>NC_091282.1:37779338-38079338 GCF_032444005.1 Ranitomeya imitator | reverse complement strand
CCACACTAGAGGCAGCCGTGGATTGCGCCTAACGCTCCCTATGCAACTCGGCACAGCCTGAGAAACTAGCTAGCCTGAAGATAGAAAATAAGCCTACCTTGCCTCAGAGAAATCCCCCAAATGAAAAGGCAGCCCCCACATATAATGACTGTGAGTTAAGATGAAAAGACAAACGTAGAGATGAAATAGATTTAGCAAAGTGAGGCCCGACTTTCTGAACAGAGCGAGGATAGGAAAGGTAACTTTGCGGTCAACACAAAACCCTACAAACAACCACGCAAAGGGGGCAAAAAGACCCTCCGTACCGAACTAACGGCACGGAGGTACACCCTCTGCGTCCCAGAGCTTCCAGCAAGCAAGAAAAAAACAAATAAGCAAGCTGGACAGAAAAAAAACAGCAAACAAATAGCAAAAGCGGAACTTAGCTATGCAGAGCAGCAGGCCACAGGAACGATCCAGGAGGAAACAGGTCCAATACTAGAACATTGACTGGAGGCCAGGATCAAAGCACTAGGTGGAGTTAAATAGAGCAGCACCTAACGACTTCACCACATCACCTGAGGAAGGAAACTCAGAAGCCGCAGTACCACTCTCCTCCACCAACGGAAGCTCACAGAGAGAATCAGCCGAAGTACCACTTGTGACCACAGGAGGGAGCTCTGCCACAGAATTCACAACAGTACCCCCCCCATGAGGAGGGGTCACCGAACCCTCACCAGAGCCCCCAGGACGACCAGGATGGGCCATATGAAAGGCACGAACAAGATCGGGAGCATGGTTTCATCACCGAGCAATCAGAACTTTTCTGCGACAAAACAGCCCCTGCTCCAATCTCAGAAGCATCAACCTCGACCTGCAATGGAAGCGAAACATCTGGTTGACACAACACAGGGGCAGAAGAAAAACGACGCTTCAACTCTTGAAAAGCTTCCACAGCAGCAGAAGACCAATTGACCACATCAGCACCCTTCTTGGTCAAATCGGTCAAAGGTTTAGCAATACTAGAAAAATTGCAGATGAAGCGACGATAAAAATTAGCAAAGCCCAGGAACTTTTGCAGACTTTTCAGAGATGTCGGCTGAGTCCAATCATGGATGGCTTGGACCTTAACAGGGTCCATCTCGATAGTAGAAGGGGAAAAGATGAACCCCAAAAATGAAACCTTCTGAACACCAAAGAGACACTTTGATCCCTTCACAAACAAAGAATTAGCACGCAGGACCTGAAACACCGTTCTGACCTGCTTCACATGAGACTCCCAATCATCCGAGAAGATCAAAATGTCATCCAAGTACACAATCAGGAATTTATCTAGGTACTCTCGGAAGATGTCATGCATAAAGGACTGAAACACTGATGGAGTATTGGCAAGTCCGAATGGCATTACTAGATACTCAAAATGGCCCTCGGGCGTATTAAATGCAGTTTTCCATTCATCGCCTCGCTTAATAGGCACAAGGTTATACGCACCACGAAGATCTATCTTGGTGAACCAACTAGCCCCCTTAATCCGAGCAAACAAATCAGATAACAACGGCAAGGGGTACTGAAATTTAACCGTGATCTTATTTAGAAGGCGGTAATCTATACAAGGTCTCAGCGAACCATCCTTCTTGGCCACAAAAAGAACCCTGCTCCTAATGGCGATGATGATGGGCGAATATGCCCCTTCTCCAAGGACTCCTTCACGTAACTCCGCATAGCGGCGTGCTCAGGCACAGACAAATTAAACAGTCAACCCTTTGGGAACTTACTACCAGGAATCAAATCGATAGCACAATCACAATCCCTATGTGGAGGTAGGGTATCGGACTTGGGCTCATCAAATACATCCCTGTAATCAGACAAGAACTCTGGAACCTCAGAAGGGATGGATGACGAAATAGACAGAAATGGGACATCACCATGTACCCCCTGACAACCCCAGCTGGACACAGACATGGATTTCCAATCTAATACTGGATTATGGACTTGTAGCCATGGCAACCCCAACACGACCACATCATGCAGATTATGCAACACCAGAAAGCGAATAACCTCCTGATGTGCAGGAGCCATGCACATGGTCAGCTGGGTCCAGTACTGAGGCTTATTCTTGGCCAAAGGCGTAGCATCAATTCCTCTCAATGGAATAGGACACTGCAAGGGCTCCAAGAAAAACCCACAACGCCTAGCATACTCCAAGTCCATCAAATTCAGGGCAGCGCCTGAATCCACAAATGCCATGACAGAAAAAGGTGACAAAGAGCAGATCAAGGTAATGGACAAAAGAAATTTTGACTGTACCGTACCAATGGTGGCAGACCTAGCGAACCGCTTAGTGCGCTTAGGATAATCAGAGATAGCATGAGTGGAATCACCACAGTAGAAACACAGCCCATTCAGACGTCTGTGTTCTTGCCGTTCAACTCTGGTCAAAGTCCTATCGCACTGCATAGGCTCAGGTTTATGCTCAGATAATACCGCCAAATGGTGCACAGATTTACGCTCACGCAAGCGGCGACCGATCTGAATGGCCAAAGACATAGACTCATTCAGACCAGCAGGCATAGGAAATCCCACCATGACATCTTTAAGGGCTTCAGAGAGACCCTTTCTGAAAATAGCTGCAAGCGCACCTTCATTCCATTGAGTGAGTACGGACCACTTTCTAAATTTCTGACAATATACCTCTATCTCATCCTGACCCTGACACAGAGCTAGCAAATTTTTCTCTGCCTGATCCATTGAATTAGGTTCATCGTACAGCAATCCGAGCGCCAGGAAAAACGCATCGATATTACTTAATGCAGGATCTCCTGACGCAAGAGAAAATGCCCAGTCCTGAGGGTCGCCACGTAAAAAAGAAATAATGATCCTAACTTGTTGAACTGGGTCACCAGAGGAGCGAGGTTTCAAAGCCAGAAATAGTTTGCAATTATTTTTGAAACTCAGAAATTTAGTTCTATCTCCAAAAAACAAATCAGGAATAGGAATTCTTGGTTCTAACATAGAATTCTGAACCACAAAGTCTTGAATATTTTGAACTCTTGCCGTGAGCTGATCCACACATGAAGACAGACCTTTAATGTCCATTGCTACACCTGTGTCCTGAACCACCCAAATGTCTAGGGGAAAAAAAGGCAAAACACAGTGCAGAGAAAAAAAAATGGTCTCAGAACTTCTTTTTTCCCTCTATTGAGAATCATTAGTACTTTGGGCCTCCAGTACTGTTATGATCTGGTAATTCAGTACCACAATGGACATAGAAGACAGAGCACATACAGTGACCTGACAATAACCTAAAAACATAGAACGAGCTCTTAGACGTGGGAACTCTGCTGACCGCAATCCCTAATCCTCTCCATCCACACTAGAGGCAGCCGTGGATTGCGCCTAACGCTCCCTATGCAACTCGGCACAGCCTGAGAAACTAGCTAGCCTGAAGATAGAAAATAAGCCTACCTTGCCTCAGAGAAATCCCCCAAATGAAAAGGCAGCCCCCACATATAATGACTGTGAGTTAAGATGAAAAGACAAACGTAGAGATGAAATAGATTTAGCAAAGTGAGGCCCGACTTTCTGAACAGAGCGAGGATAGGAAAGGTAACTTTGCGGTCAACACAAAACCCTACAAACAACCACGCAAATGGGGCAAAAAGACCCTCCGTACCGAACTAACGGCACGGAGGTACACCCTCTGCGTCTCAGAGCTTCCAGCAAGCAAGAAAAAAACAAATAAGCAAGCTGGACAGAAAAAAACAGCAAACAAATAGCAAAAGCGGAACTTAGCTATGCAGAGCAGCAGGCCACAGGAACGATCCAGGAGGAAACAGGTCCAATACTAGAACATTGACTGGAGGCCAGGATCAAAGCACTAGGTGGAGTTAAATAGAGCAGCACCTAACGACTTCACCACATCACCTGAGGAAGGAAACTCAGAAGCCGCAGTACCACTCTCCTCCACCAACGGAAGCTCACAGAGAGAATCAGCCGAAGTACCACTTGTGACCACAGGAGGGAGCTCTGCCACAGAATTCACAACAGGTGTGTGCCTTTCCAAATCAAGTCCTATCAGTTTATTTAAATGTAGCTGGACTCCAATGAAGGAGAAGAACTATCTCAAGGAGGATCACAAGGAAATGGACAGCATGTGACCTAAATATGAGTGTCTGAGTCAAGTGACTGAATACTTATGACCATATAATATTTCAGTTTTTCTTTTTTAATAAATTTGCAAACATTTCTACATTTCTCTTTATTCAGTCAAGATGGGATGCAAGTGTGCATTAATGAGAAAAAAATGAACTTTTATGAATTTCCCAAATGGCTACAATGAAACAAAGAGTGAAAAATTTAAAGGGTCTAATACAATCCGTAACCACTGTAAGAATACAACTATAGCAATGCCTGGTAGGCTATGGTTAAATCCTAGCTCTGCAGGATGTAATTAGTGCACCCTGCTGGTTCTGCATATAAACAGGCTATGTATTCACATAAGTCAGTCAGCAGAAGGAAACTAGTGATAGATCAATGTGTGCACAACCTAAGAGGGTGCATGGGTAGGTTCCCAAACCGTTATACCAAGTAAATACAAAACCTAGCACTCAACTTTGTGGTGAGAAGAAATGGATAATTTATTGTATCCCAAGAAAAATATTTCGGTCACACAAAGGACCTTCGTCAGTAACTGAAAAGTACACATACCAAAACAGTTCATACAATCGGGTAACAAAATCATAAATAACGAATAAACAAAGTATATACAAAACATATACAAAAACCACCGTACATGTTCATGGCGATAGAAGCATTTATATAGTGCGCGTTTGGTAATGGAGAGTCACAAATATATAGTGGCACAGTGAGTGAAAAGGATTGGAAGGGTACGTACCATATATTGGGATAGGAGATGGGTGCCAGTGGCTATACACGCTGCCTATAAGATAGAAATCATGGCAAGACCGGTGAGATCCGGAGATGTGGGAGTATGATAGACAGAAGAGGTATTGAAATATAAGCCTACCGATAATGTCCAGAGTACAACGCTGATTCCTATGACGAGAGAGAGTCTGTATGCAGCCTGCAGGGGATAGGGCAGTATTGTAGGTTCCAGCATAGAAATAGGTGGCCGAGTAAGTGTAGAGTATCTTGGATAGTTTACCTTATAGACGGCTGATCTCGCGGTGTCCACTGCTGTGTCGGTGAGGAGTGCAGGTAAAAGGGCCGTTTTTAAATGCCAGGAAGGCGGGAAAGTACGCCGGTGACAGCTGCGCAGTGTGTGCTGCAGCGCGTCACCGCCCTGTGTGGAGGCGGAAGTGACGCGCCGAATTGTACTGTGCGGGTCATAGATGTGTTGCGTTCCACTACAGGGAGGAAGGTACGAAGACGGGATATGACGCACCGGAAGTGGGGCGCCGGGCGTCAGGATAGAAAGTCCCGTCGACATGATGGGAGAGGCGGGCTGTAATGCGCATGACCGCTGTGTTGTTAGGATAATCAAGCGGAGACAGGGACATGTAGGCTTGAACTGCAGTGTGTGAGCACTAGAGGCAGACCGATATAAGCCCTGTGTGAAATGGGAGAGCTAGCGATATGCTGTGATAGGGAAAAAGGGGAGAAAAAGAAGGATTAAAAGATGCCTAAAGTACGTGAACCCTTAATGCACTAATTATAGATGGATGGTATATAGTGGGAAAAATATTCTGCTGCAATGTTAGTATGTGAAAATGGGTGATCAGCTGAAAAGTAAAATAAAAGAAAAGGGACAATGAAGGGGGGCGTGACTAATCCGGAGCACAGTGACAACAGGTGGATAAGATGGTGCTCGTGATCCGTTGTGTCAATAAATCAATACAGACGACTCTAAAAAGACAGAGAAAAGCAAATTAGTAATGATACATAGCAACACCTATTAAACAAACGCCATAAGTTCATAATCACGGTTTAAACCTTTTGGAGTCAATGTTTCTAAGGTGTGGATCCAGAACGCTTCTTTTTTGTGTAGCAAAGCGACTCTATCACCACCCCTCCTAGGTGGTGGGACACTATCAATAACCTGGTATCTTAATTGAGAGACAGAATGGCCTAATGAATGGAAATGGTGTGGGATTGGAAGGAGTAGGTTCTTACATCGGATCGTGGATTTATGTTTTGAAAGTCTTGCCTGATCTGGGATGTTGAAAGGTATTTCCTTTGAGCACATTGTGGCACTGAGCACAATGGAGGCACGGGAATGTGCCAGTCTTAGGGCGTGATAGGAATATTTGCCTTCGCTGGTCTACTAACCCAATATCAGCTTTGACCAGATTGTCTCTCAAATTGGGTGGCCTTCTGAAGCATGGCAAAAATGGTGACCTGAATTCATTTATATCTGGATGAGCTGTGGACAAGAGATGCCAGTGTCTTCTAATGGCCTTGTGGAGGATGAAGGAGAAGGGATGGTATGAGTGCACGAAGGGAATGCATTTACCCTGATCCCTGACGGAGGACCTAGGTGGAGGGTCCCTGGATCGTGCTAGCACCGTTGGTGGATAAACCCCCTAAATAAATTTAGTGGTCATATTTTGGAGTCATTCATTACATAAGGTTCTATCTGGAACTATACGTTTTACCCGCTGAAACTGTGAGGTTGGTATGGAGCGTTTGGTGGATGGTGGGTGAAAGCTTTGGTAATGTAGCAAGCTATTTCTGTCTGTGGGTTTAGAGAAGAGGTCTGTAGTCAAAAAACCCGCTGGGTCCTTAAGTACCATGGTATCCAGGAAATTTATAGAATGTAGGTCATGATTAATCGTGAACATGATGCCTGGCCAAGCCCGATTGAGAAACTGGAAGAACTCCTGCAAGGACTCCAATGTGCCACCCCAGATGCAAAAAATATCATCTATGAATCGTTTCCACATGGAGACGTTTTGAATGAACAGAGGATGTCTATAGATGATTGAAGTTTCAAATTCCGTCATGTATGTATTTGCATACGGGGGTGCCACATTGGAGCCCATTGCGGTGCCCGTTTCTGTAAGTAGAAGGTATCCTGAAAAAGGAAGAAGTTATTATACAGAACAATAGTCAATAATTCCACACATAAGTCAATCTGATTGGTTGTGAGGCCTGCAGTGGTAAGGAAGTGGTGCACCGCGTTGATGCCATTGAGATTGGGGATGGATGTGTACAAGTCCATGACATCTAATGTAACCAAAAGGGTGTTCATGGGTACCCTATGTAGATCCCTAATACACTGTAGGAACTCACCTGTGTCCAGAATGAATGAGGGTGATTTCTGGGTGATTGGTGTCAAGATTTTTTCAAGGTATATAGAAGGTGGGGAAAGAATTGAGTCTGTGGAGGCAACGATTGGCCTACCCAGTGGATTAGACAGATCTTTATGTATCTTAGGTAGGGTATAGAACACTGGTGTGATAGGATTATTTTTTCTCAGGAAATCACTAGTTTTGGTGTCTATGATCCCTAAATTGGAGTATTTGGTTATGACTGCATCTATTTTATTCCTGATCTCTGTGGTGGAGTCCCTCGAGAGTTGGTCATAAACAGATGTGTCATTAATTTGACAATGAATTTCTGTTATGTACTGGGTTTTGTCCATTACTACAAGTGCACCCCCCTTATCAGCTGGTTTAATGACTAGAGTGGGATCCCTTTGTAACGTCATCAGTGCCTAATGTTCTGCAGGAGTGAGATTGGGGGGTAGTGTAGTGTACCTTTTTCTATGTCGTTACCTAGGGTGTGGAAAGAGTCTTGAATGAAGCCAATAAAGGTCTCTACTGTGTGAGACCCATGTTGTGGACGGAAGGAGCTTTTATTGCGTAACCCTAATGTCGTGATTGACGTGGGGTTGGTGCATGGAATTGTTGGGACGAGGGGCGAGGTTGCGAAATGGGCTTTAAGTCTTAACAGGCAAAAAAAACATAGTAAGTTCATCTTACGCAGTAGAGACCTTTATTGGCTTCATTCAAGACTCTTTCCACACCCTACGTGACAACATAGAAAAAGGTACACTACACTACCCCCCAATCTCACTCCTGCAGAACATCAGGCACTGATGACGTTACAAAGGGATCCCACGCTAGTCATTAAACCGGCTGATAAGGGGGGTGCACTCGTAGTAAGGGACAAAACCCAGTACATAACAGAAATTCGTCGTCAACTTAATGACACATATGTTTATGACCAACTCTCGAGGGACTCCACCACAGAGATCAGGAATAAAATAGACGCAGTCATAACCAAATACTCCAATTTAGGGATCATAGACACCAAAACTAGTGATTTCCTGAGAAAAAAATAATCCTATCATACCAGTGTTCTATACCCTACCTAAGATACATAAAGATCTGTCCAATCCACTGGGTAGGCCAATCGTTGCCTCCACAGACTCAATTCTTTCCCCACTTTCTCTATACCTTGAAAAAATCTTGACACCAATCACCCAGAAATCACCCTCCTTCATTCTGGACACAGGTGAGTTCCTACAGTGTATTAGGGATCTACATAACCCTTTTGGTTACATTAGATGTCATGGACTTGTACACATCCATCCCCAATCTCAATGGCATCAACGCGGTGCACCACTCCCTTACCGTATGCAAATACATACATGATGGAATTTGAAACTTCAATCATCTATAGACATCCTCTGTTCATTCAAAACGTCTCCCTGTGGAAGCGATTCATAGATGATATTTTTTGCATCTGGGGTGGCACATTGGAGTCCTTGCAGGAGTTCTTCCAGTTTCTCAATGTGGCTTGGCCAGGCATCAAGTTCACGATTAATCATGACCTACATTCTATAAATTTCCTGGGTAACATGGTACTTAAGGACCCAGCAGGTTTTTTGACTACAGACCTCTTCTTTAAACCCACAGACAGAAATAGCATGCTACATTACCATAGCTTTCACCCACCATCCACCAAACGCTCCATACCAATCTCACAGTTTCATCGGGTAAAACGTATAGTTCCAGATAGAACCTTATGTAATGAACGACTCCAATATATGACCACTAAATTTATTGAGAGGGTTTATCCACCAACGGTCCTAGCACGATCCAGGGACCCTCCACCTAGGTCCTCCGTCAGATATCAGGGTAAACGCATTCCCTTCGTGCACTCATACCATCCCTTCTCCTTCATCCTCCACAAGGCCATTAGAAGACACTGGCATCTCTTGTCCACAGCTCATCCAGATATACCTGAATTCAGGTCACCATTTTTACCATGCTTCAGAAGGCAACCCAATTTGAGAGACAATCTGGTCAAAGCCAATATTGGGTCAGTAGACCAGCGAAGGCAAATTTTCCTATCACGCCCTAAGACTGGCACATTCCCGTGCCTCCATTGTGCTCAGTGCCACAATGTGCTCAAAGGAAATACCTTCCAACATCCCAGATCAGGCAAGACTTTCAAGATCAACCACTTTTTTACCTGTGAGTCCTCTTACGTCATATATCTGATGAAATGCCCATGCGGGCTATTATACGTGGGTGAAACTACACAGTCAGTGAGAGATAGGATTTCAAAACATAAATCCACGATCCGATATAAGAACCTACTCCATCCAATCCCACACCATTTCCATTCATTAGGCCATTCTGTCTCTCAATTAAGATACCATGTCATTGATAGTGTACCACCACCTAGAAGGGGTGGTGATAGAGTCGCTTTGCTACACAAAAAAGAAGTGTTCTGGATCCACACCTTAGAAACTTTGACTCCGAAAGGTTTAAACCGTGATTATGAACTTATGGCGTTTGTTTAATAGGTGTTGCTATGTATCATTACTAATTTGCTTTTCTCTGTCTTTTTAGAGTCGTCTGTATTGATTTATTGACACAACGGATCACGAGCACCATCTTATCCACCTGTTGTCACTGTGCTCCGGATTAGTCACGTCCCCCTTCATTGTCCCTTTTCTTTTCTTTTACTTTTCAGCTGATCACCCATCTTCAGGTACCAACATTGCAGCAGAATATTTTTCCCTCTATATACCATCTATAATTCGTGCACTTAGGGATCTTTTAATCCTTCTTCTTCTCCCCTTTTTCTCTATCACAGCATATCGCTAGCTCTCCCATTTTACACAGGGCTTATATCGGTCTGCCTCTAGTGTTCACACACTGCAGTTCAAGCCTACATGCCCCTGTCTCCGCTTGATTATCCTAACAACACAGCGGTCATGCGCTTTACAGTCCGCCTCTCCCATCATGTCGACGGGACTTTCTATCCTGACGCCCGGCGCCCCTCTTCCGGTGCGTCATATCCGGTCTTCATCCCTTCCTCCCATACCACCCTGTGGTGGAACCCAACACATCTATGACCCGCACAGTACAATTCAGAGCGTCACTTCCGCCTCCACACAGGGCGGTGACGCGCTGCAGCACACACTGCGCAGCTGTCACCGGCATACTTTCCCTCCTTCCTGGCATTTAAAAACGGCCCTTCTACCTGCACTCCTCACCGACACAGCAGTGGACACCGCAAGACCAGCCGTCTATAAGGTAAACTATCTAAGATACTCTACACTTACTCGGCCACCTATTTCTATGCTGGAACCTACAATACTGCCCTATCCCCTGCAGGCTGCATTCAGACTCTCTCTCGTCTGTTATGAACTGGTGATTCAGAACCACAATTGACCTGGTGGTTAAGAGCACACAAAGTGACCTGATAGTTACTAATAACATAGGACGAGCTTTGAGACGTGGGAACTCTGCTGACCGCAATCCCTAATCCTATCACACCACACTAGAGGTAGCCGTGGAGCGCTCCTGACCAGACCTAGGTGCCTCGGGCACAGCCTGAGAAACTAGCTAGCCCTGAAGATAGAAAAATAAGCCTACCTTGCCTCAGAGAAATTCCCCAAAGGAAAAGGCAGCCCCCCACATATAATGACTGTGAGTAAAGATGAAAATACAAACACAGAGATGAAATAGATTTTAGCAAAGTGAGGCCCGACTTACTGAATAGACCGAGGATAGGAAAGATAGCTTTGCAGTCAGCACAAAAACCTACAAACACCCACGCAGAGGGCTCAAAAAGACCCTCCGCACTGACTAACGGTACGGAGGTGCTTCCTCTGCGTCCCAGAGCTTCCAGCAAGCAAGACAAACCAAAATAGCAAGCTGGACAGAAAAAATAGCAAACCAAGAAACACAAGCAGAACTTAGCTTATGCAGGCCACAAGGACGATCCAGGAGAGAGCTAGACCAATACTGGAACATTGACTGGAGGCCAGGAACAAAGAACTAGGTGGAGTTAAATAGAGCAGCACTTAACGACTTAACCTCGTCACCTGAGGAAGGAAACTCAGAAGTCGCAGCCCCACTCACATCCACCAGAGGAAGCTTATGGACAGAACCAGCCGAAGTACCACTCATGACCACAGGAGGGAGCTTGACCACAGAATTCACAACAGTACCCCCCCCTTGAGGAGGGGTCACCTAACCCTCACCAGAGCCCCCAGGCCGACCAGGATGAGCCAAATGAAAGGCACGAACCAGATCGGCAGCATGAACATCAGAGGCAAAGACCCAGGAATTATCTTCCTGACCATAACCCTTCCACTTAACCAGGTACTGGAGTTTCCGTCTTGAAATACGAGAATCCAAAATCTTCTCCACTATATACTCCAACTCCCCCTCAACCAAAACCGGGGCAGGAGGATCAACGGATGGAACCACAGGTGCCACGTATCTCCGCAACAATGACCTATGGAATACATTATGGATGGAAAAAGCAGCTGGAAGGGTCAAACGAAAAGACACAGGATTAAGAACCTCAGAAATCCTATACGGACCAATGAAACGAGGCTTAAACTTAGGAGAGGAAACTTTCATAGGAATATAACGAGACGACAACCAAACCAAATCCCCAACACGAAGTTGGGGACCCACACAGCGCCTGCGGTTAGCGAAACGTTGAGCCTTCTCCTGGGACAATGTCAAATTGTCCACTACATGAGTCCAAATCTGCTGCAACCTATCCACCACAGTATCCACACCAGGACAGTCTGAAGACTCAACCTGCCCTGAAGAGAAACGAGGCTGGAAACCAGAATTGCAGAAAAACGGCAAAACCAAAGTAGCCGAGCTGGCCCGATTATTAAGGGCGAACTCAGCCAACGGCAAAAAGGACACCCAATCATCCTGATCAGCAGAAACAAAACATCTCAGATATGTTTCCAAGGTCTGATTGGTTCGTTCAGTTTGGCCATTTGTCTGAGGATGGAAAGCCGAGGAAAAAGACAAATCAATGCCCATCCTAGCACAAAAGGATCGCCAAAACCTCGAAACAAACTGGTAACCTCTGTCAGAAACGATGTTCTCTGGAATGCCATGTAAACGAACCACATGCTGGAAAAACAATGGCACCAAATCAGAGGAGGAAGGCAATTTAGACAAGGGTACCAAATGGACCATCTTAGAGAAGCGATCACAAACCACCCAAATGACCGACATCTTTTGAGAGACGGGGAGATCCGAAATAAAATCCATAGAGATATGTGTCCAGGGCCTCTTCGGGACCGGCAAGGGCAAAAGCAACCCACTGGCACGAGAATAGCAGGGCTTAGCCCGAGCACAAATCCCACAGGACTGCACAAACGAACGCACATCCCGCGACAGAGACGGCCACCAAAAGGATCTAGCCACCAAATCTCTGGTACCAAAGATTCCAGGATGACCAGCCAACACCGAACAATGAACCTCAGAGATAATTCTACTCGTCCATTTATCAGGGACAAACAGTTTCTCCGCTGGGCAACGGTCAGGTCTATTAGCCTGAAATTTTTGCAGCACCCGCCGCAAATCAGGGGAGATGGCA
The DNA here is from genome assembly GCF_032444005.1 of Ranitomeya imitator. Lineage (NCBI taxonomy): Eukaryota > Metazoa > Chordata > Amphibia > Anura > Dendrobatidae > Ranitomeya > Ranitomeya imitator. The sequence goes on along the minus strand of NC_091282.1, from coordinate 38,066,522 downwards.
GACAAAATTACCCCCTCTTTGAGAATTCCCGCCGACTCAGGCAAACCCGGAGAGTCGAGCACAAAACTCCTAGAAAGGGCATCCGCCTTCACATTCTTAGAGCCCGGAAGGTACGAAACCACAAAGTCAAAACAGGAGAAAAACAGCGACCAACGAGCCTGTCTAGGATTCAACCGTTTGGCAGACTCGAGATAAGTCAAGTTTTTGTGATCAGTCAAGACCACCACGCGATGCTTAGCTCCTTCAAGCCAATGACGCCACTCCTCAAATGCCCACTTCATGGCCAGCAACTCTCGATTGCCAACATCATAATTACGCTCAGCAGGCGAAAACTTCCTGGAAAAGAAGGCACATGGTTTCATCACCAAGCCATCAGAACTTCTCTGCGACAAAACAGCCCCTGCTCCAATCTCAGAAGCATCAACCTCGAACTGGAACGGGAGCGAAACATCTGGCTGGCACAACACAGGGGCAGAAGAAAAACGATGCTTCAACTCCTGAAAAGCTTCCACAGCAGCAGAAGACCAATTGACCACATCAGCACCCTTCTTGGTTAAATCAGTCAATGGTTTAGCAATACTAGAAAAATTATTGATGAAGCGACGATAAAAATTAGCAAAGCCCAGGAATTTTTGCAGACTCTTCAGAGATGTTGGCTGAGTCCACTCATAAATGGCCTGAACTTTAACAGGGTCCATCTCGATAGTAGAAGGGGAAAAAATGAAACCCAAAAATGAAACCTTCTGAACACCAAAGAGACACTTTGACCCCTTCACAAACAAAGAATTAGCACGCAGGACCTGGAACACCATTCTAACCTGCTTCACGTGGGACTCCCAATCATCCGAGAAGACCAAAATATCATCCAAGTATACAATCAGGAATCTATCCAGGTACTCTCGGAAGATGTCATGCATAAAGGACTGAAATACTGATGGAGCATTGGAAAGCTGTCACCGGCATACTTTCCCACCTTCCTGGCATTTAAAAACGGCCCTTCTACCTGCACTCCTCACCGACACAGCAGTGGACACCGCGAGACCAGCCGTCTATAAGGTAAACTATCTAAGATACTCTACACTTACTCGGCCACCTATTTCTATGCTGGAACCTACAATACTGCCCTATCCCCTGCAGGCTGCATACACACTCTCTCTCGTCTGTTATGAACTGGTGATTCAGAACCACAATTGACCTGGTGGTTAAGAGCACACAAAGTGACCTGATAGTTACTAATAACATAGGACGAGCTCTGAGACGTGGGAACTCTGCTGACCGCAATCCCTAATACTATCACACCAAACTAGAGGTAGCCGTGGAGCGCTCTTGACCAGACCTAGGCGCCTCGGGCACAGCCTGAGAAACTAGCTAGCCCTGAAGATAGAAAAATAAGCCTACCTTGCCTCAGAGAAATTCCCCAAAGGAAAAGGCAGCCCCCCACATATAATGACTGTGAGTAAAGATGAAAATACAAACACAGAGATGAAATAGATTTTAGCAAAGTGAGGCCCGACTTACTGAATAGACCGAGGATAGGAAAGATAGCTTTGCAGTCAGCACAAAAACCTACAAACAACCACGCAGAGGGCTCAAAAAGACCCTCCGCACCGACTAACGGTACGGAGGTGCTTCCTCTGCATCCCAGAGCTTCCAGCAAGCAAGACAAACCAAAATAGCAAGCTGGACAGAAAAAATAGCAAACCAAGAAACACAAGCAGAACTTAGCTTATGCAGGCCACAAGGACGATCCAGGAGAGAGCAAGACCAATACTGGAACATTGACTGGAGGCCAGGAACAAAGAACTAGGTGGAGTTAAATAGAGCAGCACTTAACGACTTAACCTCGTCACCTGAGGAAGGAAACTCAGAAGTCGCAGCCCCACTCACATCCACCAGAGGAAGCTTATCGACAGAACCAGCCGAAGTACCACTCATGACCACAGGAGGGAGCTTGACCACAGAATTCACAACAGTACCCCCCCTTGAGGAGGGGTCACCGAACCCTCACCAGAGCCCCCAGGCCGACCAGGATGAGCCAAATGAAAGGCACGAACCAGATCGGCAGCATGAACATCAGAGGCAAAGACCCAGGAATTATCCTCCTGACCATAACCCTTCCACTTAACCAGGTACTGGAGTTTCCGTCTTGAAATACGAGAATCCAAAATCTTCTCCACTATATACTCCAACTCCCCCTCAACCAAAACCGGGGCAGGAGGATCAACGGATGGAACCACAGGTGCCACGTATCTCCGCAACAATGACCTATGGAATACATTATGGATGGAAAAAGAAGCTGGAAGGGTCAAACAAAAAGACACAGGATTAAGAACCTCAGAAATCCTATACGGACCAATGAAACGAGGCTTAAACTTAGGAGAGGAAACTTTCATAGGAATATAACGAGAAGACAACCAAACCAAATCCCCAACACGAAGTCGGGGACCCACACAGCGCCTGCGGTTAGCAAAACGTTGAGCCTTCTCCTGGGACAATGTCAAATTGTCCACTACATGAGTCCAAATCTGCTGCAACCTATCCACCACAGTATCCACACCAGGACAGTCTGAAGACTCAACCTGCCCTGAAGAGAAACGAGGATGGAAACCAGAATTGCAGAAAAACGGCAAAACCAAAGTAGCCGAGCTGGCCCGATTATTAAGGGCGAACTCAGCCAAAGGCAAAAAGGACACCCAATCATCCTGATCAGCAGAAACAAAACATCTCAGATATGTTTCCAAGGTCTGATTGGTTCGTTCAGTTTGGCCATTTGTCTGAGGATGGAAAGCCGAGGAAAAAGACAAATCAATGCCCATCCTAGCACAAAAGGTTGATGCTTCTGAGATTGGAGCAGGGGCTGTTTTGTCGCAGAGAAGTTCTGATGGCTTGGTGATGAAACCATGTGCCTTCTTTTCCCCAAAAAAAAATGAAACCCAAAAATGAAACCTTCTGAACACCAAAGAGACTCTTTGACCCCTTCACAAACAAAGAATTAGCACGCAGGACCTGGAACACCATTTTAACCTGCTTCACGTGGGACTCCCAATCATCCGAGAAGACCAAAATATCATCCAAGTATACAATCAGGAATCTATCCAGGTACTCTCGGAAGATGTCATGCATAAAGGACTGAAATACTGATGGAGCATTGGAAAGCCCGAATAGCATAACCAGGTACTCAAAATGGCCCTCGGGCGTATTAAATGCTGTTTTCCATTTATCGCCCTGTTTGAAACGCACAAGATTATACGCACCACGAAGATCTATTTTGGTGAACCAACTAGCCCCCTTAATCCGAGCAAACAAATCAGACAGCAGCGGCAAGGGGTACTGAAATTTGACTGTGATTTTATTTAGAAGGCGGTAATCAATACAAGGTCTCAACGAACCATCCTTCTTGGCCACAAAAAAGAACCCTGCTCCCAATGGCGACGACGACGGGCGAATATGACCCTTCTCCAAAGATTCCTTTACGTAACTCCGCATAGCGGCGTGCTCAGGCACAGACAAATTAAACAGTCGACCTTTAGGAAACTTACTACCAGGAATCATATCGATAGCACAATCGCAATCCCTATGCGGAGGTAGGGCACTGGACTTGGGCTCATCAAATACATCCCAGTAATCCGACCAGAACTCTGGGACCTAAGAAGGGGTGGATGATGAAATAGACAGAAATGGGACATCACCATGTACCCCCTGACAACCCCAGCTGGACACAGACATAGATTTCCAATCCAATACTGGATTATGGACTTGTAGCCATGGCAACCCCAACACGACCACATCATGCAGATTATGCAACACCAAAAAGCGAATATCCTCCTGATGCGCAGGAGCCATGCACATGGTCAGTTGGGTCCAGTACTGAGGCTTATTCTTGGCCAAAGGCGTAGCATCAATTCCTCTCAGTGGAATAGGATACTGCAAGGGCTCCAAGAAAAACCCTCAACGCCTAGCATACTCCAAGTCCATCAAATTCAGGGCAGCGCCTGAATCCACAAATGCCATGACAGAATAGGATGACAAAGAGCAGTTCAAAGTAACGGACAAAAGAAATTTCGACTGTACCGTACCAATGGTGGTAGACCTAGCGAAACGCCTGGTGCGCTTAGGACAATCGGAGATAGCATGAGTGGAATCACCACAGTAAAAAAACAGCCCATTCCGACGTCTGTGTTCTTGCCGTTCAGCTCTGGTCAAAGTCCTATCACATTGCATAGGCTCAGGTTTATGCTCAGATAATACCGCCAAATGGTGCACAGTTTTACGCTCACGTAAGCGTCGATCGATCTGAATGGCCAAAGACATAGACTCATTCAGACCAGCAGCACCCACCATGACATCCTTAAGGGCTTCAGAGAGACCCTTTCTGAAAATTGCTGCCAGCGCACATTCATTCCATTGAGTGAGCACAGACCACTTCCTAAACTTCTGACAATATATCTCTACCTCATCCTGACCCTGACACAGAGCCAGCAAATTTTTCTCTGCCTGATCCACTGAATTAGGTTCATCATAAAGCAATCTGAGCGCCAGAAAAAACGCATCAATATCACATAATGCAGGATCTCCTGGCGCAAGGGAAAATGCCCAGTCTTGAGGGTCGCCACGTAATGAAGAAATAATGATCTTAACTTGTTGAATTGGGTCACCAGGGGAGCGGGGTTTCAAAGCCAGAAATAGTTTACAATTATTTTTAAAATTCAGAAACTTAGCTCTATCTCCAGAAAATAACTCAGGAATAGGAATTTTAGGTTCTAACATAGGATTCTGAACCACTAAATATTGAATATTCTGTACACTTATTGTGAGATTATCCATCAAAGAGGACAGACCTTGAATGTCCATGTCCACACCCGTGTTCTGAACCACCCAGATGTAAAGGGGAAAAGAAAGACAAAACACAGTGCAAAGAAAAAAAAATGGTCTCAGAACTTCTCTTTTCCCTCTATTGAGAAGCATTAGTACTTTGGGCCTCCAGTACTGTTATGAACTGGTGATTCAGAACCACAATTGACCTGGTGGTTAAGAGCACACAAAGTGACCTGATAGTTACTAATAACATAGAACGAGCTCTGAGACGTGGGAACTCTGCTGACTGCAATCCCTAATCCTATCACACCACACTAGAGGTAGCCGTGGAGCGCTCCTGACCAGACCTAGGCGCCTCGGGCACAGCCTGAGAAACCAGGTGGCCCTGAAGATAGAAAAATAAGCCTACCTTGCCTCAGAGAAATTCCCCAAAGGAAAAGGCAGCCCCCCACATATAATGACTGTGAGTAAAGATGAAAATACAAACACAGAGATGAAATAGATTTTAGCAAAGTGAGGCCCGACTTACTGAATAGACCGAGGATAGGAAAGATAGCTTTGCAGTCAGCACAAAAACCTACAAACAACCACGCAGTGGGCTCAAAAAGACCCTCCGCACCGACTAACGGTACGGAGGTGCTTCCTCTGCGTCCCAGAGCTTCCAGCAAGCAAGACAAACCAAAATAGTAAGCTGGACAGGAAAAATAGCAAACCAAGAAACACAAGCAGAACTTAGCTTATGCAGGCCACAAGGACGATCCAGGAGAGAGCAAGACCAATACTGGAACATTGACTGGAGGCCAGGAACAAAGAACTAGGTGGAGTTAAATAGAGCAGCACCTAACGACTTAACCGCATCACGTGAGGAAGGAAACTCAGAAGTCGCAGCCCCACTCACATCCACCAGAGGAAGCTTATGGACAGAACCAGCCGAAGTACCACTCAGGACCACAGGAGGGAGCTTGACCACAGAATTCACAACACTCGTCATAGTAATCAGCGTTGTACTCTGGACATTATCGGTAGGCTTTTATTTCAATACCTCTTCTGTCTATCATACTCCCACATCTCCGGATCTCACCGGTCTTGCCATGATTTCTATCTTATAGGCAGCGTGTATAGCCACTAGCACCCATCTCCTATCCCAATATATGGTACATACCCCTCCACTCCTTTTCACTCACTGTGCCACTATATATTTGTGACTCTCCGTTACCAAACGCGCACTATATAAATGCTTCTATCGCCATGAACATGTACGGTGTTTTTTGTATATGTTTTGTATATACTTTGTTTATTCATTATTTATGATTTTGTTACCCCGATTGTATGAACTGTTTTGGTATGTGTACTTTTCAGTTACTGACGAAGGTACTTTGTGTGACCGAAATGTTTTTCTTGGGATACAATAAATTATCCATTTCTTCTCACCACAAAGTAGAGTGCTGGGTTTTGTATTTACTTAGCAGAGGGAAACTGACCAGACTTGATAAGTCTTTGCGCTAAAGAGAGAGAGGCCAGAATCACTCTCTGAGAAGTGTCTGCCACATTGTGAACAGCAAGTATCAGTGGTTGCTGTGGCCAATATCTGTTTTCTTTAACTGCTTTGGGACTAGCTCAGCCATCTATGAGTATCCTATGTCTGTTCTGTTTAGTTAGCACCTTGTTTTTGGTACTGTGCAACTTGTAGATAGCAATAAAGCTGTATATGTTTGTACCAAAACAGCATTGCCTGTCTGAACGCTACCTAAGGCCTAATGCCAGTGACAGTGAATCCCCCCATTTGGTGGAGAATGCGGGCCTGAAGTACTAGAGAGTAGCTCAGTGACTTCACAGCAGATCACCATGAGAATTTCTCAGTCTGATCTGCGGTGAAGTCACTGAGTTTGAACTGCGGTGACCTCATCACTGACTTTTTCCCACGGTCATCTAATTTAGTGGCAACACAATTATTTTCCTGCACTGTTTCCAAATGTTATCGACTTTTTACAATTTTAATAAAAATGCTCATGTTACCGATAATGAATCTGAATGCACCATATTCATGCCGAATATATGTTTGGCGATCGTTTTCTGAATATATTTCCTCATCTCTACTAGAGAACACAAGCGACTGCAGTGTAACGATTAAATATCCTGGGTAAAGGTAGATACAGCATTGGTCTGAAATTATGGAAAAGCTTGTTAAGCAATTAGTTTAGATGCAGCAGCAGCAGGTACAGGAGCACCAGCAGCAGACACAAAAGGAAAACAAAAAAACCTCTGAACCAACAGGATCTTCTGCGACAGGAGTTCAGCAGCAGCATCAGTAGAAGTTGCAGCATGTTAAGCAGCAGCACCAACAGCTTATGGCTCTCCTTGTGAAAACTGTTCAGGTCAGGGAGATTGCATAACCTGCCAGTGAATGTATCCAGGTGAAGTGAATGGTATGGGAGACCTTACAGAGCATGTCCATGATGTGGCAGCTTCTCATTGGTGGTCGGATGTTAGCTGCTCAGATGATGTGGCAGCACCAGATTAGACCACGCGTGATAGCTCAGCCGACTGGTCATGAGTGTTTGGGTTGGAGCATAGAATATTAAAGGCTCTCAGCAGCACACATGGGTGCGCTAGTGTCATTTATGTTTGGTGTGTGTGGGTTGCTACTCTACCACTCTCTGGGAGTCTTTGCTCAGAGACTGTACACATTGGCAGACAGGTTGCACACTTATGTGGTTTTGTATCCTAGGCTCAATGCCCGAGTCTCTACTCTGCTACATATTTAGGGTGCTGATCAGGCGCAGGTTCAGTAGTGTAAGGACTGGTGTAACTAGCCGCTTGGCTTAGCATCTGTTTCATACATGTGCACGATTGGCACAGTTCAGTTACAGAATAAGCTCAACCCTTATGCTATACTTCTCGGTGAAAGCGACAGGGTATAGTATCTGGCAATAAAGAGCTCTCTCTTGGCTCTTCATTTGCTTCATTCGTGTGTGCGGTTGGCAGCGTTTAGTTGCAGAGCTAGCCTAATTCACTTGCTATTATCCCTGTGAAGCTAACAGGGTATAGCACTTCGCATGCTCTTACCGTACCTCTCGGTGAAGTAACTGAGCTTGGTACTCAGTGTTTCATTCACACTGAGTGGCGTTAACTCAGTGTCTTCAAGGTAATACTTGCTGTTGTGTTCCATCATTGCTCACTAGCAGCAGGGTGCATCTCTGCACAGTGGACCCTGAGTTGCGATTGCACTTCAGTTTATATTTTTTTAGTGCAATCCATCAATCCTTTGCTCAGTATTGAGTAGAAGCACCCTTTTAAGCTAGTACAGCCATGAGTCTTCTTAGGAATTGTGTGGTGGACAGCCATTTTCTGCTCTCTCCAGAGATGCTCAATTGAGTTTAGGTCAGGGCTATGGCTGGACCAGTCAAGAATAGTCACAGAGTTGTTCTGCAGCCACTCCTTTGTTATTTTCACTGTGTGCTTAGGATTATTGTCTCATTGGAAGGTGAACCTTTGACCAAGTCTGAGGTCCAGAGCACTTTGGAAAAGGTTTTCATCCAGGATATCTCTGTACTTGGCCACATTCATGCTTCCTTCAATGGCAATCAATCATCCTGTCCCTGCAGCTGAAAACACCCCCAAAACATAATGCTGCCACCACCGTGTTTCACTGTTGGGATTGTATTGGACAGGTGATGAGCAGTGCCTGGTTCTCTCCACACATACTGCTTCAAATTATCACAAAAAAGGCCTATCTTCATCTCATGAGACCAGAGAATCTTATTTCTCATAGTCTGGGAGTCCTTCATGTGTTTTATAGCAAACTCTGTGCAAGCTTTCATATGTCTTACACTGAGGAGAGGCTTCCGTCTGGTCACTCTGCCATAAAGGCCCGACTGGTGGAGGGCTGCAATGATAGTTGACTTTGTGGAAATTTCTCCCATCTCCCTACTAGAGCTCAGCCAGAGTGATCAATGGATCATATTTTCAAGAAAAGCCAGTGTTCCTCAACTCCATACCTCAAGAGCCACCAACAGATTTCCTAAAAACATAATATGTTGGTGCCTCTTGAGGACTTGAGTTGGGTAACACTAGTATAAACAAAGAAAGACATGCTAAGATGCAGTCAGTCTCATTTCATCTAGAATATTAAAACCAAATGAATCATTTGATTCAGGCTCAAAAACTGACACGATTCTGTGTTGCAAGTCTATGAACTTTTTATATTTAGTAGAGTAATAGAGGAGAGGGCTTGATGTGTTTCAGACTGTAAGTATTCTTTAGGAAAAAAAATAAATAGGGGTTTCATTAACCAGTCTGAGATGAAAATATGTTCAAATAAAAAATGTCAAATTCAGGAGCACAGCTCTTACTAAGTACTGTGTATCTTTGGCTTTCCATGCACCAAGATATTGAAAAGGTTGACTGCTTTAAGCCAGTGATTTGAACCATCAATTACACCAAATTTATGCCGTAAATAAAAGAATATTTTCATAGTTCATAGCATCAGAATGTCATAATTTTCCATTTACATTACTGGAGCTTATTATTTGGCACTGTATACTCAGGTCTTTTCACAAAATATCAGAGTCAGAACAGAGTCGAAATCTTGTACAGCTGAGCGATAGCCTTTTTTAAATAGTTCTTCAAAAATGTAATTCAGGAATTATTTACAATACTACAATGCTTTTGCAAGTATATTGCATAAGTTAACACATACAATTGTATCACAGTTCTTTTTTGTCTCTCACATTGTGGCAGATTAACAAAGATTTAGTCTAAACATCAGAAGTGAGCCTGTTCACTATGTAACCATCTGTTTTTAATGAATATCTCGGGTCTGCTTAGAGTTTCTTATTGTGTTTCCGTGTTGCTTTTTTGGTGCTATCTGCATAATTGCTCAAGATTTTTGCACAAAATTAATATCAGGTGTATAAGGGAGTAAAGCAGAGAGAAATAAAAAACAGGGTGACAGAGTTTCTGAAATGAGGTGAAAGGCAAATGTAATTTTTTCTATAAAAACGTTGCCAGGAGGTGCATTATCTAGTAATCTACATTTAAACTTTAACTCGTAGGGGGTCTTTTTGTGCTGGTTAATGCAATGGAAATGGAGCAGAAGTCACTGTTCAGATTGAAATTTTGTTAAACTCAAAAGCTAAATTAAAGTAGCCTAGTATCTCATTTACATATTGTGTGTGACAAATGGTCTTTTGGTTTTAAGGGATGCTATGCCAGCAAGTTATATTTGCATTTACTACAATAATAGAGTTCCAGTACATGAAAATTTATACTCGAAACTGAGAAAATAATTTTTTTTTGTGCACACAATTTAGTAGGACAATCAAGAGCAACAAGTAATCTTGGGCTCCAGAACAAAAATCTAAATTGTACTCATTTTATCATAACTCATGATGAACAAATCAATTCTAAAAAAATCTAATTAATGTAGACTTTACAAAAACTTGTGCAGTCTGGCAAATCTCATTTTTTTGAAGTTCGATGCATGCAAATGCAGAAAAATGGCAGCCTGTTATCCTTTGTTTGGATTTATATAAGTCAAAAAACAATAAAATAGCATACTTACTTCACCCCATGATTGTCCATATAGCTAAAGCTCCATGTCGGTTGTCTTCTCACAATATAAGGCGCCCAGTGAAGAGTTAAGACAGGAGCTGTTGACTTATAAAGTGAGCTAATTTGGGGTATTTTCTGTCTGTTTTCATTTGCACATAATTTTTTGCTTTAGCGTGTGTATTTTTAAAAGTTTGTTACAAGTGTTTATTAATTTTTTCTTATTTTAACCATTGTGATTGGAGTTTAGGTTTTCCAGATGTTTTCCATTAACTCAACAATTGTAACTTTTCAAACAGCCGCACAATTTGTCACAATCGTATTCCCCCTGGACTGATAGTGATTTTATTTATGCCAATTATTTTGTGACATTTTGCACAACTTATGAAAAAAGATCTCAAAACAGTCAAATACAAAAATAACATCCATTTTTGTGCTAAACAAAATTTATTATCTCATATCATATTTTTGAAGAATTTAAAAGAAACGAGAGGGAGACAAGACCACATAGGGTGATATTGAAAGGAACAGATGAGAAGGGAGTTATGGAGTTGCTCACCTGAAAAAGGTTGTGATTGTCACATTGCCAATAATTGCCCATGAGTATTAAGGCTTCTGATGTCTGTTATATATATATGAAATGTCAATATTATAGGCTTAGACAAGCAAGAGTCTGTTTTCTTGACCAACACATAAATTCAAAAGACAACATACAGATAACAGTCTATTCTTCTTGGTTTTCTAAAAATAGTCATCTGGTTAGATAAGATACAACGCCAATACCATTTTTTTGTTTAGATTAATCTTTTGTTTGCATTTTATTCCACTTTTTCTTTGGCGGAATGATGATAAAGCACAGCTTTTTTAATGGTGTTCACTGAAGGGGTTGACTAGTGGGACAGTTTTATAGATCAGGTCATTCCAGACTCTGCAATACCAAATATGTGTACTTTTTTGTTGCATAAATATATAAATAAATTGAGTTAATATTTTTCCTTTTTTGCTCTTTATTTTGTGATTTTTTAAAAATATTTTTACCATTTTTATTATATTTTTGTTTCCGTTATCTCAGGAGGAGACATCAACTTTAAACTGACAGATCGCTGATCTAATACTCTGCAATGCTTCAGCATTACAGAGCATTACAGCAGTGTCTGACATGCAGGGAGGAGGTATGTCAGCTCGAGTTCTTGGCATGAGCTGACAAATCACCATCTCTGGGTGACCCCTGTGGCATTATTTTGGCCCATGGTCACCATGGAGTCAATCAACACAATGTGATCACATAGCATTGTGCCCATGGGAGCAAAGAGTGAGCTCTCTCCCTCTGCGATGTCAATGTTACTAAATGCCTGCTATTGATGCTAACAGCAATTGTGGGCATTGCTGCTGGGTGTCAGCTCTCTCATAGCTCTCGTGGCGCCATATATGCACTGCATGTCAAAAAGGGTTCAAATATAAATCAGAAAATGGTGACGTGAATTGGTATTCAGCTCCTTGTTTTCTGATACCCCTAACAAATCATGAGGAACCAATTGCCTCCAGAACTCACATAATTAGTAAATTGAGTCCATCTATGTGAAATTAATTCTTAGTATAATTATAGCTATTCTGTGAAGGCCTCAAAGAATTATTAGAGAACAGTAAGAATCAAACAGCATCTTAAAAACCAAGAAACACACCAGACAGGTTGGGAATAAAGCAGAGATCGGTTATAAGGAAATAGTCCAATCTCTGAACATTTCATGGAGCACTGTTCAATTCATCATCTGAAAAAGGAAGGAGTATGGCACAAGTGCACAATTAACAAGACATGGCAATCCACCTAAACTGACATCTCAAGCAATTAGAGAAATAGTTAGAGAAGCAGCCAAGAGGCCTATGTTTACTCTTGAGGAGCTGCTGAGACCCACATCTCAGGCAGGAAAACCTGTCCACAGGACAACCATTAGAGTAATACTCAACTAATCTGGCCTTTATGAAAGAGTTTCAAGAAAAAAGCCATTTTTCAATGCAAGCAATAAAAATTCATGTTTGAATGTTGCAAAAAGCCATGTAGGGAACAACGCTAGCATGTGACAGAAGGTGCTCTGATCAGATGAGGCCAGAATAGAACTTTGTGGGCTAAATGGAAACACTATGCTTTACAGAAAACAAACACTGCACATCACCTTGGAACCCTAATTCCCCCAGTAAAACATGGTGGTGGCAGCATCATGCTGTAGGGATGATTTTTTTCAGCAGGAACAGGGAATATAATCAGTGTTAATGGAAGGATGGAGCTAAATACAGGGCAATCCTGAAGGAAAACCTTTTAAAAGCTGCAAAAGACTCGAATACTGCCAGATCTACATGGTAATGGTTTAAACCAAAGCAAAAAAAGGCATATTCATATGTCTGAATGACCTGGTCAAAGCCGACACCTAAATTCCATTGAGAATTTGTGGCATGATTTAAATATTGCTGTTCACAGACGCTCTCCATCCAACATTACTGAGTTGGAGCTAGTTTGCAAATTAGAATAAGCAAAAATTTCAGACTCTAGATGTGCAAAGCTGGTAGAGACATATTCCAAAAGGTCTGCAGCAATAATTGCAGCTAAAGATAGTCCTACAAAAAATTGGCTCGGGGGCTGAATGCATGTCACAATTTTCAGATTTATATTTTTAAAATATTTAGAAAATCATGTATCATTTCCTTCACACTTCACTAATGTTTGCAATTTTGCATTGTTTTATCACATAAATTCCCAATAAAATACATATAGGTTTGTGGGTGTAAAGTGAAAAAATATGTAAAAATTCACAAGGCATGAATACTTTGTCAAGGCACTATAATACAATAAATAATGCAGGGAAAATGTAAGGTTAATGTATAAGGTAGCTTAACAGTACAGAAATTGTCCTTACTTGATCTAAGGCCTCTTTCAAACGTCCGTCTTTTAGCTCCCGTCGAAATCCATAGATTTTTGAAAAAACAGGATCCAGAAAAGTTTTCTGCTGGATCCTGTTTTTTCTCATAGACTTGATGGATGGCCACACATTTCATTCATCGTGCACTGGATCCGTCGGAAAACTGCTCTCCGTCAGGCGGAGAAAACGTTCAGAGGAACTTTTTGTCTGCACGTTGGAAAATCGCTCAGCAATGGGTCCTGCGCTGCCTGTCGATGGCTATAATCAAAGCCTATGGGTGCAAGATCCGTCGCTGACTGTGAAAAACAGGAATCCAGCGACGGGTTCCGTCTTTTGAATCTGAGCATGCGTGGATGAATTTCCCATCAGGGAAATTCTCTCTCGCTCGCTCGCTCTCTCTCTCATTTTACTATTAATGCTGCCTATGCTGCATCAATAGTAATAAGATATAATATTAAAAATAAAAAATTAATAAAATAAATCACAATATTCTTACCTTCCGGCGTCCTGCGCAGCGTTACCGATGCTTGAGATGCTCCCGGCAGCTGGCATTCCCAGTACTGCATTGCAAAATGACCCGATCATGTCGCAGTCTTACGTGACCACTACATCATCAGAGGTCATTGCACGCAAGGCATTACTGGGAACGCCAGTTGCCGGGAGCATCGCAAGCATCGGTAACGCTGCGTGGGACGCCGGAAGGTAAGAATATTGCATTTTTTTTTTATTATTATCTTTCACCTGGGTTGTGTTGTGTATGTGTTTTTGCAGCAGAAAACCGCTGCAAAGATGCATACACAACAGGTGCACAGAGCCTCGACGGGTCCGTCAGAAACAAGGGCCCAGTGCACCCGTTTTTTACAATCTGCACAGCATCCGTCATTTCAACATTTTGACGGATCCTGTGCAGATTGTAAAAACGGAAGTGTGAAACAAGCCTTATAGTGCTACAAGCTCATTTATCGATTTCATTAGTGATTGTCATCACTAACTGCATCTTACATCTAAATTGAAGTGAATCTCCATTACTTGGCAGTTACAAATAAAGTAGTTCCTTCCATAATCAGAGTATAGATAAAGCAGATCTATAAACATTCCAATTCTCCTGTTCACATGGCTTTTTTCAGGAAATATGATTAGTAGAGAATGTGAAATTTTTGTAAAAATTTGTGCAGAATTTAATTTTACTCCAATGTTTTCGCTCCTCTATAACATAGTTGAGTCATTACTCACCTGTCCAGCACATGGCTTTGTTGGTTCCTTCCCCCGTGGTCAGCTCCTTAACCATCACAATATTGCTCTTGCAATATATTGCTAATTCTCAATTTATATTATATTTATAATATATTGCTAATTCTCAATTTCCTCTTCTAGCATGCTATCAGAGAACCAGCTTGTCTTCCCATAGTGTGAGGGATTCTCATAAGATTGTAATAAAATCAAGCTTTTATTTAGTGTATGTCCAGTGGAGAATGATGATACTTCTATCCATTACTCCATTTCCATCTGTTAAATGCTATCACCTGTGGTATGTTATATTTCAATATTAAAGCAATGCAATACAGAGAATATGGTCCTCTCCATTGTTATACAGAATTCTATGTGGGTATCTACTGTGCACACACATTTTCTTTGTCTAGTGCTTATTATGTAAACCAGCCCATTATTATAAGACAAAGCAAACAATGAAAACTGCAAACCAAATAAATCCTTGTTTTTTTGAAAAATGTGCAAACTGTTCTAAAAAAAATCTAGACACAAATTGAAGAAAAAAAAAGAAGCTGCTCTACTTTTCCATTTTATAGAAAAAAAATCAATAGCAGTTTGGGACAGTAATGTCTTGGCAATTTTCACACAACATACTTTCTAGTCAGTCTGTACTTTGTGGTGCTGTAAACCAGCTGCATAAAATTGCTCCATCTAAGGACAGTGCTATTTAAGTGAGCACTGATGACTAATAACTGTGTTATTTTACCCAGTACTACCAAGTGGAATACATAAAATAAATGCTGGAATCATTTGGGTTAATTGAGTTTATTGTGACTTGTTAAAAATGAATAGATCTTGTGACACAGAAAAAATAAAATAAAAGGAGCACAAAATAACCTATTAAATATATTTACCAAAAATATGTTACCAAAGGCTGGCGTGCTGGGTTTTGTGGCTATTAGTTTGTTGTTGTTTTTTTGCCAGAAACAATGCCATTCTATGCCACAGGCTGTGTTGGATATTTCATATTATTTCCATTCTTGCTGAGTGCCTACCAGACAAGACTTCATCGAAAAAATAAATTGGGGACGAGGCAGCACTGGACCTGGAGAAGGTGAGTATAGCTTAGTTTGGTGTTTTTAATGTTTGCAAACCTATAGGGAAAAAAATGAATCTTAGATAAAAAAAAATGTATTTTTTTTTACAAGTATGGCAATGTCCCATTTAGATATGGACCACCATATCACATTTGCAGAGCCTTCAAGGTATCTGCATTTTAAAACTATCTGAGAGCTAGCCCAGTTTTATCAAATAAACCTATCAAATTTTCTCACTAAAGCCTATAGTAAGACTTTTTACCCTAAAAATGTTTCATTTCATTTGTTACAATTTACTTGCGCAAAGTGGAAAAATTTTAACAAGTAGTCATAGATCAGAAATTTTTCACTTTTATAAAGGGGAAAAGGAGTAAAGATTCATAGAATTCAGTAGGTATTTTCTCAAGATTGTGGTATTGAAGTGCAATTTAGATACATGACTAGCATAAATTCAGTAGAAATATTTTATGGCCCTTATGTAACATTTTACTGAACTTCTTTAAAAGGGTTATCCAACTTTAAGGCCACAAGTCTGCAGTCCCAATAAGTCTGTGACAACAGACTTGTGAACCCTCTAATGGCACGCACTGCACGCTGTGAAGATTCTAAGGGGCCAGCGCTGGGAGTTGTGGGAGCGTGACCACAAGTATGTGATTTGCATATAGGCAGTCACATGCCTACTAAACATGGACTTCCTTACTCGATGCAAATGTACTGATCAAGGACTGACAAGTCTAGTTGAAATGAAGCCAGAAGTATACAAATCACAGGCATCTGAGAATCCTTGTAGCATACTGTGCGTGTAGTCTGAGGAATCACAAGTCTAAAGACAAGAGTTATAGTGGGCACCACTAACAATATGAAATCTGCCTACACATACCAAAAATTAAAAAGCACAAAAATTGAGCTTGGTTTAAGCTGGTACACATGCAGCACATAAACGCATGTTTACATTGGCCATAAAGCATACAGAATCTACAAGAAGCAAAATGAGCAAAAACACTACTGTGACTAAATAAGTAATAAGCAAAAGTGCATTTAAATAACTCAGAGTTCTTAGTAACACTGTTTTTAATCAAAAATAGCTTAAAAGCTATCCCACCATCGTCAAGGTGTCCAGATCGGGATGATCCTACTCTGTCTAATATTAAAAACCTTACCATGTGTCAGAGATGACCTCAGTGTGTGAATAGGGGCAGACAAAAGGACCATCCCGATCAGGTTCACCTTGTCATCGATGGGATGGTTTTTATGCTATTCTTGATAGAAAACAGTATTATTAAGAACCCTGTGTTATTTAAATGCACTTTTGCTTTTTTACTTTTATAGTTACAGCAGGGTTTTTGCTCATTTTGCTTCTTGTAGGTTTTACTTACCAAACATTGCAACATGTAAATGAATACAAAAAGAGTTATGCGTAAACAGAGGATCACCTTAAAAAATAATGCTTATTACAACACAAGCCAAACAATTACTGTACATGAACAAAGCCAGAATTATGGATTACTGAAAGGACCAAAGTCCTTGGTAAGGGATACTTCCGAAGCAATGAAATTAATGAATCAAGGACATAGGGAGATAATATCCTAATGTAAAGAAAACAACCCAATCACCAAAGCTATCGATACACCATGGAAGACCCGACAGGATCATATAATTCAGGATAAATATTTTTATTCACTAGTAGCAGTGATACAAAAAAATGAATAAAAGTTAATACTAAATAGACAAACTTTGCAGGTATCAGGACAGTACATATATCATATAAATCAATAAAAATGAACCCATATGCATGAATTATATCCTATGTGGGATATCAACAGTGGACCTATACAAGATAATGGTCACCCAAAATATGGTACAGAAGCTTATGGTATGAGCGAGTGCAGAGAGCGGAGAGGGAGTAGGGTCAAAGCTGCAGTGTGTGTCTGTCTCGCATGGTACTTTCTAGAACTAATCTCACACTAAGACTTTTTTACATTATTGTGACAACTAACAAACATAAACATTTTTTATACAGTCTGTTATGTCAGGCTGAGGCCAGATGTATCTGTGGTTAAAAAAATCTTTTGTTGCAGGCATATGTTCTGTCTGCTAGCCTTGCTGTACTCATTTTTATTGTTTTCAAAAATTACCAACAAACATAAAAAAAATTTATCTCGTGAAAGAAAACAGCAATCCGCACTACCGGTCAGATACACTGTGGCATTTGCTGGTTAATTAACTATCGCTGGTCCGCAGATCTCGGGTGCCATTAGCCAGAAAAGCATGCTGTCTTGGATATAAGTGAAAAGAAATGTGGCAGCACTCACCAATCTTCTTTACAGGCTATTTTATTGTAACAACATCTTCACGGCTCAGGGGTGTTTAGACAAGGACATGTGAAAGCTGAACGACAGCTGTTTCGCACCTGACGAGCGCTTCAACGGGTTCAATAAGTGAGCGGACATGACGCCTTAAGAAGCGTGCACAGAACATGCACCTCCCTGCAGCCTCACTCCGCCCACTCATGGAACAAAACATATTAAAAACATCAATAATTAAAAAAAACAATAGCAAAAATATGTGAACGTATACATTGGTAATCATCTGCGTGACTTATACCTACTGAACAATAATCAAACAATGCGAACAACTTAATACCGCTGTCTTTATACTAACTTTCTATGTGAGTCAGCGCTTGATTTGACAGACCCACCTATGTGACACCTGATCTTTCCAAGGTGGTTCACATAAAGAATATATCTTTTTTTATTTGTTATTTATTAATATATATCATCTTTGCTTTTGATGTCCACCTTGCCGATTCATAGTGACATACACACTTTGCATGTCTTTTTAAATAAGATCATTCATTAGTACCAGCTCTAGACAAACAACTATATACCTATACATCAAAGAGCCACTATCTACTACTTATAAAAATATTGACATGTCGATCTTCTCGTTAAGCCCTGCAGGGCCCATGGCTCCGGTTCGCATAATTCATGTCGCTTCTCGCCTTAGTAGTAAATTATGATAGTCACCTCCTCTTTTTGGTATTTTAACCCGCTCTATACCAGCAAAGTTCATTACTCCTGGATTCCCATCATGCATTTCACGTATGTGGCCAATCAATCTTGGTACACCCTTCCCTGTTATTACTGATCTACAGTGCTCCCTAAAACGTGTATTAAGACATCTAATAGTTTTGCCTATATAGTTATGCAATTCATCACATGTCGGACTGAATATGTTGTCTACGTCATTTGGTGCCCGTGCGGGAGGTACTATATAGGCAAAACTATTAGATGTCTTAATACACGTTTTAGGGAGCACTGTAGATCAGTAATAACAGGGAAGGGTGTACCAAGATTATTTGGCCACATACGTGAAATGCATGATGGGAATCCAGGAGTAATGACCTTTGCTGGTATAGAGCGGGTTAAAATACCAAAAAGAGGAGGTGACTATCATAATTTACTACTAAGGCGAGAAGTGACATGGATTATGCGAACAGGAGCCATGGGCCCTGCAGGGCCTAACGAGAAGATCGACATGTCAATATTTTTATAAGTAGTAGATAGTGGCTCTTTGATGTATAGGTATATAGTTGTTTGTCTAGAGCTGGTACTAATGAATGATCTTATTTAAAAAGACACGCGAAGTCTGTATGTCACTATGAATCGGCAAGGTGGACATCAAAAGCAAAGATGATATATATTAATAAATAACAAATAAAAAAAGATATATTCTTTATGTGAACCACCTTGTGAACATCAGGTGTCACATAGGTGGGTCTGTCAAATCAAGCGCTGACTCACATAGAAAGTTAGTATAAAGACAGCGGTATTAAGTTGTTCTCATTGTTTGATTATTGTTCAGTAGGTATAAGTCACGCAGATGATTACCAATGTATACGTTCACATATTTTTGCTATTGTTGTTTTTAATTATTGATGTTTTTAATATGTTTTGTACCATGAGTGGGCGGAGTGAGGCTGCAGGGAGGTGCATGTTCTGTGCACGCTTCTTAAGGCGTCATGTCCGCTCACTTATTGAACCCGTTGAAGCACCCATTAGGTGCGAAACGGCTGTCGTTCAGCTTTCACATGTCCTTGTCTAAACACCCCTGAGCCGTGAAGATGTTGTTGCAATAAAATAGCCTGTAAAGAAGATTGGTGAGTGCTGCCGCATTTCTTTTCACTTTTATAAAAAAAATTTATACAGTCTGTTATCTCCAGCTGAGGCTCGGTGTATCTGTGGTCTCCAACTACTTGGTTTTCAGGCATACTGATCACATATAATTTTTCTCCAAATAAATCCATTTGTATTGAGCTTTTCAAATATTTCAGTTGTCTGCCAGGGGCGGACACTGACAGCTTGGGGCCCATGTGCAAGAAATGTGTCTGGGCCCTGTATATATATATATATATATATATATATATATATATATATATATATATATATATATGCACACATACAGCACATGTACTGTATATATATTACATAGTCTCTTTATTATGTATATTGCCATCCCTTAATATAGAGTGCCCTCTCTTGTTATGTACAGCACCGTCCATTACATATTGGATTATATAAAGCCCTGTTTTTTATTATATACCGTTCTGTCTTGTTAGCTGTATAATGCACTGATGGTTGAGGGAGCATGGGAAAGCTTCTTTTCTAATGGAGGGGCTGATAGACTGGTTGAATGGTCACCGCTTCAGCAGTCACTTTATATCTAAAAAGAAAGAGTACTGTTGTGAGTTCTGTTTTTGGGCTCCCTCTGGTGGTTACTGATGGTACTGGGTGATTTGTGGTCTGCTGTCTCTGGTGTCCACCTGTTCTATTAGGATTTGGGAGTTTCCTATTTAACCGGGCTTTCTTGTCATTTCCCCGCCGGCTATCAAGGTTATCAGAGTGTTTTGTTACCTCAGCTTCTGGCTTCAGTAATCTTCAGGACAAGTTAAGTTTTGATTTTCTTGTTCCACGTTTTGCTTTATTTTTGTCTTGTCCAGCTTGCATATAATTGTCTCTTTGCTGCTGGTTGCTTTAGTGGGCTGTAATTGCTCCTCATGTTCCATGAGTTGGAACATGAGTTCAAGTAATTACAGGATGGTTTTTTGAAGGGTTTTTTGCTGACCGCGCAGTTTACTTTTGTATCCTCTGCTATCTAGTTTTAGCGGGCCTCATTTTGCTGAATCTGTTTTCATACTGTGTATGTGCCATCCTCTCATTTCACCGTGATTATATGTGGGGGGCTGCTATTTCTGTGGGGTATTTCTCTGGAGGCAAGAGAGGTCTGTGTTTCTTCTAATAGGGGAAGTTAGATCTTCGGCTGGTGCGAGACGTCTAGGATCAACGTAGGCACGTTCCCCGGCTATTGTTATTTGTGTGTTCAGGTTTAGGGTCGCGGTCAGCTCAGGTTCCATCACCCTAGAGCTCGTTGGTGCTTGTCCTTTTGTGATTCCCTGCCATTGGAATCATGACAGTATAGCCAGCCCAAAATGTTTGGGCTGAAGTAGGAGGAAAAGTAGTCTGAGGAAGTATTTTTTTTTTTTCTCTCCTCTGAGGTTGCTGCCTAGCCTTAATTGCAGCCAGGCTGATTTTTTTTTTTTCCTCCTCTTAATCCTTGAATGGCTCTGACCTTAGCTGTTTATCATGGACGTCCAGAGTTTAGCTTCCAGCTTGAATAATCTTGCTGCTAAGGTTCAAAATATACAAGATTTTGTTGTACATGCTCCTATGTCTGAACCTAGAATTCCTATTCCAGAGTTCTTTGCTGGAGATAGATCTAGTTTTCTGAATTTTAGGAACAATTGCAAGCTGTTCCTTTCTTTGAAATCTCGCTCTTCTGGAGACCCTGCTCAGCAGGTTAAGATTATTATATCTTTCCTGCGGGGTGACCCTCAAAATTGGGCATTTGCATTGGCACCAGGGGATCCTGCGTTGCTTAATGTGGATGCGTTTTTTCTGGCATTGGGTTTGCTCTATGAGGAACCTAACCAGGAGATTCAGGCTGAAAAAGCTTTATTAGCTCTCTCTCAGGGGCAAGATGAAGCAGAAATATATTGTCAAAAATTTCGGAAATGGTCAGTGCTTACTCAGTGGAATGAGTGCGCCCTGGCTGCAAAGTTCAGAGATGGCCTTTCTGAGGCCATTAAAGATGTTATGGTGGGGTTCCCTGCGCCTACAGATCTGAATGAGTCTATGACTATGGCTATTCAGATTGATCGGCGTTTACGGGAGCGCAAACCTGTGCACCATTTGGCGGTGTCTTCTGAACAGGCACTTGAGACAATGCAATGTGATAGAGTTCAGTCTAGAAGTGAACGGCAAAACTATAGGCGGAAAAATGGGTTGTGCTTTTATTGTGGTGATTCAGCTCATGTTATATCAGCATGCTCTAAACGCACAAAAAAGGTTGATAAGTCTGTTGCCATTAGTACGTTACAGTCTAAGTTCATTCTGTCTGTGACTCTGATTTGCTCATTATCATCCATTTCCGTCGATGCCTATGTAGATTCAGGCGCTGCCCTGAGTCTTACGGATTGGTCATTTGCCAAGCGATGTGGGTTTAGTCTTGAGCCTCTGGAAGTCCCTATTCCTTTGAAGGGAATTGACTCTACACCTTTAGCTATGAATAAACCTCAGTACTGGACACAAGTGACCATGAGTATGACTCCCGTTCATCAGGAGGTGATTCGCTTCCTGGTATTGTATAATTTACATGATGTTCTAGTACTTGGTCTGCCATGGTTACAAACTCATAATCCAGTCCTTGACTGGAAAACAATGTCTGTGTTAAGCTGGGGATGTCAGGGGGTTCATGATGATGCACCTCCAATTTCTATCGCTTCATCTACTCCTTCTGAGGTTCCTGTATTTTTGTCTGATTATCGGGATGTTTTTGAGGAGCCTAAGCTCAGTTCGCTTCCTCCTCACAGGGATTGCGATTGTGCTATAGATTTAATTCCTGGTAGTAAATTTCCTAAAGGTCGTTTGTTCAATCTGTCAGTGCCAGAGCATACTGCTATGCGGGATTATGTTAAGGAGTCCTTGGAAAAGGGACATATCCGTCCATCTTCGTCCCCTTTGGGAGCAGGTTTTTTTTTCGTGGCCAAAAAAGATGGGTCCTTGAGGCCTTGTATAGATTATCGTCTTTTGAATAAGATTACCGTAAAATATCAGTATCCTTTGCCTTTGTTGACTGATTTGTTTGCTCGCATTAAGGGGGCTAAATGGTTCACTAAGATTGATCTTCGGGGTGCGTATAATCTTATACGAATAAAGCAAGGTGATGAGTGGAAAACCGCATTTAATACGCCTGAGGGCCATTTTGAGTATTTGGTAATGCCTTTCGGACTTTCTAATGCTCCTTCAGTCTTCCAGTCCTTTATGCACGATATTTTCCGTGAATATCTGGATAAATTTATGATTGTGTATTTGGATGATATTTTGGTTTTTTCTGATGACTGGGAGTCTCATGTTCAGCAGGTCAGGAAGGTGTTTCAGGTCCTGCGGGCTAATTCCTTGTTTGTAAAGGGCTCAAAGTGTCTCTTTGGAGTCCAGAAAATTTCTTTCTTGGGGTATATTTTTTCCCCTTCTACTATTGAGATGGATCCCGTCAAGGTTCGGGCTATTTGTGACTGGACGCAGCCTGCATCTCTTAAGAGTCTGCAGAAGTTCTTAGGCTTTGCTAATTTCTATCGTCGTTTTATAACTAATTTTTCTAGTGTTGTTAAGCCTTTGACGGATTTGACTAAGAAGGGTGCTGATGTTGCTGATTGGTCTCCTGCGGCTGTGGAGGCCTTTCGGGAACTTAAACTCCGGTTTTCTTCTGCTCCTGTGTTCCGTCAGCCTGATGTTTCGCTTCCTTTCCAAGTTGAGGTTGATGCTTCCGAGATTGGAGCGGGGGCGGTTTTGTCACAGAGAAGCTCCGATTGCTCGGTGATGAAGCCATGTGCGTTCTATTCTAGAAAATTTTCGCCCGCTGAGCGGAATTATGATGTGGGTAATCGGGAACTTTTGGCCATGAAGTGGGCATTTGAGGAGTGGCGTCATTGGCTGGAGGGTGCTAGACATCGTGTGGTGGTCTTGACTGATCACAAAAATCTGATTTACCTTGAGTCTGCCAGGCGTCTGAATCCTAGACAGGCTCGTTGGTCACTGTTTTTCTCTCGTTTCAATTTTGTGGTTTCATACCTGCCAGGTTCAAAGAATGTGAAGGCGGATGCTCTTTCTAGGAGTTTTGTGCCTGACTCCCCTGGAAATTCTGAGCCCACTGGTATCCTTAGGGATGGGGTGATTTTGTCGGCCGTCTTCCCAGACTTGCGACGTGCTTTGCAGGAGTTTCAGGCGGGTAAACCTGATCGTTGTCCGCCTGAGAGACTGTTTGTTCCGGATAGTTGGACCAGTAGAGTCATCTCCGAGGTCCATTCTTCTGCGTTGGCAGGTCATCCTTCAATATTTGGTACTAGAGACTTGGTGGCCAGGTCTTTTTGGTGGCCTTCCTTGTCGAGGGATGTGCGTTCTTTTGTGCAGTCTTGTGAGGTTTGTGCTCGGGCTAAGCCTTGCTGTTCTCGAGCCAGTGGATTGTTGTCACCTTTGCCTATCCCGAAGAGGCCTTGGACGCACATTTCCATGGACTTTATTTCGGATCTCCCTGTCTCTCAAAAAATGTCTGTCATCTGGGTTGTGTGTGACCGCTTTTCTAAAATGGTTCATCTTGTACCCTTGCCTAAGTTGCCTTCCTCCTCTGAGTTGGTCCCTCTGTTTTTCCAGAACGTGGTTCGCTTGCATGGGATTCCGGAGAACATCGTTTCTGACAGGGGATCCCAGTTTGTGTCTAGATTTTGGCGGACGTTCTGTGCTAAGATGGGCATTGATTTGTCCTTTTCGTCTGCATTCCATCCTCAGACGAATGGCCAGACAGAGCGAACTAATCAGACCTTGGAAACTTATTTGAGGTGTTTTGTTTCTGCTGATCAGGATGACTGGGTTACCTTTTTGCCGCTGGCCGAGTTTGCCCTTAATAATCGGGCTAGTTCTGCTACCTTGGTTTCTCCTTTCTTTTGTAATTCGGGGTTTCATCCTCGTTTTTCCTCTGGTCAGGTGGAGCCTTCTGATTATCCTGGAGTGGACATGGTGGTGGATGGGTTGCATCGGATTTGGAGTCATGTGGTGGACAATTTGAAGTTGTCCCAGGAGAAGGCTCAGCAGTTTGCTAATCGCCGTCGCCGCGTGGGTCCTCGACTTCGTGTTGGGGACTTGGTGTGGTTGTCTTCTCGTTTTGTTCCTATGAAGGGTTCTTCTCCTAAGTTCAAGCCTCGGTTCATCGGTCCTTATAGGATCTTGGAAATTCTTAACCCTGTGTCGTTTCGTTTGGATCTCCCGGCATCGTTTGCTATTCATAATGTGTTCCATCGGTCGTTGTTGCGGAGGTATGAGGTACCTGTTGTTCCTTCGCTTGAGCCTCCTGCTCCGGTGCTGGTGGAGGGAGAATTGGAGTATGTTGTGGAGAATATCTTGGATTCTCGTGTTTCCAGACGGAAACTCCAATATTTGGTCAAGTGGAAGGGTTATGGTCAGGAGGATAATTCTTGGGTGGTTGCCTCTGATGTTCATGCTGATGATTTGGTCCGCGCTTTTCATAGGGCTCATCCTGGTCGCCCTGGTGGTTCTCGTGAGGGTTCGGTGACCCCTCCTCAAGGGGGGGTACTGTTGTGGATTCTGTTTTTGGGCTCCCTCTGATGGTTACAGATGGTACTGGGTGATTTGTGGTCTGCTGTCTCTGGTGTCCACCTGTTCTATTAGGATTTGGGAGTTTCCTATTTAACCGGGCTTTCTTGTCATTTCCCCGCCGGCTATCAAGGTTATCAGAGTGTTTTGTTACCTCAGCTTCTGGCTTCAGTAATCTTCAGGACAAGCTAAGTTTTGATTTTCTTGTTCCACGTTTTGCTTTATTTTTGTCTTGTCCAGCTTGCATATAATTGTCTCTTTGCTGCTGGTTGCTTTAGTGGGCTGTAATTGCTCCTCATGTTCCATGAGTTGGAACATGAGTTCAAGTAATTACAGGATGGTTTTTTGAAGGGTTTTTTGCTGACCGCGCAGTTTACTTTTGTATCCTCTGCTATCTAGTTTTAGCGGGCCTCATTTTGCTGAATCTGTTTTCATACTGTGTATGTGCCTTCCTCTCATTTCACCGTCATTATATGTGGGGGGCTGCTATTTCTGTGGGGTATTTCTCTGGAGGCAAGAGAGGTCTGTGTTTCTTCTAATAGGGGAAGTTAGATCTTCGGCTGGTGCGAGACGTCTAGGATCAACGTAGGCACGTTCCCCGGCTATTGTTATTTGTGTGTTCAGGTTTAGGGTCGCGGTCAGCTCAGGTTCCATCACCCTAGAGCTCGTTGGTGCTTGTCCTTTTGTGATTCCCTGCCATTGGAATCATGACAGAGTACTATGTAATAAAAGAGGGCGCTGTGGATAACAAAAATAACAAGAATACATGATGTAAGAGACAGCACTGTACATAACAGAAGAGGACGCTATATAATAAGGGATGGCACCATATATAACTAGAGAGGATGGTCCATAATATGGGATGATGTTATACATAACAAAAGAGGAAACTATGTAACTAAAGATGGTGTTATACAGAATTAGTGAGTATACTATACACTAAGGGACTGTGCTATACATAATAGAGTACACTATATACTAAGGGACTGTGTTATACATAATAAGTATGTACACTCTATACTAAGGGACTGTGTTTGACATAATACACAATAATAATGCCTACCTCCACCTCCCCTTGTTCCTAAGTCCATTATAAGTCCTAATTCCATCACCCCATCATTGCCTTCACCCCAGCACTGCCCTCTCATCCACCTACACAAACATAGACACACACAGCACCATTCACCTCTCTGCACATTCCCCGCAGCGCTACGCATGCACACACACACACGCATGCACACACACACACACAGCGCCTGTCACCTCTCCGACAGGGGCCAGATTGCCCTCATTATTAGCCACCCTGCAGGGGCCCCCCTCCACCTCTGTGCCCTGATGCAGCCGCACAGGCTGCACATGTGGTATGTCTGCCCATGAGTTGTCCATTTAAAATGGGCAAGCCAAGGGATGGGGAAGTGGAAGTGATGCTGATGGTGCATGCAGAGGGTGAGGCCGTGGCCAAGATGAAAGTGGGCCACAACAAAGACCCACATGATTGCACTTGACCGTCCTGTCCCAGTTTCTAATAATAATAATAATTTTATTTATATAGTGCCAACATATTCCGCAGCGCTTTACAAATTATAGAGGGGACTTGTACAGACATTAGACATTACAGCATAACAGAAATCACAGTTCAAAATAGATACCAAGAGGAATGAGGGCCCTGCTCGCAAGCTTACAAACTATGAGGAAAAGGGGAGACACGAGAGGTGGATGGTAACAATTACTTTAGTTATTCGGACCAGCCATAGTGTAAGGCTCAGGTGTTCATGTAAAGTTGCATGAACCAGTTCACTGCCTAAGTATGTAGCAGTACAGACATAGAGGGCTAATAACTGCATAAAGTGTATGAGAACATGTTGCAAAGAACCTGATTATGTTTTGTTTTTGTTATTTTGAATGGGCCACACAGGGATAGTTAGGTTAATGCGTTGATGTGGTAGGCCAATCTGAACAAATAAGTTTTTACGGCACGCTTAAAACTGTGGGGATTGGGGATTAATCGTATTAACCTAGGTAGTGCATTCCAAAGAATCGGCGCAGCACGTGTAAAGTCCTGGAGACGGAAATGGGAGGTTCTGATTATTGAGGATGCTAACCTGAGGTCATTAGCGGAGCAGAGGGCACGGGTAGGGTGGTAGACTGAGACCAGAGAGGAGATGTAGGGTGGTGCTGAGCCATGGAGTGCTTTGTGGATGAGGGTAGTAGTTTTGTACTGGATTCTTGAGTGGATGGGTAACCAGTGTAATGACTGGCACAAGGTAGAGGCATCGGTGTAACAGTTGGTGACGAATATGATCCTGGCTGCAGCATTCAGGACAGATTGGAGCGGGGAGTGTTTGGTAAGAGGGAGGCCAATTAGTAGAGAGTTACAATAGTTCAGAAGAGAATGAATAAGTGAAACAGTAAGAGTTTTTGCAGAGTCGTAAGTAGTGTTGAGCGATACCTTCCGATATCGGAAAGTATCGGTATCGGTTTGGATCGGCCGATATTCAAAAAATATCGGATATCGCCGATACCGATACCCGATCCCAATGCAAGTCAATGGGACCAAAATATCGGAATTAAAATAAACCCTTTCTTTCCTTGTAGGTTCATTCTACCTGAAGGAAAACAACTAAGAATAATGTAGGATGTATGGGGGAGGTGGCGGAGACATTAAAGGCAATGAGGATTAGTCCAATCAAATAGAATAGCATGTTTTTTTTTTTTTTTTAAAGAAGTTCGGATTGAAAAAGATATTGAGTATGTAAATTTTTTTTATTTTGTCAGATATTGATGTTTCACTATTCCACGCCCTTCCCCTTCTTTTTTTTCTTTTTTTTTTTTTTTTCTTTTCCCACACTTTCATCTTCATCATCATCAGCATCCTTGACATCAACTTCTTCACCTTATTCATCTTCTTCTTCATCTTCTACCTATTTTTTTTTTTATTACATTCTTCATATTCATTTTCTTCAACTATTATTATTCTTCCTATTCTACATATTCTTTTTATTCCACTGTTATTATTCTTCCTATTCTACTTCTTCATCATATTCTCATTTGTGACAGGCATTCCCGTAGTTGTTGTCTATAAAAGTTGGAAGATTACACCTTCCGTTCTGCCAGTCACAAAAGTTACATTTGTCCGCGTTCAGTTTGGCCTGCAGCATCAGGCTTTATCCAGGGGCACCACGAGGAGGAACGGACTCACCCCCATACACTGCTTAGTCTTCTTCTGCATATAATTTAGATAATATCTTTTGCTCTGATATTAAGTCTTATGCTTAATGTTCTTCTGCTCTTTGTTCTGCAGCCTCTTGTTCTTCTGCTTCTCGGTCTTCCATGTTGTCGTCTCCAGGGTCTTCGTCTCCAGTGTCGTCATCTCCGCCGTCGTCGTCTCAGCCGTCGTCGTCTCCGCCGTCGTCGTCGTCGTCGTCATCGGGGTGGTCTTCCGGGTCGTCGTCATCGGGGTGGTCTTCCGGGTTGTCGACGTTAGGGTCTTCAACTTGGAAATGTAGCAGAAGGTACAAGAAGGCTGAGAAAATGCCAAGAACCAGCTGATGGAACTGGAACTCGGATGGCTACCCGAAGGTTCAAGAGCCTATGGAACTACCGAGGACCAGCTGACGTTACTGGAACCCGGTTACTAAGCAGGAGGTACCCGTGCTAAAAAGCACTACCAAGGACCGCCTGACGTTGGCGGAACTCGGATACCCAGAAGGAGGCACCTAAGCCAAAGGCTCTGCCCGGAACCAGATGACGTTACTGGAACCAGGATGGGGAGCAGAAGGTACAAGAGCAAAAGACACTGCCGAGAACCAGCTGACGGTACTGGAACCCGGATGGGTAGCCGAATGTCCAAGAGCCAATGGAACTACCAAGGACCAGCTGACGTTACTGGAACCCGGTTACTAAGCAGGAGGTACCCGTGCCTGAAAGCACTACCAAGGACCACCTGACATTGGTGGAACTTGGATACCCAGAAGGAGGCACCTAAGCCAAAGGCTCTGCCCGGAACCAGCTGACGGTACTGGAACCAGGATGGGGAGCAGAAGGTACAAGAGCAAAAGACACTGCCGAGAACCAGCTGACGGTGCTGGAACCAGGTGGTGGACCCCAAGGCCCACAGGAGAGGAGAGAACAGCTAGGCCGCGAGGCAGCCGCAGTTACCGAACCCCAACAGTCCTACAGGGGGAGCTGGGCCTACTGGCACTACAGAACCAGCCTTGACTACCAGTTCACGCAGCCCACATAGGAAGCTCCTAAACTGGAGGCACCCTGGAGTTGGCTAACTCGACCGCCCCACGACGGGGCAAGCATAGGCGTCTCAGTGAAGTTGACACAACCCGGAAACAGCTGACGGTGCTGAAACCAGGCTTGGCACGAGGGAGTACCTGTGACAAGAACACTGCCGAGAACCAGCTGGCGGTGCTGGAACCCGGATGCGTTGCCCCAGTGTGCAAGAGCCAATGGCACGACCGAGGACCAGCTGACGGTGCTGGAACCCGGTTACTAAGCTGTAGGTGCCCGCGCTTAAAAGCACTACCAAGGACCGCCTGGCGTTGGCGGAACTCGGCTACCCAGGAGGAGGCACCTAAGCCAAAGGCTCGGCCCGGAACCAGCTGACGGTGCTGGAACCAGGTGGTGGACCCCAAGGCCCACAGGAGAGGAGAGAACAGCTAGGCCGCGAGGCAGCCGCAGTTACCGAACCCCAACAGTCCTACAGGGGGAGCTGGGCCTACTGGCACTACAGAACCAGCCTTGACTACCAGTTCACGCAGCCCACATAGGAAGCTCCTAAACTGGAGGCACCCTGGAGTTGGCTAACTCGACCGCCCCACGACGGGGCAAGCATAGGCGTCTCAGTGAAGTTGACACAACCCGGAAACAGCTGACGGTGCTGAAACCAGGCTTGGCACGAGGGAGTACCTGTGACAAAAACACTGCCGAGAACCAGCTGGCGGTGCTGGAACCCAGATGCGTTGCCCCAGTGTGCAAGAGCCAATGGCACGACCGAGGACCAGCTGACGGTGCTGGAACCCGGTTACTAAGCTGTAGGTGCCCGCGCTTAAAAGCACTACCAAGGACCGCCTAACGTTGGCGGAACTCGGCTACCCAGGAGGAGGCACCTAAGCCAAAGGCTCGGCCCGGAACCAGCTGACGGTGCTGGAACCAGGTGGTGGACCCCAAGGCCCACAGGAGAGGAGAGAACAGCTAGGCCGCGAGGCAGCCGCAGTTACCGAACCCCAACAGTCCTACAGGGGGAGCTGGGCCTACTGGCACTACAGAACCAGCCTTGACTACCAGTTCACGCAGCCCACATAGGAAGCTCCTAAACTGGAGGCACCCTGGAGTTGGCTAACTCGACCGCCCCACGACGGGGCAAGCATAGGCGTCTCAGTGAAGTTGACACAACCCGGAAACAGCTGACGGTGCTGAAACCAGGCTTGGCACGAGGGAGTACCTGTGACAAGAACACTGCCGAGAACCAGCTGGCGGTGCTGGAACCCAGATGCGTTGCCCCAGTGTGCAAGAGCCAATGGCACGACCGAGGACCAGCTGACGGTGCTGGAACCCGGTTACTAAGCTGTAGGTGCCCGCGCTTAAAAGCACTACCAAGGACCGCCTAACGTTGGCGGAACTCGGCTACCCAGGAGGAGGCACCTAAGCCAAAGGCTCGGCCCGGAACCAGCTGACGGTGCTGGAACCAGGTGGTGGACCCCAAGGCCCACAGGAGAGGAGAGAACAGCTAGGCCGCGAGGCAGCCGCAGTTACCGAACCCCAACAGTCCTACAGGGGGAGCTGGGCCTACTGGCACTACAGAACCAGCCTTGACTACCAGTTCACGCAGCCCACATAGGAAGCTCCTAAACTGGAGGCACCCTGGAGTTGGCTAACTCGACCGCCCCACGACGGGGCAAGCATAGGCGTCTCAGTGAAGTTGACACAACCCGGAAACAGCTGACGGTGCTGAAACCAGGCTTGGCACGAGGGAGTACCTGTGACAAAAACACTGCCGAGAACCAGCTGGCGGTGCTGGAACCCGGATGCGTTGCCCCAGTGTGCAAGAGCCAATGGCACGACCGAGGACCAGCTGACGGTGCTGGAACCCGGTTACTAAGCTGTAGGTGCCCGCGCTTAAAAGCACTACCAAGGACCGCCTAACGTTGGCGGAACTCGGCTACCCAGGAGGAGGCACCTAAGCCAAAGGCTCGGCCCGGAACCAGCTGACGGTGCTGGAACCAGGTGGTGGACCCCAAGGCCCACAGGAGAGGAGAGAACAGCTAGGCCGCGAGGCAGCCGCAGTTACCGAACCCCAACAGTCCTACAGGGGGAGCTGGGCCTACTGGCACTACAGAACCAGCCTTGACTACCAGTTCACGCAGCCCACATAGGAAGCTCCTAAACTGGAGGCACCCTGGAGTTGGCTAACTCGACCGCCCCACAACGGGGCAAGCATAGGCGTCTCAGTGAAGTTGACACAACTCGGAAACAGCTGACGGTGCTGAAACCAGGCTTGGCACGAGGGAGTACCTGTGACAAAAACACTGCCGAGAACCAGCTGGCGGTGCTGGAACCCAGATGCGTTGCCCCAGTGTGCAAGAGCCAATGGCACGACCGAGGACCAGCTGACGGTGCTGGAACCCGGTTACTAAGCTGTAGGTGCCCGCGCTTAAAAGCACTACCAAGGACCGCCTAACGTTGGCGGAACTCGGCTACCCAGGAGGAGGCACCTAAGCCAAAGGCTCGGCCCGGAACCAGCTGACGGTGCTGGAACCAGGTGGTGGACCCCAAGGCCCACAGGAGAGGAGAGAACAGCTAGGCCGCGAGGCAGCCGCAGTTACCGAACCCCAACAGTCCTACAGGGGGAGCTGGGCCTACTGGCACTACAGAACCAGCCTTGACTACCAGTTCACGCAGCCCACATAGGAAGCTCCTAAACTGGAGGCACCCTGGAGTTGGCTAACTCGACCGCCCCACGACGGGGCAAGCATAGGCGTCTCAGTGAAGTTGACACAACCCGGAAACAGCTGACGGTGCTGAAACCAGGCTTGGCACGAGGGAGTACCTGTGACAAAAACACTGCCGAGAACCAGCTGGCGGTGCTGGAACCCGGATGCGTTGCCCCAGTGTGCAAGAGCCAATGGCACGACCGAGGACCAGCTGACGGTGCTGGAACCCGGTTACTAAGCTGTAGGTGCCCGCGCTTAAAAGCACTACCAAGGACCGCCTGGCGTTGGCGGAACTCGGCTACCCAGGAGGAGGCACCTAAGCCAAAGGCTCGGCCCGGAACCAGCTGACGGTGCTGGAACCAGGTGGTGGACCCCAAGGCCCACAGGAGAGGAGAGAACAGCTAGGCCGCGAGGCAGCCGCAGTTACCGAACCCCAACAGTCCTACAGGGGGAGCTGGGCCTACTGGCACTACAGAACCAGCCTTGACTACCAGTTCACGCAGCCCACATAGGAAGCTCCTAAACTGGAGGCACCCTGGAGTTGGCTAACTCGACCGCCCCACGACGGGGCAAGCATAGGCGTCTCAGTGAAGTTGACACAACCCGGAAACAGCTGACGGTGCTGAAACCAGGCTTGGCACGAGGGAGTACCTGTGACAAGAACACTGCCGAGAACCAGCTGGCGGTGCTGGAACCCGGATGCGTTGCCTTGCCTATTAAAGATTGTCTTCCTAGAGCCCCAACTAGCGGTGTTGGAGCAAAGGGTAAGCAGGGGGAGATGAGTGTAGGCCGAAGCCTGCACTGGAGGCAGCTTTGTGTCTGCGTTGCGTTTGCAGGACACTTTGCCGGCTACACACTGGGGGAACAGCTGGCGTTGCTGAACCCCACTAACACAATGGCGTGTGTTTTTATCTGTGCAGCTAGCACTTGCGGGCAAAAACTTGCGATGTTAGAGCCCGTGTTGAAGCAGGAGGAGGAGGAGAGGAGCAGAGTGTAGGCCGAAGCCTAGTTGAACCAATTTCAAAGGAAACCTTTAACCCCCCCCTCAGGTGTTACAAAGTACAAGAGACACACCTTGTGCAGTATTAATGCTGCACAAGTGAAAGGTTGCTCTATTAATTTGTCTACTTGCACACGCTGAATGAAAGACATACACAATTTACCCCATTCTACAGTCAAACTGTAGTGGATGCGTGACTTGGTTTTTTGATGAGACGCAGCACAGGTGTCCAAAATAACGCCTTGGTGCTTGGCGCAGCTTCCTGAGCGTTGTTATTTGCTGTACAGGAGTCTGCGCTCTTGTGTTATCCCTTGGCAATGCCCTGTTAGCGCTGCCCATCTTATGACCTCATTTCATGTTGGCCGGTGCGGTTAACGATGGCCATAAATCCCAGACCCACAGTGTCTTTTCATAAAGCCACACTGCGGTGCTGGGATTCGTGGCCTTGAGCAGTAAATATTTTGGCCGCTCACACACGTCCTTACACCTGCTTCAGACTGGGCGGCCTCTGCTGATCCCTTCTCGCATGCCGCGGCCATGAGGCTGCACAGTCTGAAGAAGGCGGAAGGAGATGAGTTAAGACAGGCGAAGATATGCACTGCTCGTGCCCATCAATCACACCCTCGCAGTCAAAATAATTAAGACAACGAGGAGCATTTTATTCAGGCAGGGCGGACGAACAGGCGCAAGTAGCCAACCAATGATGTCAGAAGACGGGAAGCGCTACCAAGGGGGGTGCTGCGTATCATTAGAAAGGAAAGTCACACCTCAGGGACAGTGGAATGGTCTCAAAGAGACACATTTTGTACGTGTTGAGTTCCACGTGGGCAAGGAGAAAACGTCAGCCACCTTGTACAAATGCAGCAGTACTGCTGTACAAGGTGGCTGTTATACATAGAAACACCTGGGGGTGGTGGCCAGGCTCCCTTCAATTTCAGTTCATGTGCCTGCGTGGCGTTTGCAGGTCACGTTGCAAGCTGCACAGCAGGGGAACAGCTGGCGGTGCTGAACCCCACTAACACATTGGCTGGTGTTTTTCTCTGTGCAGCTAGCATGTCCGGGCATAAACTGGCGTTGTTTGAGCCCAGGGTCAGCAGGAGGAGGAGAGGAGCAAAGTGTAGGCCGAAGCCTGCACTGGTGGCAGCTTTTGGTCGGTTGTGCCAGCGTGGCTTGTGCTGGACACGATGCCGGCTACACAGCGGGGGAACAGCTGGCGGTGCTGAACACCACTAACACATTGGCTGGTGTTTTTCTCTGTGCAGCTAGCATGTCCGGGCAGAAACTGGCGTTGTTTGAGCCCAGGGTCAGCAGGAGGAGGAGAGGAGCAAAGTGTAGGCCGAAGCCTGCACTGGTGGCAGCTTTTGTTCTGTTGTGCCAGCGTGGCTTGTGCTGGACACGTTGCCGACTACACAGCAGGGGAACAGCTGGCGGTGCTGAACCCCACTAACACATTGGCTGGTGTTTTTCTCTGTGCAGCTAGCATTTCCGGGCAAAAACTAGCGGTGTTTGAGCCCAGGGTCAGCAGGAGGAGTAGAGGAGCAGAGTGTAGGCCGAAGCCTAGTTGAACCAATTTCAAAGGTTACCTTTAACCCCCCCCTCAGGTGTTGCAAGGTACAAGAGCCACACCTTGAACAGCATTAATGATGCACAAGTCAAAGGTTGCTCTATTTAATTTTGCTCCTTGCACACGCTGAATTAAACACGTACACTATTTAGCCCATTATACTGTCAAACAGTAGTGGAGGCGTGACTACTAGTCTTTTTAAGGAGACGCAGCACAGGTGTCAAAATTTGCACCTAGGTACTGGGCGCAGATTCCTGAGCGTTGTTATTTGCTGTACAGGAGTCTGCGCTCTTGTGTTATCCCTTGGCAATACCCTGTTAGTGCAGGCCGTCTCATGACCTCATTTCATGTTGGCCGGTGCGGTTAACGATGGCCATAAATCCCAGACCCACAGTGGCTTTTCCTAAAGTCACACTGCGGTGCTGGGATTCGTGGCCTTGTGCAGTAAATATGTTCGCCGCTCACACATGTCCTTACACCTGCTTCAGACTGGGCGGCCTCAGCTGATCCCTTATCGCATGCCGCGGCCATGAGGCCGCACAGTCAGAAGAAGGCGGAAGGAGGGGAGTGAAAACAGGGGAACATATGCACTGCTCGTGCCCATCAATCACACCCTCGCAGTCAAAATATATGAGACAACGGGGGGCGTTGTGTCGGGCAGGGGGGACGCACAGGCACAGCCAGCCAACCAATGATGTCAGGAGACGGGCAGCGCTAACAATGGGGGTGCTGCGTGTCATTAAAAAGGAAAGTCACACCTCAGGGACATTGTAATGGTCTGTAATGAGACACATTTTGTACTTGTTGAGTTCCACGTGTGCAAGGAGAAAAAGTCAGCCACCTTGTACAAATGCAGCAGTACTGCTGTACAAGGTGGCTGTTATACATAGAAACACCTGGGGGGGTGGGGGGCAGGCTCCCTTCAATTTCAGTTCATGTGCCTGCGTGGCGTTTGCAGGTCACGTTGCAAGCTACACAGCAGGGGAACAGCTGGCGTTGCTGAACCCCACTGACACATTGACTGGTGTTTTTCTCTGTGCACATTGCATGTCCGGGCAAAAACTAGCGGTGTTAGAGCCCAGGGTCAGCAGGAGGAGGAGGAGAGGAGCAAAGTGTAGGCCGAAGCCTGCACTGGTGGCAGCTTTTGGTCGGTTGTGCCAGCGTGGCTTGTGCTGGACACGATGCCGGCTACACAGCGGGGGAACAGCTGGCGGTGCTGAACACCACTAACACATTGGCTGGTGTTTTTCTCTGTGCAGCTAGCATGTCCGGGCAGAAACTGGCGTTGTTTGAGCCCAGGGTCAGCAGGAGGAGGAGAGGAGCAAAGTGTAGGCCGAAGCCTGCACTGGTGGCAGCTTTTGTTCTGTTGTGCCAGCGTGGCTTGTGCTGGACACGTTGCCGACTACACAGCAGGGGAACAGCTGGCGGTGCTGAACCCCACTAACACATTGGCTGGTGTTTTTCTCTGTGCAGCTAGCATTTCCGGGCAAAAACTAGCGGTGTTTGAGCCCAGGGTCAGCAGGAGGAGTAGAGGAGCAGAGTGTAGGCCGAAGCCTAGTTGAACCAATTTCAAAGGTTACCTTTAACCCCCCCCTCAGGTGTTGCAAGGTACAAGAGCCACACCTTGAACAGCATTAATGATGCACAAGTCAAAGGTTGCTCTATTTAATTTTGCTCCTTGCACACGCTGAATTAAACACGTACACTATTTAGCCCATTATACTGTCAAACAGTTGTGGAGGCGTGACTTGTCTTTTTAAGGAGACGCAGCACAGGTGTCAAAATTTGCACCTAGGTACTGGGCGCAGATTCCTGAGCGTTGTTATTTGCTGTACAGGAGTCTGCGCTCTTGTGTTATCCCTTGGCAATACCCTGTTAGTGCAGGCCGTCTCATGACCTCATTTCATGTTGGCCGGTGCGGTTAACGATGGCCATAAATCCCAGACCCACAGTGGCTTTTCCTAAAGTCACACTGCGGTGCTGGGATTCGTGGCCTTGTGCAGTAAATATGTTCGCCGCTCACACATGTCCTTACACCTGCTTCAGACTGGGCGGCCTCAGCTGATCCCTTATCGCATGCCGCGGCCATGAGGCCGCACAGTCAGAAGAAGGCGGAAGGAGGGGAGTGAAAACAGGGGAACATATGCACTGCTCGTGCCCATCAATCACACCCTCGCAGTCAAAATATATGAGACAACGGGGGGCGTTGTGTCGGGCAGGGGGGACGCACAGGCACAGCCAGCCAACCAATGATGTCAGGAGACGGGCAGCGCTAACAATGGGGGTGCTGCGTGTCATTAAAAAGGAAAGTCACACCTCAGGGACATTGTAATGGTCTGTAATGAGACACATTTTGTACTTGTTGAGTTCCACGTGTGCAAGGAGAAAAAGTCAGCCACCTTGTACAAATGCAGCAGTACTGCTGTACAAGGTGGCTGTTATACATAGAAACACCTGGGGGGGTGGGGGGCAGGCTCCCTTCAATTTCAGTTCATGTGCCTGCGTGGCGTTTGCAGGTCACGTTGCAAGCTACACAGCAGGGGAACAGCTGGCGTTGCTGAACCCCACTGACACATTGACTGGTGTTTTTCTCTGTGCACATTGCATGTCCGGGCAAAAACTAGCGGTGTTAGAGCCCAGGGTCAGCAGGAGGAGGAGGAGAGGAGCAAAGTGTAGGCCGAAGCCTGCACTGGTGGCAGCTTTTGGTCGGTTGTGCCAGCGTGGCTTGTGCTGGACACGATGCCGGCTACACAGCGGGGGAACAGCTGGCGGTGCTGAACACCACTAACACATTGGCTGGTGTTTTTCTCTGTGCAGCTAGCATGTCCGGGCAGAAACTGGCGTTGTTTGAGCCCAGGGTCAGCAGGAGGAGGAGAGGAGCAAAGTGTAGGCCGAAGCCTGCACTGGTGGCAGCTTTTGTTCTGTTGTGCCAGCGTGGCTTGTGCTGGACACGTTGCCGACTACACAGCAGGGGAACAGCTGGCGGTGCTGAACCCCACTAACACATTGGCTGGTGTTTTTCTCTGTGCAGCTAGCATTTCCGGGCAAAAACTAGCGGTGTTTGAGCCCAGGGTCAGCAGGAGGAGTACAGGAGCAGAGTGTAGGCCGAAGCCTAGTTGAACCAATTTCAAAGGTTACCTTTAACCCCCCCCTCAGGTGTTGCAAGGTACAAGAGCCACACCTTGAACAGCATTAATGATGCACAAGTCAAAGGTTGCTCTATTTAATTTTGCTCCTTGCACACGCTGAATTAAACACGTACACTATTTAGCCCATTATACTGTCAAACAGTTGTGGAGGCGTGACTTGTCTTTTTAACGAGACGCAGCACAGGTGTCAAAATTTGCACCTAGGTACTGGGCGCAGATTCCTGAGCGTTGTTATTTGCTGTACAGGAGTCAGCGCTATTGTGATCCCTTGGCCATGCGCTGTGAGCGCTTCCTGTCTTCTGACCTCATTTCATGTCGGCCGTTGCGGTTAGCGATGGACATGAATCCCAGACCCACAGTGTGTTTTTAAAAAATCACACTGCGGTGCTGGGATTTGTGCCCTGGTGCACTAAATAGGTTTGCCGCTCACACATGTCCTTACACCTGCTTCAGACTGGGCGGCCTCATCTGATCCCTTATCGCCTGCCGCGGCCATGAGGACACCCAGTCTGAAGAAGGCGGAAGGAGATGAGTGAACACAGGCAAACATATGCACTGCACATGCCCATCAATCACACCCTCGCTGTCCAAAAAAATAAGACACCGAGGGCCGTTGTTTCGAGCAGGGGAGATGCACAGGCGCAGCCAGCTAACCAATGATGTCAAAAGACGGGAAGCGCTAACAAGGGTGGTGCTGCGTGTCATTACAAAGGAAAGTCACACCTCAGGGACATTGTAATGGTCTCTAATGAGACACATTTTGTACGTGTTGAGTTCCACGTGGGCAAGGAGAAAAAGTCAGCCACCTCGTACAAATGCAGCAGTACTGCTGTACAAGGTGGCTGATATACATAGAAACACCTGTGGGTGGGGGGCAGGCTCCCTTCAATTTCAGTTCATGTGCCTGCGTGGCGTTTGCAGGTCACGTTGCAAGCTACACAGCAGGGGAACAGCTGGCGTTGCTGAACCCCACTGACACATTGACTGGTGTTTTTCTCTGTGCACATTGCATGTCCGGGCAAAAACTAGCGGTGTTAGAGCCCAGGGTCAGCAGGAGGAGGAGGAGAGGAGCAAAGTGTAGGCCGAAGCCTGCACTGGTGGCAGCTTTTGGTCGGTTGTGCCAGCGTGGCTTGTGCTGGACACGATGCCGACTACACAGCAGGGGAACAGCTGGCGGTGCTGAACCCCACTAACACATTGGCTGGTGTTTTTCTCTGTGCAGCTAGCATTTCCGGGCAAAAACTAGCGGTGTTTGAGCCCAGGGTCAGCAGGAGGAGTAGAGGAGCAGAGTGTAGGCCGAAGCCTAGTTGAACCAATTTCAAAGGTTACCTTTAACCCCCCCCTCAGGTGTTGCAAGGTACAAGAGCCACACCTTGAACAGCATTAATGATGCACAAGTCAAAGGTTGCTCTATTTAATTTTGCTCCTTGCACACGCTGAATTAAACACGTACACTATTTAGCCCATTATACTGTCAAACAGTTGTGGAGGCGTGACTTGTCTTTTTAACGAGACGCAGCACAGGTGTCAAAATTTGCACCTAGGTACTGGGCGCAGATTCCTGAGCGTTGTTATTTGCTGTACAGGAGTCTGCGCTATTGTGATCCCTTGGCCATGCGCTGTGAGCGCTTCCTGTCTTCTGACCTCATTTCATGTCGGCCGTTGCGGTTAGCGATGGACATGAATCCCAGACCCACAGTGTGTTTTTAAAAAATCACACTGCGGTGCTGGGATTTGTGCCCTGGTGCACTAAATAGGTTTGCCGCTCACACATGTCCTTACACCTGCTTCAGACTGGGCGGCCTCATCTGATCCCTTATCGCCTGCCGCGGCCATGAGGACACCCAGTCTGAAGAAGGCGGAAGGAGATGAGTGAACACAGGCAAACATATGCACTGCACATGCCCATCAATCACACCCTCGCTGTCCAAAAAAATAAGACACCGAGGGCCGTTGTTTCGAGCAGGGGAGATGCACAGGCGCAGCCAGCTAACCAATGATGTCAAAAGACGGGAAGCGCTAACAAGGGTGGTGCTGCGTGTCATTACAAAGGAAAGTCACACCTCAGGGACATTGTAATGGTCTCTAATGAGACACATTTTGTACGTGTTGAGTTCCACGTGGGCAAGGAGAAAAAGTCAGCCACCTCGTACAAATGCAGCAGTACTGCTGTACAAGGTGGCTGATATACATAGAAACACCTGTGGGTGGGGGGCAGGCTCCCTTCAATTTCAGTTCATGTGCCTGCGTGGCGTTTGCAGGTCACGTTGCAAGCTACACAGCAGGGGAACAGCTGGCGTTGCTGAACCCCACTGACACATTGACTGGTGTTTTTCTCTGTGCACATTGCATGTCCGGGCAAAAACTAGCGGTGTTAGAGCCCAGGGTCAGCAGGAGGAGGAGGAGAGGAGCAAAGTGTAGGCCGAAGCCTGCACTGGTGGCAGCTTTTGGTCGGTTGTGCCAGCGTGGCTTGTGCTGGACACGATGCCGACTACACAGCAGGGGAACAGCTGGCGGTGCTGAACCCCACTAACACATTGGCTGGTGTTTTTCTCTGTGCAGCTAGCATTTCCGGGCAAAAACTAGCGGTGTTTGAGCCCAGGGTCAGCAGGAGGAGTAGAGGAGCAGAGTGTAGGCCGAAGCCTAGTTGAACCAATTTCAAAGGTTACCTTTAACCCCCCCCTCAGGTGTTGCAAGGTACAAGAGCCACACCTTGTGCAGCATTAATGCTGCACAAGTAAAAGGTTGCTCTATTTGTTTTGCTCCTTGCACACGCTGACTAAAACACGTACACTATTTAGCCCATTATACTGTCAAACAGTTGTGGAGGCGTGACTTGTCTTTTTAACGAGACGCAGCACAGGTGTAAAAATTTGCACCTAGGTACTGGGCGCAGATTCCTGAGCGTTGTTATTTGCTGTACAGGAGTCTGCGCTATTGTGATCCCTTGGCCATGCGCTGTGAGCGCTTCCTGTCTTCTGACCTCATTTCATGTCGGCCGTTGCGGTTAGCGATGGACATGAATCCCAGACCCACAGTGTGTTTTCAAAAAATCACACTGCGTGGCTGGGATTCGTGGCCTTGTGCAGTAAATAGGTTTGCCGCTTACACATGTCCTTACACCTGCTCCAGACTGGGCGGCCTCAGCTGATCCCTTATCGCCTACCACGGCCAGGAGGCCGCACAGTCTGAAGAAGGCGGAAGGAGATGAGTTAAGACAGGCGAACATATGCACTGCTCGTGCCCATAAACCACACCCTCGCTGACAAAATAAATATGACAACGAGGGGCGTTGTTTCTAGCAGGGCGGATGCACAGGCGCAGCCAGCTAACCATGATGACAAAAGACGGGAAACGCTACCAAGGGGGGTGCTGCGTATCATTACAAAGGAAAGTCACACCTCAGGGACAGTGGAATGGTCTCAATGAGACACATTTTGTACGTGTTGAGTTCCACGTGGGCAAGGAGAAAAAGTCAGCCACCTTGTACAAATGCAGCAGTACTGCTGTACTAGGTGGCTGTTATACATAGAAACACCTGGGGGGGTGGGGCCAGGTTCCCTTTAATTTCAGTTCATGTGCCTGCGTGGCGTTTGCAGGTCACGTTGCCGGCTACACAGCAGGGGAACAGCTGGCGTTGCTGAACCCCACTAACACATTGGCTGGTGTTTTTCTCTGTGCAGCTAGCACTTCCGGGCAAAAACTAGCGGTGTTTGAGCCCAGGGTCAGCAGGAGGAGGAGAGGAGCAGAGTGTAGGCCGAAGCCTGCACTGGTGGCAGCTTTTGTTCTGTTGTGCCAGCGTGGCTTGTGCTGGACACGTTGCCGACTACACAGCAGGGGAACAGCTGGCGGTGCTGAACCCCACTGACACATCACCTAGTCTTTTTTTCTGTGTAGACAACACTTCCAGGTGGCAACTGACAGTGTTGAAACCCAGGGAATCAAAGAGGAGCAGAGTGTAGGCCGAAGCCTGCAGTGGAGCAAGTTGAAAGGGAACCTTTAACCCCCCCCCCCAGGCATTTGTTGCTGAAAGAGCCATCTTGTACAGCAGTAATACTGCACATGGAAAATGGTGGCTCCGAAAATTATGCTCCTTGCAAACGCTGAAGTACACACTCATATAATGTGTCCCCTCACACCGTCAAACCATCCCGGAAGTGGGACTTTCCTTTGTAATGTGACACAGCACAGCCGTCATTCCAACCCCCTTGGTGCCGGGCACCACCTCCTCAACGTTGTTTGGTTCTGTCACGGAGCCCGCACTGTAATGTTATCCCTTGGCCATGCACAGTTAGCGGTGCCCGTCTTCTGACATCATGTAGGTGTCAGGCTGGCAGTGCCTGTGCGTCCAAGCTGCCCGAGATCCAACCTTGCAGTGTCATCTAATGTAGTCCCACTGCGGGCCAGGGATCCATGGGCATGCGC
Organism: Ranitomeya imitator; assembly: GCF_032444005.1. Lineage (NCBI taxonomy): Eukaryota > Metazoa > Chordata > Amphibia > Anura > Dendrobatidae > Ranitomeya > Ranitomeya imitator. The sequence continues at coordinate 38,024,138 of NC_091282.1, read as the reverse complement.
AGTGCATATCATCGCCTCTCACTCACCTCCTTCCTGCTTCTTCAGACTGTGCGGCGTCACGGCCGTGGCATGCTATTAGGGATCAGCTGACGCCGCCTAGTCTGAAGAAGCGTGAAGAAGGGGAGTGAGAGGCTAGTATATGCACTGCGCATGGCCATGGATACCAGGCCCACTGTGGGATCACATTAGACGACACTGCGAGGTGTGATTTCGGGCAGCGTGGACGCACAGGCGCAGCCAGGACGACAACAAATGATGTCAGAGGACGGGCAGCGCAAACTGTGCATGGCCAAGGGATAACATAACAGCGCAGGGTCCATGACGGAATCAAACAACGCTAAGGAGGCAGCGCACGGTGCCAAGGGGGTAGCAATGACGGCTGTGCTGCGTCACATTACAAAGGAAAGTCCCACCTCCGGGACGGTTGGACGGTGTGAGGGGACACATTACATGAGTGTGTAGTTCAGCGTTTGCAAGGAGCATAATTTCAAGAGCGACCTTTCCCTTGTGCAGTATTAGTGCTGCACATGGTGGCTCTTTCAGTAACAAACGCCTAGGGGGGGGGGGGGGGGACAGGTCCCCTTACATTTTAGTTGTGCCAGCGTGGCGGTCGCATGACACGTTGCCGGATACACAGCTGGGGATCAGCTGACGTTACTGAACCCCAATAACAGAGGAGCGACTGTTGACTGTGCACACAGCACTTCCAGGCACCAACTGGCGGTGTTAGAGCCCAGGGACAGCAGGAGGAGCAGATTGGAGGTATTGCCGCACACACAGCTGGGGATCAGCTGACGTTACTGAACCCCAATAACAGAGGAGCGACTGTTGACTGTGCACACAGCACTTCCAGGCACCAACTGGCGGTGTTAGAGCCCAGGGACAGCAGGAGGAGCAGAGGAACAGAGTGTAGGCCGAAGCCTGATTGGAGCAAGTTGAAAGGAAACCTTTAACCCCCCCCCCCAAGACGTTTGTAGCTGAAAGAGCCATGTTGTGCAGCACTAAGGATGCAAAAGGAAAAGGTTGCTCTTTTAATTATGCTCCTTGCAAACACCGAAGTAAACACTAAAAATGTGTCCCTTTATACCGTTAAACCGTTCCGGAGGTGCGAATTTCCTTCGTAATGGGACACAGCACAGCTGTCATTCCTATCCCCTTGATGCCGTGCGCTGCCTCCTCAGCGTTGTTTTAAGCTGCCACGGAGCCTGCGCTGTTCTGTTAGCCCTTGGCCATGCCCAATTAGCGCTGCCTGTCTTCTGACATAATTTGGTGTCAGGCTGTCAGTGCCTGTGCGTCCACGCTGCTCCAGATCCCACCTCGCAGTCTCATCTAACGTAATCCCACTGCGGGCCTTGGAACCATGGGCATGCACAGTGCATAACCTCGACTCTCACTCCCCTCCTTCCCTCTTCTTCAGACTGTGCGGTGTCACGGCCGTGGCATGCTAGGGATCAGCTGACGGCGCACAGTCTAAAGAAGGCGGAGGGAAATGAGCGAGAGCCCGAGGGGAAGATATGCACTGCGCATGCCCATGGATCCCAGGCCCGCAGTGTGACTCAATCAGAAGACACTGCGAGGCGGGATCTCGGGCACCGCGGCCGCACAGGCGCAGCCAGCCTGACACCAAATTATGTCAGAAGACAGGCAGCACAAATAGGGCATGCCCAAGGGATAACAGAACAGCGCAGGCTCCGTGACAGCTTAAAACAACGCTGAGGAGGCAGCGCATGGCACCAAGGGGGTAGGAATGACGGCTGTGCTGCGTCACATTACGAAGGAAAGTCCCAGCTCCGGGACGGTATAACGGTATCAGTGAACACATTTTATAAGTGTTAAGTTCTGCGTGTGCAAAGAGCTAAAAAAAAAGAGCTACCTTTTCCTTGTGCAGCATTACGGCTGCACAAGATGGCTCTTTCAGTAACAAACGACGGGGGGGGGGGGACAGGTTCCCTTACATTTAGGTTGTTGTGCCAGCGTGGCGGTCGCAGGACACATTGCCGGCTACACAGCTGGGGATCAGCTGACGTTACTGAAACCCAATAACACTGGGTCGTATGTTTTTACTGTGCAGCCTGCACTTCTGAGCCGCAACTGGCGGTGTTGGAGCCCAGGAATAGCAGTTCAGGTGGTAGAAAGATGAACACAGCAGGAGACCTGGATGACACCCAATTACTTAATCAGGCAGAGGAGTGGCAAATTCCTGCGAGATCCAGGCCTGGTTCATTTTCAGGAAAGTAAGCCGGTCAACGTTATCGGAGGATAGTCGCATGCGACGGTCTGTTAGTACACCACCTGCGGCACTAAAGACACGTTCCGATAAGACACTAGCCGCAGGGCAAGCCAGCACCTCCAATGCATACTGGCTTAGCTCTGGCCATGTATCCAGCTTAGAGACCCAAAACTTGAACGGGGAAGAGCCGTCTGGGAGTACAGTAAGAGGGCAAGCCATGTAGTCTGTCACCATCTGACGGAACCGTTGCCTCCTGCTGACTGGAGCCGCCGGTGATGGTGTAGACATTTGGGGCGGGCACACAAAAGTGTGCCAGAGTTGTGCCATACTGGGCTTGCCTTGGGCAGAGGCACTGCTTCTGCTCCCTCTTTGGGCAGAGCCTCCCCCACTGCCTCGACGCACTGAGCTGCTTTGTAAAGCACTAGCAGCACTCCTCTCAGTTGGACAGGAGAAGATGATGGAATTCACCAGTGTGTCGTGGTACTCCCGCAATTTACGCTCCCGGGTCAACGCAGGGATGAGGTTTTGGACGTTGTCCCGGTAGCGAGGATCGAGGAGGGTGAACACCCAATAATCAGGCATGTTGAGAATGTGGTCGATGCGGCGGTCGTTTCTCAGGCACTGCAGCATGAAATCCACCATGTGCTGCAGAGTGCCAACCGGCCCAGAAACGCTGTCCCCTGCTTGAGACATGATCTCTGCCCGCTCGTCATCACCCCACCCTCGCTGTACACACTGACCACTGGACAATTGTGTCGCTCCCTCCTCTGGACGGAGCTCTTCCTCCTCCATTGACTCCTCCTCATCCTCCTCACAAATTGGCCCCTGCGTACCCCTTTGTGAGGAACCACGTGGCGCTGACTCTCCAGAAGCTGATGGAAAAGGTGACTCCTCATCCTCCACCTCTTCCACCACATCATCCCTTAACCCTTGCAAAGTTTGCTGAAGCAGGCAGATAAGGGGGACAGTCATGCTGACTAGTGCATCATCTGCACTTGCCATCCGCGTGGAATAATCAAAAGGACACAAAACCTGGCAGACGTCCTTCATAGTGGCCCACTCTGTGGTTGTGAAGTCTGATCGGCGCTGACTGCGACTTCTTTGCGCCTGATGCAGCTGGTACTCCATAACTGCTTGCTGCTGCTCACACAACCGCTCCAACATATGTAACGTGGAATTCCACCGGGTAGGTAGGTCACATATGATGCGGTGTTCCGGAAGGCGGAATCGGCGCTGCAGAGCAGCAATGCGGGATCTGGCCAAGCTGGAACGCCGCAAGTGAGCACACTCTAGGCGGACCTTGTGCAGCAGGGCATCAAGATCCGGATAGTCCCTCAGAAAACTCTGCACAACCAAATTGAGCACATGTGCCAGACATGGGATGTGAGTGAGGTTGCCAAGGGCCAAAGCTGCCACCAGATTTCGGCCATTGTCACACACTACCATGCCTGGCTGGAGATTCGCTGGCAGTAACCACACATCGCTCTCCTGCTTTATGGCATTCCAGAGCTCCTGCGCTGTGTGGCTTCGATGCCCCAATGAAACTAGTTTCAAGACGGCCTGCTGACGTTTGGCCACGGCTGTGCTCATGTCGGTCATAGGTAAACGTTCACGGGTCCATGTGGGGGTGGACTGTGACGGATCCTGCAGAGAGGAATCAGAGGAACTGGTGTAAGAGGAGGAGTCGATGCGTACAGACTGGATTCCTGCAATCCTTGGAGTGGGCAGGACACGTCCTGCGCCACTCGCACGATCTGTACCTGGCTCAACAACATTAACCCAATGGGCAGTGAGGGAAACATATCGCCCCTGTCCATGCTGACTGGTCCACGCATCGGTGGTGAGGTGGACCTTGCTACTGACGGCGTTCAGTAGCGCATGTTTTATGTTTGCCTCAACATGCCTGTGCAGGGCAGGGACAGCCTGCCTGCTGAAGTAAAAGCGGCTGGGCACCTTGTACTGTGGGACTGCCAATGCCATCAAGTCACGGAAGCTGTCAGTCTCCACCAGCCTGAACGAGAGCATTTCCAGGGACAACAGTTTGGCAATGCCTGCATTCAGAGCCTGTGCTCGGGGGTGGTTGGCCGAGAATGCCCGCCTTTTCTCCCATGCCTGTACTACCGATGGCTGTAGAGTAGACTGGGAGTGTGAGGATGACTGGGAAGGTGGTGCTGTGGGTGGAATTACACAAGGTCTCTGGGAGGAAGCCAAACCAGCTGTGCGTGAGCTGGAGGAAGAGGCAACACGAGCTGAAGAGGTGGTAGCTGCCGCTGTTGGTTGGCCTACATCTTCAGTGTGTTTCTGTAACTCCACCGCGTGCCTGGTCCGCACATGTTTCCACATATTTGTGGTATTGAGGTTGCTGACATTTTTCCCTCTTTTTACTTTATGATGACACAGCTTGCATTTGACAAAACAAATGTCATCTGCAACTGTGTCAAAAAAGGACCAGGCACTGCAAGTCTTGGGAGCGCCCTTTTTGGCTTTGGAAAGAGACAGGCTCCTAACGGGTGCCAAAGTGGAGGCTACAGGCTCCGCAGTCTTCCCCCTCCCTCTCCCTCTTTGGCCCGTAAGAGGAAGCTCTTCCTCTGAGCTGCTCCCACCACCTTCCTGTTCCTCACGCCACGATGGGTCAAGGACCTCATCATCTCCACTACCCTCTGCCACCAACTGCTCCTCCTGGGTAGTCTCAGCAGCACAGTACGCACGAGAAAGCGGCACCTGAGTTTCATCATCAGATGCGTACTGCGCTGTGGTCACCGGAGGCACTGGCCCACCTGCCTCTTCAGAGTCAGAGAGATAAAGCTTTTGGGCATCACTGCACACTGCCTCTTCTTCCATTTCTCCAATGCTGCTTGGCTGGCCCCCTGTTTCCAAGCCAAGAGATTCAGAGAACAGAAGTAGAGACGGCTCCTGTCCTGGGCTCTCTGACTGCCTGGCCAATTTGGCAGGTGGTGAAGAGACAGATGGCTGCTCTCCAGTGCTCTGTGCCTGAGAGGATGTGGCACTAACTGAAGTCGATGCCGAGGCGTTAGCTGCCATCCACCCGACAACGGCTTCAATTTGGTCTTCACGCAGCAGCGGTGCACGGCGCTCTCCGACAAAGCTGCGCATGAAGGACTGTTCCCTGCTGAAACTGAGTGACGACGAGTCACCGGCGCCCGCAGCAGGCACAGAATCACCACGTCCTCTCCCTGCTCCTCTCCCTGCTCCGCGCCCACGCCCACGTGCCTTACTCCCTGCCCTCTTCATCTTGGTTGACAGATAAAGATAAGCAGAAAAGTACTAAGGCCTTAGTGTGCTTATTCCTGTAATGCTCCTCCTAACAGGTGTAAGAAACACTAATGTTGTAAATTGTGGACTAAACTTTATTATTTTTCAAATGTGGCCTACACAAGTGTAAGTTGTGTTTGGTGAACTTAACCTTTTTTTTGGTGCAGATCGGGCTACAGAGCTAGTTTAAATCACACGGAGACCGTGCAGACAGCCGTAAACGGCGCTGCAAGGCCAAGAAACCCTCCTCTAGGTTATCCTATATAGTGTTTTTCCACTATTTAGCTGGATACAAGTGGAAAGACACTAATAGGAATTTTTTTTTTCAAATTTTAAACTGGCTGCACTATTTGAAAAAAAGGAAATTGTTTTTCAAGGTATGAGGCAGTAACGCACCCTGAGCTGAATCCAACCGGCTATGGCTGCACACAGACTACAGGGCGAGCTGCGCTCACACAGAGACCGTGCAGACAGCCGTAAACGGCGCTGCAAGGCCCCCAAAAAAACCTCTAGGTTATCCTATGTAGTGTTTTTCCACAATTGAGCTGGAGACTGGTGGAAAGACACTAATAGGAATTTTTTTTTTTTTCAAATTTTAAACAGGCTGCACTATTTGAAAAAAAGGAAAATTTTTCTCAAGGTATGAGCCAGTAACGAACCCTGAGCTGAATCCAACCGGCTATGGCTGCACACAGACTACAGGGCGAGCTGGGCTCACACGGAGACCGTGCAGACAGCCGTAAACGGCGCTGCAAGGCCAAAAAACCCTCCTCTAGGTTATCCTATATAGTGTTTTTCCACTATTTAGCTGGATACGAGTGGAAAGACACTAATAGGAATTTTTTTTTTCAAATTTTAAACAGGCTGCACTATTTGAAAAAAAGGAAAATTTTTCTCAAGGTATGAGCCAGTAACGAACCCTGAGCTGAATCCAACCGGCTATGGCTGCACACAGACTACAGGGCGAGCTGGGCTCACACGGAGACCGTGCAGACAGCCGTAAACGGCGCTGCAAGGCCAAAAAACCCTCCTCTAGGTTATCCTATATAGTGTTTTTCCACTATTTAGCTGGATACGAGTGGAAAGACACTAATAGGAATTTTTTTTTTCAAATTTTAAACAGGCTGCACTATTTGAAAAAAAGGAAAATTTTTCTCAAGGTATGAGCCAGTAACGAACCCTGAGCTGAATCCAACCGGCTATGGCTGCACACAGACTACAGGGCGAGCTGGGCTCACACGGAGACCGTGCAGACAGCCGTAAACGGCGCTGCAAGGCCCAAAAACCCCCCTCTAGGTTATCCTATGTAGTGTTTTTCCACAATAGAGCTGGAGACTGGTGGAAAAACACTAATAGGAAATTTGAGAAAAAATGTGCAGCAGGCTGCACTAAGAGCAAAAAAGAACAACTGTGTGAGGCAGTGTGAACCCCCCCTGAGCTGAATACAACCGGGTATATGGCTGCACACAGACTACAGAGTGAGCTGCACACACACACACACACAGAGACCTTGCAGAACGCTGTTAAAACAGCGCTGCAAGGCAAGAGCAAGGTGAACAGTGAAGAACACACAGCGTTTTGCTAAATTAGCCTTTGGAAAGGAAAATAAAGCAATTAGCTAGCTCAACTGGCCCTCAGTTAGAACACAGCGTCCTGTCCCTAACTGAAATCACAGCAGAGTGAGCGCAAAATGGCGGCAGCGCTTTTTTATAGTGCAGAGTGACATCATTTCAGCAGCCAATCCCAGCCTTGCCAGTACTTACATGCCCACCATGCTAAACAGGATGTGCCCACACTTTCATTCATTCCTCATTGGCTGCTGCGTTCAATTTGAATTCTGGGAACTTCCGATTCCGGTATCCGATACGCGGGAAGTATCGGAATTCAGTATCGGAATTCCGATACCGCAAATATCGGCCGATACCCGATACTTGCGGTATCGGAATGCTCAACACTAGTCGTAAGTAAGAAAAGGGCGAATTCTAGAAATGTTTTTGAGATGCAGATAAGAAGAGCGAGCCAGTGATCGGATGTGGGGGGTGAATGAAAGCTCAAAATAAAGTATGACCCCAAGGCAGCGGGCATGTTTCTTTGGAGTAATGATGGACCCGCACACGGAGATGGCAATGGGGACTACAGCACACCACTATTGAAGCCAGTGCATTGTAAAAACGGTTGTTGGTTGGATAGCGGATAATGCTTCCAGTCACTTAGCCACCACCACCATGTATTCCACATGGTTTTTCTAATTTTCCTATCTCTGGACCATCCTCTTATGACCTAGTGTATGTCTCTTCAATCTAAAAATATTGAAATACTATTACCGTATATTATATTTTTATTTATATCCCTGTCTCTGAGCTGTTGCTAGGGACCCACATACCTCGTTGGACACATTCTGGCTTCATATGTTTGAACCTGTGTTCGCCCCTCCCTTTTGTTATTTTCTTTCATGGGGGTATTCACATCCTTTATTCATTTTTTTATTTCAGTAAGATTGATCATTCATTAGGTCTCCTCATTATCCGCCACTAGATCACCAGGGTTAATAGTTTAGGTGCTGCTTCAGCAAGTCAAATTTTTGGCAAGTGTGTCTATGATGTCCATAAAATATTTTTAACAATTTTACTCCCCCAGGGGAAAATGTTTGTCAACCCATGCACTTACTGTATGGGCATTAGGAGTGTAGGAAACACGCTCCTTCAAATTGTACCGAGTTTTTAATGAGACCTTCCTGAACGTCTCATCATCCACCGCCACTAGATCACCAGGGTTAACGTGTTCTGTGCTGCTACAGCCAGTCCAATTTTTTGGCAAGGGTGTCTATGATGCCCATAAAATATTTTAACAATTTTACTCCCCAGGGGGAAATGTTTGTCAGGCTATGCACTTAGTGTATGGGCATTACGAGTCTAGGAGACATGCTCCTTTAAATTGGGCCTAGTTTTTAATTACCAGGGAAACCAGGAAACCAGGAAACCAGGAAACCAGGGATTCAAGCTTCAGGAGGCTAATTTGCATATTCCAGGTGCCTTCTGGGAGAAGCGAAGTCTCCCTAAGCTAGAAGATCGTTGGGTACAGCCGGGACCAGCTGCTTCGAAAGCATCACCAAACCAGGGATTCAAGCTTCAGGAGGCTAATTTGCATATTCCAGGTGCCTTCTGGGAGAAGCGAAGTCTCCCTAAGCTAGAAGATCGTTGGGTACAAGCCGGGACCAGCTGCTTCGAAAGCATCACCAAACCAGGGATTCAAGCTTCAGGAGGCTAATTTGCATATTCCAGGTGCCCTTCTGGGAGAAGCGAAGTCTCCCTAAGCTAGAAGATCGTTGGGTACAGCCGGGACCAGCTGCTTCGAAAGCATCACCAAACCAGGGATTCAAGCTTCAGGAGGCTAATTTGCATATTCCAGGTGCCTTCTGGGAGAAGCGAAGTCTCCCTAAGCTAGAAGATCGTTGGGTACAGCCGGGACCAGCTGCTTCGAAAGCATCACCAAACCAGGGATTCAAGCTTCAGGAGGCTAATTTGCATATTCCAGGTGCCTTCTGGGAGAAGCGAAGTCTCCCTAAGCTAGAAGATCGTTGGGTACAGCCGGGACCAGCTGCTTCGAAAGCATCACCAAACCAGGGATTCAAGCTTCAGGAGGCTAATTTGCATATTCCAGGTGCCTTCTGGGAGAAGCGAAGTCTCCCTAAGCTAGAAGATCGTTGGGTACAGCCGGACCAGCTGCTTCGAAAGCATCACCAAACCAGGGATTCAAGCTTCAGGAGGCTAATTTGCATATTCCAGGTGCCTTCTGGGAGAAGCGAAGTCTCCCTAAGCTAGAAGATCGTTGGGTACAGCCGGGACCAGCTGCTTCGAAAGCATCACCAAACCAGGGATTCAAGCTTCAGGAGGCTAATTTGCATATTCCAGGTGCCTTCTGGGAGAAGCGAAGTCTCCCTAAGCTAGAAGATCGTTGGGTACAAGCCCGGGACCAGCTGCTTCGAAAGCATCACCAAACCAGGGATTCAAGCTTCAGGAGGCTAATTTGCATATTCCAGGTGCCTTCTGGGAGAAGCGAAGTCTCCCTAAGCTAGAAGATCGTTGGGTACAGCCGGGACCAGCTGCTTCGAAAGCATCACCAAACCAGGGATTCAAGCTTCAGGAGGCTAATTTTGCATATTCCAGGTGCCTTCTGGGAGAAGCGAAGTCTCCCTAAGCTAGAAGATCGTTCGGGTACAGCCGGGACCAGCTGCTTCGAAAGCATCACCAAACCAGGGATTCAAGCTTCAGGAGGCTAATTTGCATATTCCAGGTGCCTTCTGGGAGAAGCGAAGTCTCCTAAGCTAGAAGATCGTTGGGTACAGCCGGGACCAGCTGCTTCGAAAGCATCACCAAACCAGGGATTCAAGCTTCAGGGAGGCTAATTTGCATATTCCAGGTGCCTTCTGGGAGAAGCGAAGTCTCCCTAAGCTAGAAGATCGTTGGTACAGCCGGGACCAGCTGCTTCGAAAGCATCACCAAACCAGGGATTCAAGCTTCAGGAGGCTATTTGCATATTCCAGGTGCCTTCTGGGAGAAGCGAAGTCTCCCTAAGCTAGAAGATCGTTGGTTACAGCCGGGACCAGCTGCTTCGAAAGCATCACCAAACCAGGGATTCAAGCTTCAGGAGGCTAATTTGCATATTCCAGGTGCCTTCTGGGAGAAGCGAAGTCTCCCTAAGCTAGAAGATCGTTGGGTACAGCCGGGACCAGCTGCTTCGAAAGCATCACCAAACCAGGGATTCAAGCTCAGGAGGCTGATTTGCATATTCCAGGTGCCTTCTGGGAGAAGCGAAGTCTCCCTAAGCTAGAAGATCGTTGGGTACAGCCGGGACCAGCTGCTTCGAAAGCATCACCAAACCAGGGATTCAAGCTTCAGGAGGCTGATTTGCATATTCCAGGTGCCTTCTGGGAGAAGCGAAGTCTCCCTAAGCTAGAAGATCGTTGGGTACAGCCGGGACCAGCTGCTTCGAAAGCATCACCAAACCAGGGATTCAAGCTTCAGGAGGCTAATTTGCATATTCCAGGTGCCTTCTGGGAGAAGCGAAGTCTCCCTAAGCTAGAAGATCGTTGGGTACAGCCGGGACCAGCTGCTTCGAAAGCATCACCAAACCAGGGATTCAAGCTTCAGGAGGCTAATTTGCATATTCCAGGTGCCTTCTGGGAGAAGCGAAGTCTCCCTAAGCTAGAAGATCGTTGGGTACAGCCGGGACCAGCTGCTTCGAAAGCATCACCAAACCAGGGATTCAAGCTTCAGGAGGCTAATTTGCATATTCCAGGTGCCTTCTGGGAGAAGCGAAGTCTCCCTAAGCTAGAAGATCGTTGGGTACAGCCGGGACCAGCTGCTTCGAAAGCATCACCAAACCAGGGATTCAAGCTTCAGGAGGCTAATTTGCATATTCCAGGTGCCTTCTGGAGAAGCGAAGTCTCCCTAAGCTAGAAGATCGTTGGGTACAAGCCGGGACCAGCTGCTTCGAAAGCATCACCAAACCAGGGATTCAAGCTTCAGGAGGCTAATTTGCATATTCCAGGTGCCTTCTGGGAGAAGCGAAGTCTCCCTAAGCTAGAAGATCGTTGGGTACAGCCGGGACCAGCTGCTTCGAAAGCATCACCAAACCAGGGATTCAAGCTTCAGGAGGCTAATTTGCATATTCCAGGTGCCTTCTGGGAGAAGCGAAGTCTCCCTAAGCTAGAAGATCGTTGGGTACAGCCGGGACCGAGCTGCTTCGAAAGCATCACCAAACCAGGGATTCAAGCTTCAGGAGGCTAATTTGCATATTCCAGGTGCCTTCTGGAGAAGCGAAGTCTCCCTAAGCTAGAAGATCGTTGGGCTACAGCGGGACCAGCTGCTTCGAAAGCATCACCAAACCAGGGATTCAAGCTTCAGGAGGCTAATTTGCATATTCCAGGTGCCTTCTGGGAGAAGCGAAGTCTCCCCTAAGCTAGAAGATCGTTGGGTACAGCCGGGACCAGCTGCTTCGAAAGCATCACCAAACCAGGGATTCAAGCTTCAGGAGGCTAATTTGCATATTCCTAGGTGCCTTCTGGGAGAAGCGAAGTCTCCCTAAGCTAGAAGATCGTTGGGTACAGGCGGGACCAGCTGCTTCGAAAGCATCACCAAACCAGGGATTCAAGCTTCAGGAGGCTAATTTGCATATTCCAGGTGCCTTCTGGGAGAAGCGAAGTCTCCCTAAGCTAGAAGATCGTTGGGTACAGCCGGACCAGCTGCTTCGAAAGCATCACCAAACCAGGGATTCAAGCTTCAGGAGGCTAATTTGCATATTCCAGGTGCCTTCTGGGAGAAGCGAAGTCTCCCTAAGCTAGAAGATCGTTGGGTACAGCCGGGACCAGCTGCTTCGAAAGCATCACCAAACCAGGATTCAAGCTTCAGGAGGCTAATTTGCATATTCCAGGTGCCTTCTGGGAGAAGCGAAGTCTCCCTAAGCTAGAAGATCGTTTGGGTACAGCCGGGACCAGCTGCTTCGAAAGCATCACCAAACCAGGGATTCAAGCTTCAGGAGGCTAATTTGCATATTCCAGGTGCCTTCTGGGAGAAGCGAAGTCTCCCTAAGCTAGAAGATCGTTGGGTACAGCCGGGACCAGCTGCTTCGAAAGCATCACCAAACCAGGGATTCAAGCTTCAGGAGGCTAATTTGCATATTCCAGGTGCCTTCTGGGAGAAGCGAAGTCTCCCTAAGCTAGAAGATCGTTGGGTACAGCCGGGACCAGCTGCTTCGAAAGCATCACCAAACCAGGGATTCAAGCTTCAGGAGGCTAATTTGCATATTCCAGGTGCCTTCCTGGGAGAAGCGAAGTCTCCCTAAGCTAGAAGATCGTTGGGTACAGCCGGGACCAGCTGCTTCGAAAGCATCACCAAACCAGGGATTCAAGCTTCAGGAGGCTAATTTGCATATTCCAGGTGCCTTCTGGGAGAGACGAAGTCTCCCTAAGCTAGAAGATCGTTGGGTACAGCCGGGACCAGCTGCTTCGAAAGCATCACCAATCCAGGGGATTCAAGCTTCAGGAGGCTAATTTGCATATTCCAGGTGCCTTCTGGGAGAAGCGAAGTCTCCCTAAGCTAGAAGATCGTTGGGTACAGCCGGACCAGCTGCTTCGAAAGCATCACCAAACCAGGGATTCAAGCTTCAGGAGGCTAATTTGCATATTCCAGGTGCCTTCTGGGAGAAGCGAAGTCTCCCTAAGCTAGAAGATCGTTGGGTACAGCCGGGACCAGCTGCTTCGAAAGCATCACCAAACCAGGGATTCAAGCTTCAGGAGGCTAATTTGCATATTCCAGGTGCCTTCTGGGAGAAGCGAAGTCTCCCTAAGCTAGAAGATCGTTGGGTACAAGCCGGGACCAGCTGCTCTCGAAAGCATCACCAAACCAGGATTCAAGCTTCAGGAGGCTAATTTGCATATTCCAGGTGCCTTCTGGGAGAAGCGAAGTCTCCCTAAGCTAGAAGATCGTTGGGTACAGCCGGGACCAGCTGCTTCGAAAGCATCACCAAACCAGGGATTCAAGCTTCAGGAGGCTAATTTGCATATTCCAGGTGCCTTCTGGGAGAAGCGAAGTCTCCCTAAGCTAGAAGATCGTTGGGTACAGCGGGACCAGCTGCTTCGAAAGCATCACCAAACCAGGGATTCAAGCTTCAGGAGGCTAATTTGCATATTCCAGGTGCCTTCTGGGAGAAGCGAAGTCTCCCTAAGCTAGAAGATCGTTGGGTACAGCCGGGACCCAGCTGCTTCGAAAGCATCACCAAACCAGGATTCAAGCTTCAGGAGGCTAATTTGCATATTCCAGGTGCCTTCTGGGAGAAGCGAAGTCTCCCTAAGCTAGAAAAGATCGTTGGGTACAGCCGGGACCAGCTGCTTCGAAAGCATCACCAAACCAGGGATTCAAGCTTCAGGAGGCTAATTTGCATATTCCAGGTGCCTTCTGGGAGAAGCGAAGTCTCCCTAAGCTAGAAGATCGTTGGGTACAGAGCCGGGACCAGCTGCTTCGAAAGCATCACCAAACCAGGGATTCAAGCTTCAGGAGGCTAATTTGCATATTCCAGGTGCCTTCTGGGAGAAGCGAAGTCTCCCTAAGCTAGAAGATCGTTGGGTACAGCCGGGACCAGCTGCTTCGAAAGCATCACCAAACCAGGGATTCAAGCTTCAGGAGGCTAATTTGCATATTCCAGGTGCCTTCTGGGAGAAGCGAAGTCTCCCTAAGCTAGAAGATCGTTGGGTACAGCCGGGACCAGCTGCTTCGAAAGCATCACCAAACCAGGGATTCAAGCTTCAGGAGGCTAATTTGCATATTCCAGGTGCCTTCTGGGAGAAGCGAAGTCTCCCTAAGCTAGAAGATCGTTGGGTACAGCCGGGACCAGCTGCTTCGAAAGCATCACCAAACCAGGGATTCAAGCTTCAGGAGGCTAATTTGCATATTCCAGGTGCCTTCTGGGAGAAGCGAAGTCTCCCTAAGCTAGAAGATCGTTGGGTACAGCCGGGACCAGCTGCTTCGAAAGCATCACCAAACCAGGGATTCAAGCTTCAGGAGGCTAATTTGCATATTCCAGGTGCCTTCTGGGAGAAGCGAAGTCTCCCTAAGCTAGAAGATCGTTGGGTACAGCCGGGACCAGCTGCTTCGAAAGCATCACCAAACCAGGGATTCAAGCTTCAGGAGGCTAATTTGCATATTCCAGGTGCCTTCTGGGAGAAGCGAAGTCTCCCTAAGCTAGAAGATCGTTGGGTACAGCCGGGACCAGCTGCTTCGAAAGCATCACCAAACCAGGGATTCAAGCTTCAGGAGGCTAATTTGCATATTCCAGGTGCCTTCTGGGAGAAGCGAAGTCTCCCTAAGCTAGAAGATCGTTGGGTACAGCCGGGACCAGCTGCTTCGAAAGCATCACCAAACCAGGGATTCAAGCTTCAGGAGGCTAATTTGCATATTCCAGGTGCCTTCTGGGAGAAGCGAAGTCTCCCTAAGCTAGAAGATCGTTGGGTACAGCCGGGACCAGCTGCTTCGAAAGCATCACCAAACCAGGGATTCAAGCTTCAGGAGGCTAATTTGCATATTCCAGGTGCCTTCTGGGAGAAGCGAAGTCTCCCTAAGCTAGAAGATCGTTGGGTACAGCCGGGACCAGCTGCTTCGAAAGCATCACCAAACCAGGGATTCAAGCTTCAGGAGGCTAATTTGCATATTCCAGGTGCCTTCTGGGAGAAGCGAAGTCTCCCTAAGCTAGAAGATCGTTGGGTACAGCCGGGACCAGCTGCTTCGAAAGCATCACCAAACCAGGGATTCAAGCTTCAGGAGGCTAATTTGCATATTCCAGGTGCCTTCTGGGAGAAGCGAAGTCTCCCTAAGCTAGAAGATCGTTGGGTACAGCCGGGACCAGCTGCTTCGAAAGCATCACCAAACCAGGGATTCAAGCTTCAGGAGGCTAATTTGCATATTCCAGGTGCCTTCTGGGAGAAGCGAAGTCTCCCTAAGCTAGAAGATCGTTGGGTACAGCCGGGACCAGCTGCTTCGAAAGCATCACCAAACCAGGGATTCAAGCTTCAGGAGGCTAATTTGCATATTCCAGGTGCCTTCTGGGAGAAGCGAAGTCTCCCTAAGCTAGAAGATCGTTGGGTACAGCCGGGACCAGCTGCTTCGAAAGCATCACCAAACCAGGGATTCAAGCTTCAGGAGGCTAATTTGCATATTCCAGGTGCCTTCTGGGAGAAGCGAAGTCTCCCTAAGCTAGAAGATCGTTGGGTACAGCCGGGACCAGCTGCTTCGAAAGCATCACCAAACCAGGGATTCAAGCTTCAGGAGGCTAATTTGCATATTCCAGGTGCCTTCTGGGAGAAGCGAAGTCTCCCTAAGCTAGAAGATCGTTGGGTACAGCCGGGACCAGCTGCTTCGAAAGCATCACCAAACCAGGGATTCAAGCTTCAGGAGGCTAATTTGCATATTCCAGGTGCCTTCTGGGAGAAGCGAAGTCTCCCTAAGCTAGAAGATCGTTGGGTACAGCCGGGACCAGCTGCTTCGAAAGCATCACCAAACCAGGGATTCAAGCTTCAGGAGGCTAATTTGCATATTCCAGGTGCCTTCTGGGAGAAGCGAAGTCTCCCTAAGCTAGAAGATCGTTGGGTACAGCCGGGACCAGCTGCTTCGAAAGCATCACCAAACCAGGGATTCAAGCTTCAGGAGGCTAATTTGCATATTCCAGGTGCCTTCTGGGAGAAGCGAAGTCTCCCTAAGCTAGAAGATCGTTGGGTACAGCCGGGACCAGCTGCTTCGAAAGCATCACCAAACCAGGGATTCAAGCTTCAGGAGGCTAATTTGCATATTCCAGGTGCCTTCTGGGAGAAGCGAAGTCTCCCTAAGCTAGAAGATCGTTGGGTACAGCCGGGACCAGCTGCTTCGAAAGCATCACCAAACCAGGGATTCAAGCTTCAGGAGGCTAATTTGCATATTCCAGGTGCCTTCTGGGAGAAGCGAAGTCTCCCTAAGCTAGAAGATCGTTGGGTACAGCCGGGACCAGCTGCTTCGAAAGCATCACCAAACCAGGGATTCAAGCTTCAGGAGGCTAATTTGCATATTCCAGGTGCCTTCTGGGAGAAGCGAAGTCTCCCTAAGCTAGAAGATCGTTGGGTACAGCCGGGACCAGCTGCTTCGAAAGCATCACCAAACCAGGGATTCAAGCTTCAGGAGGCTAATTTGCATATTCCAGGTGCCTTCTGGGAGAAGCGAAGTCTCCCTAAGCTAGAAGATCGTTGGGTACAGCCGGGACCAGCTGCTTCGAAAGCATCACCAAACCAGGGATTCAAGCTTCAGGAGGCTAATTTGCATATTCCAGGTGCCTTCTGGGAGAAGCGAAGTCTCCCTAAGCTAGAAGATCGTTGGGTACAGCCGGGACCAGCTGCTTCGAAAGCATCACCAAACCAGGGATTCAAGCTTCAGGAGGCTAATTTGCATATTCCAGGTGCCTTCTGGGAGAAGCGAAGTCTCCCTAAGCTAGAAGATCGTTGGGTACAGCCGGGACCAGCTGCTTCGAAAGCATCACCAAACCAGGGATTCAAGCTTCAGGAGGCTAATTTGCATATTCCAGGTGCCTTCTGGGAGAAGCGAAGTCTCCCTAAGCTAGAAGATCGTTGGGTACAGCCGGGACCAGCTGCTTCGAAAGCATCACCAAACCAGGGATTCAAGCTTCAGGAGGCTAATTTGCATATTCCAGGTGCCTTCTGGGAGAAGCGAAGTCTCCCTAAGCTAGAAGATCGTTGGGTACAGCCGGGACCAGCTGCTTCGAAAGCATCACCAAACCAGGGATTCAAGCTTCAGGAGGCTAATTTGCATATTCCAGGTGCCTTCTGGGAGAAGCGAAGTCTCCCTAAGCTAGAAGATCGTTGGGTACAGCCGGGACCAGCTGCTTCGAAAGCATCACCAAACCAGGGATTCAAGCTTCAGGAGGCTAATTTGCATATTCCAGGTGCCTTCTGGGAGAAGCGAAGTCTCCCTAAGCTAGAAGATCGTTGGGTACAGCCGGGACCAGCTGCTTCGAAAGCATCACCAAACCAGGGATTCAAGCTTCAGGAGGCTAATTTGCATATTCCAGGTGCCTTCTGGGAGAAGCGAAGTCTCCCTAAGCTAGAAGATCGTTGGGTACAGCCGGGACCAGCTGCTTCGAAAGCATCACCAAACCAGGGATTCAAGCTTCAGGAGGCTAATTTGCATATTCCAGGTGCCTTCTGGGAGAAGCGAAGTCTCCCTAAGCTAGAAGATCGTTGGGTACAGCCGGGACCAGCTGCTTCGAAAGCATCACCAAACCAGGGATTCAAGCTTCAGGAGGCTAATTTGCATATTCCAGGTGCCTTCTGGGAGAAGCGAAGTCTCCCTAAGCTAGAAGATCGTTGGGTACAGCCGGGACCAGCTGCTTCGAAAGCATCACCAAACCAGGGATTCAAGCTTCAGGAGGCTAATTTGCATATTCCAGGTGCCTTCTGGGAGAAGCGAAGTCTCCCTAAGCTAGAAGATCGTTGGGTACAGCCGGGACCAGCTGCTTCGAAAGCATCACCAAACCAGGGATTCAAGCTTCAGGAGGCTAATTTGCATATTCCAGGTGCCTTCTGGGAGAAGCGAAGTCTCCCTAAGCTAGAAGATCGTTGGGTACAGCCGGGACCAGCTGCTTCGAAAGCATCACCAAACCAGGGATTCAAGCTTCAGGAGGCTAATTTGCATATTCCAGGTGCCTTCTGGGAGAAGCGAAGTCTCCCTAAGCTAGAAGATCGTTGGGTACAGCCGGGACCAGCTGCTTCGAAAGCATCACCAAACCAGGGATTCAAGCTTCAGGAGGCTAATTTGCATATTCCAGGTGCCTTCTGGGAGAAGCGAAGTCTCCCTAAGCTAGAAGATCGTTGGGTACAGCCGGGACCAGCTGCTTCGAAAGCATCACCAAACCAGGGATTCAAGCTTCAGGAGGCTAATTTGCATATTCCAGGTGCCTTCTGGGAGAAGCGAAGTCTCCCTAAGCTAGAAGATCGTTGGGTACAGCCGGGACCAGCTGCTTCGAAAGCATCACCAAACCAGGGATTCAAGCTTCAGGAGGCTAATTTGCATATTCCAGGTGCCTTCTGGGAGAAGCGAAGTCTCCCTAAGC
The DNA here is from genome assembly GCF_032444005.1 of Ranitomeya imitator. NCBI lineage: Eukaryota > Metazoa > Chordata > Amphibia > Anura > Dendrobatidae > Ranitomeya > Ranitomeya imitator. The sequence continues at coordinate 38,005,990 of NC_091282.1, read as the reverse complement.
TAGAAGATCGTTGGGTACAGCCGGGACCAGCTGCTTCGAAAGCATCACCAAACCAGGGATTCAAGCTTCAGGAGGCTAATTTGCATATTCCAGGTGCCTTCTGGGAGAAGCGAAGTCTCCCTAAGCTAGAAGATCGTTGGGTACAGCCGGGACCAGCTGCTTCGAAAGCATCACCAAACCAGGGATTCAAGCTTCAGGAGGCTAATTTGCATATTCCAGGTGCCTTCTGGGAGAAGCGAAGTCTCCCTAAGCTAGAAGATCGTTGGGTACAGCCGGGACCAGCTGCTTCGAAAGCATCACCAAACCAGGGATTCAAGCTTCAGGAGGCTAATTTGCATATTCCAGGTGCCTTCTGGGAGAAGCGAAGTCTCCCTAAGCTAGAAGATCGTTGGGTACAGCCGGGACCAGCTGCTTCGAAAGCATCACCAAACCAGGGATTCAAGCTTCAGGAGGCTAATTTGCATATTCCAGGTGCCTTCTGGGAGAAGCGAAGTCTCCCTAAGCTAGAAGATCGTTGGGTACAGCCGGGACCAGCTGCTTCGAAAGCATCACCAAACCAGGGATTCAAGCTTCAGGAGGCTAATTTGCATATTCCAGGTGCCTTCTGGGAGAAGCGAAGTCTCCCTAAGCTAGAAGATCGTTGGGTACAGCCGGGACCAGCTGCTTCGAAAGCATCACCAAACCAGGGATTCAAGCTTCAGGAGGCTAATTTGCATATTCCAGGTGCCTTCTGGGAGAAGCGAAGTCTCCCTAAGCTAGAAGATCGTTGGGTACAGCCGGGACCAGCTGCTTCGAAAGCATCACCAAACCAGGGATTCAAGCTTCAGGAGGCTAATTTGCATATTCCAGGTGCCTTCTGGGAGAAGCGAAGTCTCCCTAAGCTAGAAGATCGTTGGGTACAGCCGGGACCAGCTGCTTCGAAAGCATCACCAAACCAGGGATTCAAGCTTCAGGAGGCTAATTTGCATATTCCAGGTGCCTTCTGGGAGAAGCGAAGTCTCCCTAAGCTAGAAGATCGTTGGGTACAGCCGGGACCAGCTGCTTCGAAAGCATCACCAAACCAGGGATTCAAGCTTCAGGAGGCTAATTTGCATATTCCAGGTGCCTTCTGGGAGAAGCGAAGTCTCCCTAAGCTAGAAGATCGTTGGGTACAGCCGGGACCAGCTGCTTCGAAAGCATCACCAAACCAGGGATTCAAGCTTCAGGAGGCTAATTTGCATATTCCAGGTGCCTTCTGGGAGAAGCGAAGTCTCCCTAAGCTAGAAGATCGTTGGGTACAGCCGGGACCAGCTGCTTCGAAAGCATCACCAAACCAGGGATTCAAGCTTCAGGAGGCTAATTTGCATATTCCAGGTGCCTTCTGGGAGAAGCGAAGTCTCCCTAAGCTAGAAGATCGTTGGGTACAGCCGGGACCAGCTGCTTCGAAAGCATCACCAAACCAGGGATTCAAGCTTCAGGAGGCTAATTTGCATATTCCAGGTGCCTTCTGGGAGAAGCGAAGTCTCCCTAAGCTAGAAGATCGTTGGGTACAGCCGGGACCAGCTGCTTCGAAAGCATCACCAAACCAGGGATTCAAGCTTCAGGAGGCTAATTTGCATATTCCAGGTGCCTTCTGGGAGAAGCGAAGTCTCCCTAAGCTAGAAGATCGTTGGGTACAGCCGGGACCAGCTGCTTCGAAAGCATCACCAAACCAGGGATTCAAGCTTCAGGAGGCTAATTTGCATATTCCAGGTGCCTTCTGGGAGAAGCGAAGTCTCCCTAAGCTAGAAGATCGTTGGGTACAGCCGGGACCAGCTGCTTCGAAAGCATCACCAAACCAGGGATTCAAGCTTCAGGAGGCTAATTTGCATATTCCAGGTGCCTTCTGGGAGAAGCGAAGTCTCCCTAAGCTAGAAGATCGTTGGGTACAGCCGGGACCAGCTGCTTCGAAAGCATCACCAAACCAGGGATTCAAGCTTCAGGAGGCTAATTTGCATATTCCAGGTGCCTTCTGGGAGAAGCGAAGTCTCCCTAAGCTAGAAGATCGTTGGGTACAGCCGGGACCAGCTGCTTCGAAAGCATCACCAAACCAGGGATTCAAGCTTCAGGAGGCTAATTTGCATATTCCAGGTGCCTTCTGGGAGAAGCGAAGTCTCCCTAAGCTAGAAGATCGTTGGGTACAGCCGGGACCAGCTGCTTCGAAAGCATCACCAAACCAGGGATTCAAGCTTCAGGAGGCTAATTTGCATATTCCAGGTGCCTTCTGGGAGAAGCGAAGTCTCCCTAAGCTAGAAGATCGTTGGGTACAGCCGGGACCAGCTGCTTCGAAAGCATCACCAAACCAGGGATTCAAGCTTCAGGAGGCTAATTTGCATATTCCAGGTGCCTTCTGGGAGAAGCGAAGTCTCCCTAAGCTAGAAGATCGTTGGGTACAGCCGGGACCAGCTGCTTCGAAAGCATCACCAAACCAGGGATTCAAGCTTCAGGAGGCTAATTTGCATATTCCAGGTGCCTTCTGGGAGAAGCGAAGTCTCCCTAAGCTAGAAGATCGTTGGGTACAGCCGGGACCAGCTGCTTCGAAAGCATCACCAAACCAGGGATTCAAGCTTCAGGAGGCTAATTTGCATATTCCAGGTGCCTTCTGGGAGAAGCGAAGTCTCCCTAAGCTAGAAGATCGTTGGGTACAGCCGGGACCAGCTGCTTCGAAAGCATCACCAAACCAGGGATTCAAGCTTCAGGAGGCTAATTTGCATATTCCAGGTGCCTTCTGGGAGAAGCGAAGTCTCCCTAAGCTAGAAGATCGTTGGGTACAGCCGGGACCAGCTGCTTCGAAAGCATCACCAAACCAGGGATTCAAGCTTCAGGAGGCTAATTTGCATATTCCAGGTGCCTTCTGGGAGAAGCGAAGTCTCCCTAAGCTAGAAGATCGTTGGGTACAGCCGGGACCAGCTGCTTCGAAAGCATCACCAAACCAGGGATTCAAGCTTCAGGAGGCTAATTTGCATATTCCAGGTGCCTTCTGGGAGAAGCGAAGTCTCCCTAAGCTAGAAGATCGTTGGGTACAGCCGGGACCAGCTGCTTCGAAAGCATCACCAAACCAGGGATTCAAGCTTCAGGAGGCTAATTTGCATATTCCAGGTGCCTTCTGGGAGAAGCGAAGTCTCCCTAAGCTAGAAGATCGTTGGGTACAGCCGGGACCAGCTGCTTCGAAAGCATCACCAAACCAGGGATTCAAGCTTCAGGAGGCTAATTTGCATATTCCAGGTGCCTTCTGGGAGAAGCGAAGTCTCCCTAAGCTAGAAGATCGTTGGGTACAGCCGGGACCAGCTGCTTCGAAAGCATCACCAAACCAGGGATTCAAGCTTCAGGAGGCTAATTTGCATATTCCAGGTGCCTTCTGGGAGAAGCGAAGTCTCCCTAAGCTAGAAGATCGTTGGGTACAGCCGGGACCAGCTGCTTCGAAAGCATCACCAAACCAGGGATTCAAGCTTCAGGAGGCTAATTTGCATATTCCAGGTGCCTTCTGGGAGAAGCGAAGTCTCCCTAAGCTAGAAGATCGTTGGGTACAGCCGGGACCAGCTGCTTCGAAAGCATCACCAAACCAGGGATTCAAGCTTCAGGAGGCTAATTTGCATATTCCAGGTGCCTTCTGGGAGAAGCGAAGTCTCCCTAAGCTAGAAGATCGTTGGGTACAGCCGGGACCAGCTGCTTCGAAAGCATCACCAAACCAGGGATTCAAGCTTCAGGAGGCTAATTTGCATATTCCAGGTGCCTTCTGGGAGAAGCGAAGTCTCCCTAAGCTAGAAGATCGTTGGGTACAGCCGGGACCAGCTGCTTCGAAAGCATCACCAAACCAGGGATTCAAGCTTCAGGAGGCTAATTTGCATATTCCAGGTGCCTTCTGGGAGAAGCGAAGTCTCCCTAAGCTAGAAGATCGTTGGGTACAGCCGGGACCAGCTGCTTCGAAAGCATCACCAAACCAGGGATTCAAGCTTCAGGAGGCTAATTTGCATATTCCAGGTGCCTTCTGGGAGAAGCGAAGTCTCCCTAAGCTAGAAGATCGTTGGGTACAGCCGGGACCAGCTGCTTCGAAAGCATCACCAAACCAGGGATTCAAGCTTCAGGAGGCTAATTTGCATATTCCAGGTGCCTTCTGGGAGAAGCGAAGTCTCCCTAAGCTAGAAGATCGTTGGGTACAGCCGGGACCAGCTGCTTCGAAAGCATCACCAAACCAGGGATTCAAGCTTCAGGAGGCTAATTTGCATATTCCAGGTGCCTTCTGGGAGAAGCGAAGTCTCCCTAAGCTAGAAGATCGTTGGGTACAGCCGGGACCAGCTGCTTCGAAAGCATCACCAAACCAGGGATTCAAGCTTCAGGAGGCTAATTTGCATATTCCAGGTGCCTTCTGGGAGAAGCGAAGTCTCCCTAAGCTAGAAGATCGTTGGGTACAGCCGGGACCAGCTGCTTCGAAAGCATCACCAAACCAGGGATTCAAGCTTCAGGAGGCTAATTTGCATATTCCAGGTGCCTTCTGGGAGAAGCGAAGTCTCCCTAAGCTAGAAGATCGTTGGGTACAGCCGGGACCAGCTGCTTCGAAAGCATCACCAAACCAGGGATTCAAGCTTCAGGAGGCTAATTTGCATATTCCAGGTGCCTTCTGGGAGAAGCGAAGTCTCCCTAAGCTAGAAGATCGTTGGGTACAGCCGGGACCAGCTGCTTCGAAAGCATCACCAAACCAGGGATTCAAGCTTCAGGAGGCTAATTTGCATATTCCAGGTGCCTTCTGGGAGAAGCGAAGTCTCCCTAAGCTAGAAGATCGTTGGGTACAGCCGGGACCAGCTGCTTCGAAAGCATCACCAAACCAGGGATTCAAGCTTCAGGAGGCTAATTTGCATATTCCAGGTGCCTTCTGGGAGAAGCGAAGTCTCCCTAAGCTAGAAGATCGTTGGGTACAGCCGGGACCAGCTGCTTCGAAAGCATCACCAAACCAGGGATTCAAGCTTCAGGAGGCTAATTTGCATATTCCAGGTGCCTTCTGGGAGAAGCGAAGTCTCCCTAAGCTAGAAGATCGTTGGGTACAGCCGGGACCAGCTGCTTCGAAAGCATCACCAAACCAGGGATTCAAGCTTCAGGAGGCTAATTTGCATATTCCAGGTGCCTTCTGGGAGAAGCGAAGTCTCCCTAAGCTAGAAGATCGTTGGGTACAGCCGGGACCAGCTGCTTCGAAAGCATCACCAAACCAGGGATTCAAGCTTCAGGAGGCTAATTTGCATATTCCAGGTGCCTTCTGGGAGAAGCGAAGTCTCCCTAAGCTAGAAGATCGTTGGGTACAGCCGGGACCAGCTGCTTCGAAAGCATCACCAAACCAGGGATTCAAGCTTCAGGAGGCTAATTTGCATATTCCAGGTGCCTTCTGGGAGAAGCGAAGTCTCCCTAAGCTAGAAGATCGTTGGGTACAGCCGGGACCAGCTGCTTCGAAAGCATCACCAAACCAGGGATTCAAGCTTCAGGAGGCTAATTTGCATATTCCAGGTGCCTTCTGGGAGAAGCGAAGTCTCCCTAAGCTAGAAGATCGTTGGGTACAGCCGGGACCAGCTGCTTCGAAAGCATCACCAAACCAGGGATTCAAGCTTCAGGAGGCTAATTTGCATATTCCAGGTGCCTTCTGGGAGAAGCGAAGTCTCCCTAAGCTAGAAGATCGTTGGGTACAGCCGGGACCAGCTGCTTCGAAAGCATCACCAAACCAGGGATTCAAGCTTCAGGAGGCTAATTTGCATATTCCAGGTGCCTTCTGGGAGAAGCGAAGTCTCCCTAAGCTAGAAGATCGTTGGGTACAGCCGGGACCAGCTGCTTCGAAAGCATCACCAAACCAGGGATTCAAGCTTCAGGAGGCTAATTTGCATATTCCAGGTGCCTTCTGGGAGAAGCGAAGTCTCCCTAAGCTAGAAGATCGTTGGGTACAGCCGGGACCAGCTGCTTCGAAAGCATCACCAAACCAGGGATTCAAGCTTCAGGAGGCTAATTTGCATATTCCAGGTGCCTTCTGGGAGAAGCGAAGTCTCCCTAAGCTAGAAGATCGTTGGGTACAGCCGGGACCAGCTGCTTCGAAAGCATCACCAAACCAGGGATTCAAGCTTCAGGAGGCTAATTTGCATATTCCAGGTGCCTTCTGGGAGAAGCGAAGTCTCCCTAAGCTAGAAGATCGTTGGGTACAGCCGGGACCAGCTGCTTCGAAAGCATCACCAAACCAGGGATTCAAGCTTCAGGAGGCTAATTTGCATATTCCAGGTGCCTTCTGGGAGAAGCGAAGTCTCCCTAAGCTAGAAGATCGTTGGGTACAGCCGGGACCAGCTGCTTCGAAAGCATCACCAAACCAGGGATTCAAGCTTCAGGAGGCTAATTTGCATATTCCAGGTGCCTTCTGGGAGAAGCGAAGTCTCCCTAAGCTAGAAGATCGTTGGGTACAGCCGGGACCAGCTGCTTCGAAAGCATCACCAAACCAGGGATTCAAGCTTCAGGAGGCTAATTTGCATATTCCAGGTGCCTTCTGGGAGAAGCGAAGTCTCCCTAAGCTAGAAGATCGTTGGGTACAGCCGGGACCAGCTGCTTCGAAAGCATCACCAAACCAGGGATTCAAGCTTCAGGAGGCTAATTTGCATATTCCAGGTGCCTTCTGGGAGAAGCGAAGTCTCCCTAAGCTAGAAGATCGTTGGGTACAGCCGGGACCAGCTGCTTCGAAAGCATCACCAAACCAGGGATTCAAGCTTCAGGAGGCTAATTTGCATATTCCAGGTGCCTTCTGGGAGAAGCGAAGTCTCCCTAAGCTAGAAGATCGTTGGGTACAGCCGGGACCAGCTGCTTCGAAAGCATCACCAAACCAGGGATTCAAGCTTCAGGAGGCTAATTTGCATATTCCAGGTGCCTTCTGGGAGAAGCGAAGTCTCCCTAAGCTAGAAGATCGTTGGGTACAGCCGGGACCAGCTGCTTCGAAAGCATTCACCAAACCAGGGATTCAAGCTTCAGGAGGCTAATTTGCATATTCCAGGTGCCTTCTGGGAGAAGCGAAGTCTCCCTAAGCTAGAAGATCGTTGGGTACAGCCGGGACCAGCTGCTTCGAAAGCATCACCAAACCAGGGATTCAAGCTTCAGGAGGCTAATTTGCATATTCCAGGTGCCTTCTGGGAGAAGCGAAGTCTCCCTAAGCTAGAAGATCGTTGGGTACAGCCGGGACCAGCTGCTTCGAAAGCATCACCAAACCAGGGATTCAAGCTTCAGGAGGCTAATTTGCATATTCCAGGTGCCTTCTGGGAGAAGCGAAGTCTCCCTAAGCTAGAAGATCGTTGGGTACAGCCGGGACCAGCTGCTTCGAAAGCATCACCAAACCAGGGATTCAAGCTTCAGGAGGCTAATTTGCATATTCCAGGTGCCTTCTGGGAGAAGCGAAGTCTCCCTAAGCTAGAAGATCGTTGGGTACAGCCGGGACCAGCTGCTTCGAAAGCATCACCAAACCAGGGATTCAAGCTTCAGGAGGCTAATTTGCATATTCCAGGTGCCTTCTGGGAGAAGCGAAGTCTCCCTAAGCTAGAAGATCGTTGGGTACAGCCGGGACCAGCTGCTTCGAAAGCATCACCAAACCAGGGATTCAAGCTTCAGGAGGCTAATTTGCATATTCCAGGTGCCTTCTGGGAGAAGCGAAGTCTCCCTAAGCTAGAAGATCGTTGGGTACAGCCGGGACCAGCTGCTTCGAAAGCATCACCAAACCAGGGATTCAAGCTTCAGGAGGCTAATTTGCATATTCCAGGTGCCTTCTGGGAGAAGCGAAGTCTCCCTAAGCTAGAAGATCGTTGGGTACAGCCGGGACCAGCTGCTTCGAAAGCATCACCAAACCAGGGATTCAAGCTTCAGGAGGCTAATTTGCATATTCCAGGTGCCTTCTGGGAGAAGCGAAGTCTCCCTAAGCTAGAAGATCGTTGGGTACAGCCGGGACCAGCTGCTTCGAAAGCATCACCAAACCAGGGATTCAAGCTTCAGGAGGCTAATTTGCATATTCCAGGTGCCTTCTGGGAGAAGCGAAGTCTCCCTAAGCTAGAAGATCGTTGGGTACAGCCGGGACCAGCTGCTTCGAAAGCATCACCAAACCAGGGATTCAAGCTTCAGGAGGCTAATTTGCATATTCCAGGTGCCTTCTGGGAGAAGCGAAGTCTCCCTAAGCTAGAAGATCGTTGGGTACAGCCGGGACCAGCTGCTTCGAAAGCATCACCAAACCAGGGATTCAAGCTTCAGGAGGCTAATTTGCATATTCCAGGTGCCTTCTGGGAGAAGCGAAGTCTCCCTAAGCTAGAAGATCGTTGGGTACAGCCGGGACCAGCTGCTTCGAAAGCATCACCAAACCAGGGATTCAAGCTTCAGGAGGCTAATTTGCATATTCCAGGTGCCTTCTGGGAGAAGCGAAGTCTCCCTAAGCTAGAAGATCGTTGGGTACAGCCGGGACCAGCTGCTTCGAAAGCATCACCAAACCAGGGATTCAAGCTTCAGGAGGCTAATTTGCATATTCCAGGTGCCTTCTGGGAGAAGCGAAGTCTCCCTAAGCTAGAAGATCGTTGGGTACAGCCGGGACCAGCTGCTTCGAAAGCATCACCAAACCAGGGATTCAAGCTTCAGGAGGCTAATTTGCATATTCCAGGTGCCTTCTGGGAGAAGCGAAGTCTCCCTAAGCTAGAAGATCGTTGGGTACAGCCGGGACCAGCTGCTTCGAAAGCATCACCAAACCAGGGATTCAAGCTTCAGGAGGCTAATTTGCATATTCCAGGTGCCTTCTGGGAGAAGCGAAGTCTCCCTAAGCTAGAAGATCGTTGGGTACAGCCGGGACCAGCTGCTTCGAAAGCATCACCAAACCAGGGATTCAAGCTTCAGGAGGCTAATTTGCATATTCCAGGTGCCTTCTGGGAGAAGCGAAGTCTCCCTAAGCTAGAAGATCGTTGGGTACAGCCGGGACCAGCTGCTTCGAAAGCATCACCAAACCAGGGATTCAAGCTTCAGGAGGCTAATTTGCATATTCCAGGTGCCTTCTGGGAGAAGCGAAGTCTCCCTAAGCTAGAAGATCGTTGGGTACAGCCGGGACCAGCTGCTTCGAAAGCATCACCAAACCAGGGATTCAAGCTTCAGGAGGCTAATTTGCATATTCCAGGTGCCTTCTGGGAGAAGCGAAGTCTCCCTAAGCTAGAAGATCGTTGGGTACAGCCGGGACCAGCTGCTTCGAAAGCATCACCAAACCAGGGATTCAAGCTTCAGGAGGCTAATTTGCATATTCCAGGTGCCTTCTGGGAGAAGCGAAGTCTCCCTAAGCTAGAAGATCGTTGGGTACAGCCGGGACCAGCTGCTTCGAAAGCATCACCAAACCAGGGATTCAAGCTTCAGGAGGCTAATTTGCATATTCCAGGTGCCTTCTGGGAGAAGCGAAGTCTCCCTAAGCTAGAAGATCGTTGGGTACAGCCGGGACCAGCTGCTTCGAAAGCATCACCAAACCAGGGATTCAAGCTTCAGGAGGCTAATTTGCATATTCCAGGTGCCTTCTGGGAGAAGCGAAGTCTCCCTAAGCTAGAAGATCGTTGGGTACAGCCGGGACCAGCTGCTTCGAAAGCATCACCAAACCAGGGATTCAAGCTTCAGGAGGCTAATTTGCATATTCCAGGTGCCTTCTGGGAGAAGCGAAGTCTCCCTAAGCTAGAAGATCGTTGGGTACAGCCGGGACCAGCTGCTTCGAAAGCATCACCAAACCAGGGATTCAAGCTTCAGGAGGCTAATTTGCATATTCCAGGTGCCTTCTGGGAGAAGCGAAGTCTCCCTAAGCTAGAAGATCGTTGGGTACAGCCGGGACCAGCTGCTTCGAAAGCATCACCAAACCAGGGATTCAAGCTTCAGGAGGCTAATTTGCATATTCCAGGTGCCTTCTGGGAGAAGCGAAGTCTCCCTAAGCTAGAAGATCGTTGGGTACAGCCGGGACCAGCTGCTTCGAAAGCATCACCAAACCAGGGATTCAAGCTTCAGGAGGCTAATTTGCATATTCCAGGTGCCTTCTGGGAGAAGCGAAGTCTCCCTAAGCTAGAAGATCGTTGGGTACAGCCGGGACCAGCTGCTTCGAAAGCATCACCAAACCAGGGATTCAAGCTTCAGGAGGCTAATTTGCATATTCCAGGTGCCTTCTGGGAGAAGCGAAGTCTCCCTAAGCTAGAAGATCGTTGGGTACAGCCGGGACCAGCTGCTTCGAAAGCATCACCAAACCAGGGATTCAAGCTTCAGGAGGCTAATTTGCATATTCCAGGTGCCTTCTGGGAGAAGCGAAGTCTCCCTAAGCTAGAAGATCGTTGGGTACAGCCGGGACCAGCTGCTTCGAAAGCATCACCAAACCAGGGATTCAAGCTTCAGGAGGCTAATTTGCATATTCCAGGTGCCTTCTGGGAGAAGCGAAGTCTCCCTAAGCTAGAAGATCGTTGGGTACAGCCGGGACCAGCTGCTTCGAAAGCATCACCAAACCAGGGATTCAAGCTTCAGGAGGCTAATTTGCATATTCCAGGTGCCTTCTGGGAGAAGCGAAGTCTCCCTAAGCTAGAAGATCGTTGGGTACAGCCGGGACCAGCTGCTTCGAAAGCATCACCAAACCAGGGATTCAAGCTTCAGGAGGCTAATTTGCATATTCCAGGTGCCTTCTGGGAGAAGCGAAGTCTCCCTAAGCTAGAAGATCGTTGGGTACAGCCGGGACCAGCTGCTTCGAAAGCATCACCAAACCAGGGATTCAAGCTTCAGGAGGCTAATTTGCATATTCCAGGTGCCTTCTGGGAGAAGCGAAGTCTCCCTAAGCTAGAAGATCGTTGGGTACAGCCGGGACCAGCTGCTTCGAAAGCATCACCAAACCAGGGATTCAAGCTTCAGGAGGCTAATTTGCATATTCCAGGTGCCTTCTGGGAGAAGCGAAGTCTCCCTAAGCTAGAAGATCGTTGGGTACAGCCGGGACCAGCTGCTTCGAAAGCATCACCAAACCAGGGATTCAAGCTTCAGGAGGCTAATTTGCATATTCCAGGTGCCTTCTGGGAGAAGCGAAGTCTCCCTAAGCTAGAAGATCGTTGGGTACAGCCGGGACCAGCTGCTTCGAAAGCATCACCAAACCAGGGATTCAAGCTTCAGGAGGCTAATTTGCATATTCCAGGTGCCTTCTGGGAGAAGCGAAGTCTCCCTAAGCTAGAAGATCGTTGGGTACAGCCGGGACCAGCTGCTTCGAAAGCATCACCAAACCAGGGATTCAAGCTTCAGGAGGCTAATTTGCATATTCCAGGTGCCTTCTGGGAGAAGCGAAGTCTCCCTAAGCTAGAAGATCGTTGGGTACAGCCGGGACCAGCTGCTTCGAAAGCATCACCAAACCAGGGATTCAAGCTTCAGGAGGCTAATTTGCATATTCCAGGTGCCTTCTGGGAGAAGCGAAGTCTCCCTAAGCTAGAAGATCGTTGGGTACAGCCGGGACCAGCTGCTTCGAAAGCATCACCAAACCAGGGATTCAAGCTTCAGGAGGCTAATTTGCATATTCCAGGTGCCTTCTGGGAGAAGCGAAGTCTCCCTAAGCTAGAAGATCGTTGGGTACAGCCGGGACCAGCTGCTTCGAAAGCATCACCAAACCAGGGATTCAAGCTTCAGGAGGCTAATTTGCATATTCCAGGTGCCTTCTGGGAGAAGCGAAGTCTCCCTAAGCTAGAAGATCGTTGGGTACAGCCGGGACCAGCTGCTTCGAAAGCATCACCAAACCAGGGATTCAAGCTTCAGGAGGCTAATTTGCATATTCCAGGTGCCTTCTGGGAGAAGCGAAGTCTCCCTAAGCTAGAAGATCGTTGGGTACAGCCGGGACCAGCTGCTTCGAAAGCATCACCAAACCAGGGATTCAAGCTTCAGGAGGCTAATTTGCATATTCCAGGTGCCTTCTGGGAGAAGCGAAGTCTCCCTAAGCTAGAAGATCGTTGGGTACAGCCGGGACCAGCTGCTTCGAAAGCATCACCAAACCAGGGATTCAAGCTTCAGGAGGCTAATTTGCATATTCCAGGTGCCTTCTGGGAGAAGCGAAGTCTCCCTAAGCTAGAAGATCGTTGGGTACAGCCGGGACCAGCTGCTTCGAAAGCATCACCAAACCAGGGATTCAAGCTTCAGGAGGCTAATTTGCATATTCCAGGTGCCTTCTGGGAGAAGCGAAGTCTCCCTAAGCTAGAAGATCGTTGGGTACAGCCGGGACCAGCTGCTTCGAAAGCATCACCAAACCAGGGATTCAAGCTTCAGGAGGCTAATTTGCATATTCCAGGTGCCTTCTGGGAGAAGCGAAGTCTCCCTAAGCTAGAAGATCGTTGGGTACAGCCGGGACCAGCTGCTTCGAAAGCATCACCAAACCAGGGATTCAAGCTTCAGGAGGCTAATTTGCATATTCCAGGTGCCTTCTGGGAGAAGCGAAGTCTCCCTAAGCTAGAAGATCGTTGGGTACAGCCGGGACCAGCTGCTTCGAAAGCATCACCAAACCAGGGATTCAAGCTTCAGGAGGCTAATTTGCATATTCCAGGTGCCTTCTGGGAGAAGCGAAGTCTCCCTAAGCTAGAAGATCGTTGGGTACAGCCGGGACCAGCTGCTTCGAAAGCATCACCAAACCAGGGATTCAAGCTTCAGGAGGCTAATTTGCATATTCCAGGTGCCTTCTGGGAGAAGCGAAGTCTCCCTAAGCTAGAAGATCGTTGGGTACAGCCGGGACCAGCTGCTTCGAAAGCATCACCAAACCAGGGATTCAAGCTTCAGGAGGCTAATTTGCATATTCCAGGTGCCTTCTGGGAGAAGCGAAGTCTCCCTAAGCTAGAAGATCGTTGGGTACAGCCGGGACCAGCTGCTTCGAAAGCATCACCAAACCAGGGATTCAAGCTTCAGGAGGCTAATTTGCATATTCCAGGTGCCTTCTGGGAGAAGCGAAGTCTCCCTAAGCTAGAAGATCGTTGGGTACAGCCGGGACCAGCTGCTTCGAAAGCATCACCAAACCAGGGATTCAAGCTTCAGGAGGCTAATTTGCATATTCCAGGTGCCTTCTGGGAGAAGCGAAGTCTCCCTAAGCTAGAAGATCGTTGGGTACAGCCGGGACCAGCTGCTTCGAAAGCATCACCAAACCAGGGATTCAAGCTTCAGGAGGCTAATTTGCATATTCCAGGTGCCTTCTGGGAGAAGCGAAGTCTCCCTAAGCTAGAAGATCGTTGGGTACAGCCGGGACCAGCTGCTTCGAAAGCATCACCAAACCAGGGATTCAAGCTTCAGGAGGCTAATTTGCATATTCCAGGTGCCTTCTGGGAGAAGCGAAGTCTCCCTAAGCTAGAAGATCGTTGGGTACAGCCGGGACCAGCTGCTTCGAAAGCATCACCAAACCAGGGATTCAAGCTTCAGGAGGCTAATTTGCATATTCCAGGTGCCTTCTGGGAGAAGCGAAGTCTCCCTAAGCTAGAAGATCGTTGGGTACAGCCGGGACCAGCTGCTTCGAAAGCATCACCAAACCAGGGATTCAAGCTTCAGGAGGCTAATTTGCATATTCCAGGTGCCTTCTGGGAGAAGCGAAGTCTCCCTAAGCTAGAAGATCGTTGGGTACAGCCGGGACCAGCTGCTTCGAAAGCATCACCAAACCAGGGATTCAAGCTTCAGGAGGCTAATTTGCATATTCCAGGTGCCTTCTGGGAGAAGCGAAGTCTCCCTAAGCTAGAAGATCGTTGGGTACAGCCGGGACCAGCTGCTTCGAAAGCATCACCAAACCAGGGATTCAAGCTTCAGGAGGCTAATTTGCATATTCCAGGTGCCTTCTGGGAGAAGCGAAGTCTCCCTAAGCTAGAAGATCGTTGGGTACAGCCGGGACCAGCTGCTTCGAAAGCATCACCAAACCAGGGATTCAAGCTTCAGGAGGCTAATTTGCATATTCCAGGTGCCTTCTGGGAGAAGCGAAGTCTCCCTAAGCTAGAAGATCGTTGGGTACAGCCGGGACCAGCTGCTTCGAAAGCATCACCAAACCAGGGATTCAAGCTTCAGGAGGCTAATTTGCATATTCCAGGTGCCTTCTGGGAGAAGCGAAGTCTCCCTAAGCTAGAAGATCGTTGGGTACAGCCGGGACCAGCTGCTTCGAAAGCATCACCAAACCAGGGATTCAAGCTTCAGGAGGCTAATTTGCATATTCCAGGTGCCTTCTGGGAGAAGCGAAGTCTCCCTAAGCTAGAAGATCGTTGGGTACAGCCGGGACCAGCTGCTTCGAAAGCATCACCAAACCAGGGATTCAAGCTTCAGGAGGCTAATTTGCATATTCCAGGTGCCTTCTGGGAGAAGCGAAGTCTCCCTAAGCTAGAAGATCGTTGGGTACAGCCGGGACCAGCTGCTTCGAAAGCATCACCAAACCAGGGATTCAAGCTTCAGGAGGCTAATTTGCATATTCCAGGTGCCTTCTGGGAGAAGCGAAGTCTCCCTAAGCTAGAAGATCGTTGGGTACAGCCGGGACCAGCTGCTTCGAAAGCATCACCAAACCAGGGATTCAAGCTTCAGGAGGCTAATTTGCATATTCCAGGTGCCTTCTGGGAGAAGCGAAGTCTCCCTAAGCTAGAAGATCGTTGGGTACAGCCGGGACCAGCTGCTTCGAAAGCATCACCAAACCAGGGATTCAAGCTTCAGGAGGCTAATTTGCATATTCCAGGTGCCTTCTGGGAGAAGCGAAGTCTCCCTAAGCTAGAAGATCGTTGGGTACAGCCGGGACCAGCTGCTTCGAAAGCATCACCAAACCAGGGATTCAAGCTTCAGGAGGCTAATTTGCATATTCCAGGTGCCTTCTGGGAGAAGCGAAGTCTCCCTAAGCTAGAAGATCGTTGGGTACAGCCGGGACCAGCTGCTTCGAAAGCATCACCAAACCAGGGATTCAAGCTTCAGGAGGCTAATTTGCATATTCCAGGTGCCTTCTGGGAGAAGCGAAGTCTCCCTAAGCTAGAAGATCGTTGGGTACAGCCGGGACCAGCTGCTTCGAAAGCATCACCAAACCAGGGATTCAAGCTTCAGGAGGCTAATTTGCATATTCCAGGTGCCTTCTGGGAGAAGCGAAGTCTCCCTAAGCTAGAAGATCGTTGGGTACAGCCGGGACCAGCTGCTTCGAAAGCATCACCAAACCAGGGATTCAAGCTTCAGGAGGCTAATTTGCATATTCCAGGTGCCTTCTGGGAGAAGCGAAGTCTCCCTAAGCTAGAAGATCGTTGGGTACAGCCGGGACCAGCTGCTTCGAAAGCATCACCAAACCAGGGATTCAAGCTTCAGGAGGCTAATTTGCATATTCCAGGTGCCTTCTGGGAGAAGCGAAGTCTCCCTAAGCTAGAAGATCGTTGGGTACAGCCGGGACCAGCTGCTTCGAAAGCATCACCAAACCGCGCGCCTTACGGCGCGCGAATTTTTGCCTGTAGGACAATATTGCAAGAGAGCTTGGCTGAGTAGATTACACAAGAAGGAAAACACACAGCAAGTCAGCAGGATCTAGGAGCAACATGGCAGATGTGACAACCTACATGGTGAGCTGCAGCATGTGCTACATGTTCACAGATCGACCAGAAGAAGAATCCAATTTCACCTGTCAGAAGTGTAGACTAGTGGCCCTTTTAGAAGAAAAGGTGCGGGGTCTGGAAGAAAGAATAGCAACTTTGAAACTCATCAAAGAGAATGAAGACTTTCTAGACAGAACAGAAGCATCTCTACTGGTCACAGAAGGTGCAAAAAGTGTCAGAGAACCTCCAAAAGCAGATGAGTGGAAGCATGTGACCAAAAGAAGCAAGAAGACCATGGAGAAATCACCAACCACACAACTGAAGAACCGATATCAAATCTTTGTAGAGGATGAAGATGGCTCACCTAAGAATGAAGCAATACCAGCAAGCAAAAAAGAAAAGGGCACACAGCAACAAGTGACAGCAAAAAGTACAGCCAAGAAGCAACGAAGAGTGGTGGTGGTGGGAGACTCACTACTGAGAGGCACAGAAGCAGCCATCTGCAGACCGGACATAACTGCAAGAGAAGTATGCTGCCTTCCAGGTGCGATGATCAAGGATGTGACCGATAGGATACCAAAGCTCTTCAGCTCCAAGGACGTCCACCCATTTCTTCTGATACATGTTGGCACCAATGACACGGCAAGGAAGGACCTACCGACAATCTGCAAGGACTTTGAAGAGTTGGGGAAGAAAGTAAAGGAACTGGATGCACAGGTAGTTTTTTCTTCTATCCTTCCAGTAGACGGGCATGGCACCAGGAGATGGAACAGGATCCTTGATGCAAACAACTGGCTAAGACGATGGTGCAGACAACAAGGATTTGGATTCCTGGACCACGGTGTGAATTACTGGTATGATGGACTCCTCGCCAGAGACGGACTACACCTCAACAAACCTGGGAAACACACATTCGCCAGAAGACTCGCTACACTCATCAGGAAGGCGTTAAACTAGAAGAAGAGGGGACGGGAAGAAAAACATTAGACTCGAACAAAGACGACCCAGGAAAACATACTCAGAAGGGAGGTAAGAACATTTCTAAAACAATCCACAGTGAGGAGATTGGAACAAAACAAAATCCTCTAAACTGCATGCTCGCAAACGCCAGAAGCCTGACAAACAAGATGGAAGAACTAGAAGCAGAAATATCTACAGGTAATTTTGACATAGTGGGAATAACCGAGACATGGTTAGATGAAAGCTATGACTGGGCAGTTAACTTACAGGGTTACAGTCTGTTTAGAAAGGATCGTAAAAATCGGAGAGGAGGAGGGGTTTGTCTCTATGTAAAGTCTTGTCTAAAGTCCACTTTAAGGGAGCATATTAGCGAAGGGAATGAGGATGTCGAGTCCATATGGGTTGAAATTCATGGAGGGAAAAATGGTAACAAAATTCTCATTGGGGTCTGTTATAAACCCCCAAATATAACAGAAAGCATGGAAAGTCTACTTCTAAAGCAGATAGATGAAGCTGCAACCCATAATGAGGTCCTGGTTATGGGGGACTTTAACTACCCGGATATTAACTGGGAAACAGAAACCTGTGAAACCCATAAAGGCAACAGGTTTCTGCTAATAACCAAGAAAAATTATCTTTCACAATTGGTGCAGAATCCAACCAGAGGAGCAGCACTTTTAGACCTAATACTATCTAATAGACCTGACAGAATAACAAATCTGCAGGTGGTTGGGCATTTAGGAAATAGCGACCACAATATTGTGCAGTTTCACCTGTCTTTCACTAGGGGGACTTGTCAGGGAGTCACAAAAACATTGAACTTTAGGAAGGCAAAGTTTGAACAGCTTAGAGATGCCCTTAATCTGGTAGACTGGGACAATATCCTCAGAAATGAGAATACAGATAATAAATGGGAAATGTTTAAGAACATCCTAAATAGGCAGTGTAAGCGGTTTATACCTTGTGGGAATAAAAGGACTAGAAATAGGAAAAACCCAATGTGGCTAAACAAAGAAGTAAGACAGGCAATTAACAGTAAAAAGAAAGCATTTGCACTACTAAAGCAGGATGGCACCATTGAAGCTCTAAAAAACTATAGGGAGAAAAATACTTTATCTAAAAAACTAATTAAAGCTGCCAAAAAGGAAACAGAGAAGCACATTGCTAAGGAGAGTAAAACTAATCCCAAACTGTTCTTCAACTATATCAATAGTAAAAGAATAAAAACTGAAAATGTAGGCCCCTTAAAAAATAGTGAGGAAAGAATGGTTGTAGATGACGAGGAAAAAGCTAACATATTAAACACCTTCTTCTCCACGGTATTCACGGTGGAAAATGAAATGCTAGGTGAAATCCCAAGAAACAATGAAAACCCTATATTAAGGGTCACCAATCTAACCCAAGAAGAGGTGCGAAACCGGCTAAATAAGATTAAAATAGATAAATCTCCGGGTCCGGATGGCATACACCCACGAGTACTAAGAGAACTAAGTAATGTAATAGATAAACCATTATTTCTTATTTTTAGTGACTCTATAGCGACAGGGTCTGTTCCGCAGGACTGGCGCATAGCAAATGTGGTGCCAATATTCAAAAAGGGCTCTAAAAGTGAACCTGGAAATTATAGGCCAGTAAGTCTAACCTCTATTGTTGGTAAAATATTTGAAGGGTTTCTGAGGGATGTTATTCTGGATTATCTCAATGAGAATAACTGTTTAACTCCATATCAGCATGGGTTTATAAGAAATCGCTCCTGTCAAACCAATCTAATCAGTTTTTATGAAGAGGTAAGCTATAGACTGGACCACGGTGAGTCATTGGACGTGGTATATCTCGATTTTTCCAAAGCGTTTGATACCGTGCCGCACAAGAGGTTGGTACACAAAATGAGAATGCTTGGTCTGGGGGAAAATGTGTGTAAATGGGTTAGTAACTGGCTTAGTGATAGAAAGCAGAGGGTGGTTATAAATGGTATAGTCTCTAACTGGGTCGCTGTGACCAGTGGTGTACCGCAGGGGTCAGTATTGGGACCTGTTCTCTTCAACATATTCATTAATGATCTGGTAGACGGTTTACACAGTAAAATATCGATATTTGCAGATGATACAAAACTATGTAAAGCAGTTAATACAAGAGAAGATAGTATTCTGCTACAGATGGATCTGGATAAGTTGGAAACTTGGGCTGAAAGGTGGCAGATGAGGTTTAACAATGATAAATGTAAGGTTATACACATGGGAAGAGGGAATCAATATCACCATTACACACTGAACGGGAAACCACTGGGTAAATCTGACAGGGAGAAGGACTTGGGGATCCTAGTTAATGATAAACTTACCTGGAGCAGCCAGTGCCAGGCAGCAGCTGCCAAGGCAAACAGGATCATGGGGTGCATTAAAAGAGGTCTGGATACACATGATGAGAGCATTATACTGCCTCTGTACAAATCCCTAGTTAGACCGCACATGGAGTACTGTGTCCAGTTTTGGGCACCGGTGCTCAGGAAGGATATAATGGAACTAGAGAGAGTACAAAGGAGGGCAACAAAATTAATAAAGGGGATGGGTGAACTACAATACCCAGATAGATTAGCGAAATTAGGATTATTTAGTCTAGAAAAAAGACGACTGAGGGGCGATCTAATAACCATGTATAAGTATATAAGGGGACAATACAAATATCTCGCTGAGGATCTGTTTATACCAAGGAAGGTGACGGGCACAAGAGGGCATTCTTTGCGTCTGGAGGAGAGAAGGTTTTTCCACCAACATAGAAGAGGATTCTTTACTGTTAGGGCAGTGAGAATCTGGAATTGCTTGCCTGAGGAGGTGGTGATGGCGAACTCAGTCGAGGGGTTCAAGAGAGGCCTGGATGTCTTCCTGGAGCAGAACAATATTGTATCATACAATTATTAGGTTCTGTAGAAGGACGTAGATCTGGGTATTTATTATGATGGAATATAGGCTGAACTGGATGGACAAATGTCTTTTTTCGGCCTTACTAACTATGTTACTATGTTACTATGTTACATTGCTAAGGAGAGTAAAACTAATCCCAAACTGTTCTTCAACTATATCAATAGTAAAAGAATAAAAACTGAAAATGTAGGCCCCTTAAAAAATAGTGAGGAAAGAATGGTTGTAGATGACGAGGAAAAAGCTAACATATTAAACACCTTCTTCTCCACGGTATTCACGGTGGAAAATGAAATGCTAGGTGAAATCCCAAGAAACAATGAAAACCCTATATTAAGGGTCACCAATCTAACCCAAGAAGAGGTGCGAAACCGGCTAAATAAGATTAAAATAGATAAATCTCCGGGTCCGGATGGCATACACCCACGAGTACTAAGAGAACTAAGTAATGTAATAGATAAACCATTATTTCTTATTTTTAGTGACTCTATAGCGACAGGGTCTGTTCCGCAGGACTGGCGCATAGCAAATGTGGTGCCAATATTCAAAAAGGGCTCTAAAAGTGAACCTGGAAATTATAGGCCAGTAAGTCTAACCTCTATTGTTGGTAAAATATTTGAAGGGTTTCTGAGGGATGTTATTCTGGATTATCTCAATGAGAATAACTGTTTAACTCCATATCAGCATGGGTTTATGAGAAATCGCTCCTGTCAAACCAATCTAATCAGTTTTTATGAAGAGGTAAGCTATAGACTGGACCACGGTGAGTCATTGGACGTGGTATATCTCGATTTTTCCAAAGCGTTTGATACCGTGCCGCACAAGAGGTTGGTACACAAAATGAGAATGCTTGGTCTGGGGGAAAATGTGTGTAAATGGGTTAGTAACTGGCTTAGTGATAGAAAGCAGAGGGTGGTTATAAATGGTATAGTCTCTAACTGGGTCGCTGTGACCAGTGGGGTACCGCAGGGGTCAGTATTGGGACCTGTTCTCTTCAACATATTCATTAATGATCTGGTAGAAGGTTTACACAGTAAAATATCGATATTTGCAGATGATACAAAACTATGTAAAGCAGTTAATACAAGAGAAGATAGTATTCTGCTACAGATGGATCTGGATAAGTTGGAAACTTGGGCTGAAAGGTGGCAGATGAGGTTTAACAATGATAAATGTAAGGTTATACACATGGGAAGAAGGAATCAATATCACCATTACACACTGAACGGGAAACCACTGGGTAAATCTGACAGGGAGAAGGACTTGGGGATCCTAGTTAATGATAAACTTACCTGGAGCAGCCAGTGCCAGGCAGCAGCTGCCAAGGCAAACAGGATCATGGGGTGCATTAAAAGAGGTCTGGATACACATGATGAGAGCATTATACTGCCTCTGTACAAATCCCTAGTTAGACCGCACATGGAGTACTGTGTCCAGTTTTGGGCACCGGTGCTCAGGAAGGATATAATGGAACTAGAGAGAGTACAAAGGAGGGCAACAAAATTAATAAAGGGGATGGGAGAACTACAATACCCAGATAGATTAGCGAAATTAGGATTATTTAGTCTAGAAAAAAGACGACTGAGGGGCGATCTAATAACCATGTATAAGTATATAAGGGGACAATACAAATATCTCGCTGAGGATCTGTTTATACCAAGGAAGGTGACGGGCACAAGGGGGCATTCTTTGCGTCTGGAGGAGAGAAGGTTTTTCCACCAACATAGAAGAGGATTCTTTACTGTTAGGGCAGTGAGAATCTGGAATTGCTTGCCTGAGGAGGTGGTGATGGCGAACTCAGTCGAGGGGTTCAAGAGAGGCCTGGATGTCTTCCTGGAGCAGAACAATATTGTATCATACAATTATTAGGTTCTGTAGAAGGACGTAGATCTGGGTATTTATTATGATGGAATATAGGCTGAACTGGATGGACAAATGTCTTTTTTCGGCCTTACTAACTATGTTACTATGTTACTATGTTGCTATGTTACTCTGGAGTTGCAGATATACGCTCCACATCTTTAGTTAGATGGTGGAGTTTTTTGTATTTTCTGCTGTGAATATTTTTGGAAGGATTTTTATACTGACCGCTTAGTATTCTGTCCTATCCTTTTCTATTTTAGCTAGAGTGGCCTCTTTTGCTAAATCCTGTTTCCTGCCTGCGTGTGTCTTTTCCTCTTCTACTCACAGTCAATATTTGTGGGGGGCTGCCTATCCTTTGGGGTTCTGCTCTGAGGCAAGGTAGAATTCCTATTTCCATCTGTAGGGGTATTTAGTCCTCCGGCTGTGTCGAGGTGTCTAGGATTTGTTAGGCACACCCCACGGCTACTTCTAGTTGCGGTGTTAAGTTCAGGATTTGCGGTCAGTACAGTTTACACCAACTCCAGAGAAAGTTCCATGCGGCTCCAAGGTCACCGGATCATAACAGTACAACTGGCCAAAAATGAGTTAAATGCATCTCAGAAGAAGGAAAGAAAGGTGTTGAGCCATTTTTTTTTCCGCACTCTGTTTTGTCTTCTCTTCCCTCTTTTTCTCTGGGTGGCTGAGGAGTCTTGTGCTAGTATGGATATTCAGGAATTAGCTTCTCGTGTGGTCCAGCTTGCTGCTAGGGTACAGGGTATTTCTGATTATATTGTTCAGACTCCTGTTTTAGAGCCGAAGATTCCTACTCTTGATTTGTTTTTTTGGTGACAGGTCCAAATTTTTGAGTTTTAAAAACAACTGTAAACTTTTTTTTGCTCTGAGACCTCGATCCTCCGGTGATTCCATTCAGCAGGTTAAAATCATCATCTCCCTGCTGCGTGGCGATCCACAGGATTGGGCATTTTCCCTGGAATCTGGGAATCCGGCTTTGCTTAATGTAGACTCCTTTTTTCAGGCTTTAGGTTTATTATATGATGAACCTAATTCTGTGGATCAAGCCTTGTTGGCCCTGTCTCAGGGTCAAGTGGCGGCAGAATTGTATTGTCAGAAATTTAGAAAATAGTCTGTGTTGACTAAATGGAATGATGATGCTTTGGCGGCAATTTTCCAAAAGGGTCTTTCTGAATCCGTTAAAGATGTTATGGTGGGCTTTCCCACGCCTTTCGGTCTGAGTGATTCTATGTCTCTGGCCATTCAGATTGATCGGCGCTTGCAGGAGCGCAGAACTGTGCGCGCTGGGGCGTTGTCCTCAGAGCAAATTCCTGAGCCAATGCAGTGTGATAGGATTCTGTCTAGAACGGAACGACAAGGTTTCAGACGTCAGAATAGGTTGTGTTATTATTGTGGCGACGCTTCTCATGTCATTTCTGTCTGCCCTAAGTGGACAAAGAGGATTGCCAGTTCATTTACCATCAGTACTGTACAACCTAAATTTCTGTTATCTGTGTCCTTGATCTGCTCATTGTCATCATTTTCTGTCATGGCGTTTGTGGATTCAGGCGCCGCCTAGAACTTAATGGACTTTGAGTTTGCCAGGTGTTGTGGTTTTCCCTTGCAGCCTTTGCAGAACCCTATTCCTTTAAGGGGCATTGATGCTACACCCTTGGCAAAAAAAAGCCCCAGTTTTGGACACAGGTGACCATGCGCATGGCGCCAGCCCATCAGGAAGATTGTCGATTTCTGGTGTTGCATAATTTGCATGATGTTATTGTGCTGGGTTTTCCGTGGTTGCAGGTACATAATCCTGTGTTGGATTGGAAGTCCATGTCTGTGACCAGTTGGGGTTGTCAGGGGATTCATAATGATGTTCCTTTGATGTCAATCTCCTCTTCTTCCTCTTCTGAAATTCCTAAGTTTTTGTCTGATTTTCAGGATGTATTCGATAAGCCCAAATCTAGTTCCCTTCCACCGCACAGGGACTGTGATTGTGCTATTGACTTGATTCCAGGCTGTAAGTTTCCTAAGGGCCGACTTTTCAACCTGTCTGTGCCTGAACATACCGCTATGCGGAGCTATATTAAGGAGTCTTTGGAGAAAGGGCATATTCGACCATCTTCTTCACCGTTGGGAGCGGGATTTTTTTTTGTTGCTAAGAAGGATGGCTCCTTGAGACCCTGTATTGATTATCGCCTCTTGAATAAGATCACGGTCAAGTTTCAATACCCTTTACCTTTGCTTTCTGATTTGTTTGCTAGGATTAAGGGGGCTAGTTGGTTTACTAAGATTGACCTTCGGGGGGCATATAATCTTGTTCGTATTAAGCAGGGTGATGAATGGAAAACTGCATTTAATACGCCCGAAGGTCATTTTGAATATCTTGTGATACCATTCGGGCTCTCTAATGCTCCATCTGTTTTTCAGTCCTTCATGCATGATATCTTCCGGACTTATCTTGATAAATTCTTGATTGTATATTTGGACGATATTTTGTTTTTTTCCGATGATTGGGAGTCTCATGTGCAACAGGTCAGGATGGTATTTCAGATCCTTCGTGACAATGCTTTGTTTGTGAAGGGGTCTAAGTGTCTCTTTGGGGTGCAGAAGGTTTCTTTTTTGGGCTTCATTTTTTCTCCCTCATCTATGGAGATGGATCCGGTTAAGGTTCAGGCCATTCATGATTGGATTCAACCCACATCCGTGAAAAGAGCCTTCAGAAATTTTGGGGTTTTGCAAATTTTTATCTCCGTTTCATTGCTAACTTCTCTAGCGTGGTTAAACCCTTGACCGATTTGACGAAGAAAGGCACTGATGTGGCGAATTGGTCCTCTGCGGCTGTTGCTGCCTTTCAGGAGCTTAAATGCCGATTTACTTCTGCTCCGGTGTTGCGCCAACCGGATGTTTCTCTTCCGTTTCAGGTTGAGATTGACGCTTCTGAGATTGGGGCAGGGGCCGTTTTGTCTCAGAGGGATCCTGTTGGTTCCTTGATGAAACCGTGTGCCTTCTTTTCCCGTAAGTTTTCGCCTGCTGAACGCAATTATGATGTCGGCAATCGGGAGTTGTTGGCTATGAAGTGGGCGTTTGAGGAGTGGCGACATTGGCTTGAGGGAGCTAAGCACCGTATTGTGGTCTTGACCGATCATAAGAATCTGATTTACCTCGAGTCTGCCAAACGACTGAATCCTAGACAGGCTCGATGGTCCTTGTTTTTTTCCCATTTTGATTTCATAGTTTCGTATCTTCCGGGTTCTAAGAATATTAAGGCTGATGCCCTCTCTAGGAGTTTTTTGCCTGATTCTCCTGAGGTCCTTGAACCGGTCAGCATTCTGAAAGAAGGGGTGGTCCTTTCTGCCATTTCCCCTGATATACGACGAGTTCTTCAGGAATTTCAGGCTGACAAACCTGGCCGCTGTCCTGTGGGAAAACTGTTTGTTCCTGACAAATGGACTAGTAGAGTGATTTCTGAGGTTCACTGTTCTGTGTTGGCTGGTCATCCTGGTATTTTTGGTACCAGAGATTTGGTTGGTAGGTCCTTTTGGTGGCCTTCTTTGTCACGTGATGTGCGTTCTTTTGTGCAGTCCTGTGGGACTTGTGCGCGGGCCAAGCCTTGTTGTTCCCGTGCTAGTGGGTTGCTTTTGCCATTGCCAGTCCCTGAGAGGCCCTGGACGCACATTTCTATGGATTTTATTTGTGATCTTCCGGTTTCCCAGAAGATGTCTGTTATCTGGGTTGTTTGTGACCGGTTCTCTAAGATGGTTCATTTGGTGCCTTTGCCTAAATTGCCTTCCTCTTCAGATTTGGTTCCGTTGTTTTTTCAGCATGTGGTTCATCTGCATGGTATTCCAGAGAATATTGTGTCCGACAGAGGTTCCCAGTTAGTTTCTAGGTTTTGGCGGGCCTTTTGTGCTAGGCTGGGCATTGATTTGTCTTTTTCTTCTGCATTTCATCCTCAGACAAATGGCCAGACCGAGCGAACTAATCAGACTTTGGAGACTTATTTGAGATGCTTTGTGTCTGCTGATCAGGATGATTGGGTGGCCTTCTTGCCATTGGCTGAGTTTGCCCTTAATAATCGGGCTAGTTCGGCTACTTTGGTTTCGCCTTTCTTTTGTAATTTTGGTTTTCATCTTCGTTTTTCTTCTGGGCAGGGTGAGCCTTCTGACTGTCCTGGTGTGGATTCTGTGGTTGACAGGTTGCAGCAGATTTGGGCTCATGTGGTGGACAATTTGGTGTTGTCTCAGGAGGAGGCTCAACGTTTTGCTAACCGTCGTCGGTGTGTTGGTTCCTGGCTTCGGGTTGGGGATCTGATCTGGTTGTCTTCCCGTCATGTTCCTATGAAGGTTTCTTCCCTTAAGTTTAAGCCTCGGTTTATTGGTCCTTATAAGATTTCTGAGATTATTAATCCGGTGTCTTTTCGATTGGCGCTTCCAGCTTCTTTTGCTATCCATATTGTCTTCCATATATCTTTATTGCGGAAATATGTGGTGCCCGTTGTTCCCTCTGTTGATCCTCCGGCCCCTGTGTTGGTTGATGGGGAGGTGGAGTACGTGGTTGAGAAGATTTTGGATTCTCGTTTTTCGAGGCGGAAGCTTCAGTACCTTGTCAAATGGAAGGGTTATGGCCAGGAGGATAATTCTTGTTT
Organism: Ranitomeya imitator; assembly: GCF_032444005.1. Taxonomy (NCBI): domain Eukaryota; kingdom Metazoa; phylum Chordata; class Amphibia; order Anura; family Dendrobatidae; genus Ranitomeya; species Ranitomeya imitator. Next base: position 37,980,074 of record NC_091282.1, on the reverse strand, counting down.
TTTTGCCTCTGATGTCCATGCTGCTCATTTGGTCTCTGCCTTTCATCTGGCTCGTCCTGATCGTCCTGGTGAGGGTTCGGTGACCCCTCCTCAAGGGGGGGGTACTGTTGTGAATTCTGCTTTTGGGTTCCCTCCAGTGGTTGTAGGTGGTAATGCAGTTGTCCCTGAGTTGCAGTCCTGGTCAGGTGTTTCTGCTGATTGCAGTTCTGACTGGGGTATTTAGGTGTGCAGGATTCATTAGTCCTTGCCAGTTGTCCATGGTTCTGGGAGGTTTTGGATCTTTGTCTGGTTCCTCCTGCCTTGCTGCCAATTCAGCAAAGATAAGTGTCTGGTATTTGTTTCTGTGGCACACATGCTGTGTGCTTAATAATTCTGTGCTATTCATTTGTTTTCTCTTGTCCAGCTTAGACTGTGTCAGTGTTTTCTCAGTCTTGTTGGATTCTCTGGAGTTGCAGATATATGCTCCACATCTTTAGTTAGATGGTGGAGTTTTTTGTATTTTCTGCTGTGGATATTTTTGGAAGGATTTTAATACTGACCGCTTAGTATTCTGTCCTATCCTTTTCTATTTTAGCTAGAGTGGCCTCTTTTGCTAAATCCTGTTTCCTGCCTGCGTGTGTCTTTTCCTCTTCTACTCACAGTCAATATTTGTGGGGGGCTGCCTATCCTTTGGGTTTCTGCTCTGAGGCAAGGTAGAATTCCTATTTCCATCTATAGGGGTATTTAGTCCTCCGGCTGTGTCGAGGTGTCTAGGATTTGTTAGGCACACCCCACGGCTACTTCTAGTTGCGGTGTTAAGTTCAGGATTTGCGGTCAGTACAGTTTACACCAACTCCAGAGAAAGTTCCATGCGGCTCCAAGGTCACCGGATCATAACAGGTGTTTTGTGAACTCAGCAACAACAAAAAAAGATATGTTTATGCAAATTTGCATCAAAATAATTGTATTTAGGAGAAATGAAGACCAGAGCTTAAAATGATATGTGAATGAATTATGTCCCAACCTGGTTCTAGGCTATTACATTCGCTGACATCAAGCAGAGATGTTGAAAATAGCGATAAACCGAAACAAATTATATTAGAAAATCACAGAACTTTATTAATTTTCATTGGAACACAAATGCATTATTTGTAGCCCAAAATGCATGCAGTAAAAGGGGTTGTCTGCTACTAAAATATTGATGGCCTATCCTTAGATTGGTAGAGGTGTTACCCTTTTCTCCCCAACCGATCAACTGTTTCCTATGCTTGCGGCGGCCGGATGTGATTAGCGCAGCCCCTATTTGAATGAACAGTGGGCGGATTTGCAGTACCCCCTGCGGCCACTATGCAATTGATGGCGCTGTGCTGTTCCTTTTCGCGACTGATCACATCTGATCGCTGCCAGTGCCAGCATTGGAAACAGCTCATCTGTGGTGGTGTCGGGCATGAAACTTCCATCAATGTGGTATTGATGACCTATCCTAAGGATACGCCAACAATATTAAAGTAGGTGGACAACCCCTTTAAGTGAAAAAAAATATTGCCCCCCCAAAGGTGTCAAATCTTCCCATGTCTTTAAAATGGAGTATCCCTTTAAATAGCACTATGATGATTCTGCGCTTGATGGCCGTCCAGACAATAAATTTGATTCTAGCTATTAAAATGTCCATATTCATTTGGCTGCTCGCACTTCCTGCGATCCGTGCAGCGTGAGGGGATTTAACGTACACATGTAGATCAGTCCTCTAATCCCCTTTTTATTGACCACATAACTTGATACCAAAAAATAAAGACGTCATAAAAATGTGAATGTATAAGAACTGTCGCTGCTCCAAGAACAGTAATCCCATCTCCATCTATACGGAGCGGCTTGGAATCAGGACACTTGTTTTTAGAAATTCATTTTCCTGATTTTCTTAAAGGAAAACTTCACAACTTAAAGTGTAATCGACGTTATAGATATTATTTTTCAATAAATCAATAGTACAAATAAAGATATGAAACTTTGTAATATATCTGATCAGAGAAATCCGTTTCTTTCTCCTCCTGGACTGATCATTCACTCTTAGGATGTGTGCACGCGATCAGTGTTTGTTCAGGCTTTGACGCAGGCAAATTTCCACTTGAATTCCGCACCTGCGCCCATTTGCGTTTTTTGAACACGTTTTTGCAAACTATAGATAGATAGATATGGGGTAGATAGATATTCGTGAAATATTAATGTCTTGCATACTTGTATTAATAAATAAATAATTGAAATAAACGACGTGGGTCCTCCCTATTTTTGATAACCAGCCCAGGCACAGCAGACAGCTACAGGCTTATAATATCAGGCTCGGAAAGGTCCGTGATTATTGGGCCCTTCACAGCCTAAAAATACACCTGAATTGGCGCATACATTTGATGAGCCAATTCGGACACTTGGCCCGGCTCTTCCCGATTGCCATGGTGCGGTGGCAATCGGGGTAATGGTTTATGGGCTTGATGACAGCTTTGTAATGTCAGCTGACATCAAACCCTGGTGTTAGTTAAGGAGAGGCGTCTATCAGATACCCCCATTACTAACCCAGTAATAAAAACACACACACAGGAAAAAAATAGTTTATTTTAACCCTTGTCAGGCTGCATAATTTTACAACCTTAACAGGCTGCATAGGTACAATTGTACCTTCACATATACCTCCACTGTGGGAAGACTTTACTTGGTTTCAGAAACTAAAGTTAATTCAGCTACAAATGTTATGCTGATATCTATTGTTCAGTGTTGTTACTGGTCACTTATGTTGCTGTCAATTAAGTTAATTCAAACTGGGAGTGGCTTCTACTTGTCTTCCTGCCTCCCTCCTCTCATTAGCCATTTTGCTGTTCATCTCATTGCTGTGAGCACACATTTCTAGGCTTGTGAAGTCTTCAATTTCTTGGAAACGAAGGTAGGAAAGTCTCACAGCATCTAACAGCCAGTTATACCTTTATTCTCATTATGTGGGGACAGAACAGTCAAATTGTCTTTCAGCCTGGACTTGGCTTACATATATTTTGTATGAAACTTATCACTATAGGTATAATTTTTATACGAAAAATGGATAATAATTAGTATCTACATATTGTTTTACGATGTTTTATTTATATTCAGCACAAAATACGAAGCCAAAATTCATCTAGCAAGTCATCATGAGTGATAGTAATGCTGGATCTAGTTTCCGCCATAATCCAAGAAAACGTGTTTGCAGGTTAGTATAATTTTGTGAAAAGCCAATAATGTAGTATTTCGGAAAATTATTTATTTTACATTTTTTCATATTTACAGATTTACGTCTGACGAAATAATGCGAATGCTAGAAGAATCTGATTCTGAGCATGAGGATGAACCATATGTTCCATCTGATGATGAAAACTATGTACCACAAGTGGATGTTACTGAAGAAGATTCAGACATTGAACAAGAAATGGTCATAGAGCATGAAAATGAATACGAATCAGACGAAAGTGTTGAGGATGATTCTGTGCCTCAAAGTGCAGGCGACATTTGGACTGCTAAGGATGAAACTCAATGGTGCAGTAATCCACTGCCAAATGCACAAACAAAATCTCGTAATGTCCTACGACAAAGAGGTGGCCCTGCAGCAATCAGCAACCTATATACAGCAAAAGAGCTATTCAAGTCCATCATGACTCCCGAGATGTGTGACATCATATTACGGGAAACGAATCGAAAGGCCAAGAGAGTTTGTGATGCTTACAACAACGAACTGGTACAACGTTTTCCTGATTCTTCCAAACGGCCACCACAAAAAACATTCAAGCAATTTACTGAAACTGAACTTCATGCATTTTTGGGCATACTGATTGCTGCTGGTGTGCACAGAGCCAACAAAGAGAATCTGGAGGAAATGTGGAATGTTGCTGCTCTGCCTCTTATACGTGCAGCCATGTCTCGTGACCGCTTCAAGATGATACTCAGATTTATCAGGTTTGACAACGAAAATACACGTGCAGAACGTGTGCAAACAGATAAAGCTGCACCAATACGGGACATCTGGACAATGCTGAACAGTAATCTGGAGAGAGCCTACAAGCCATATCATTGTATCACCGTCGACGAGCAATTATTTCCATTTAGAGGTCATACTAAATTTACCCAGTATATACCTTCAAAACCAGCTAAATATGGCATAAAGATTTTCTGGGCTTGTGACTCATCAAATGCCTACCCTTTACAAGGTCAGCTCTACACTGGGAAACCAACTGATGGTCCTCGACAAGTAAACATTGGAGAACGAACAGTATTGGACCTAGTGAGCTCGTATAAAGGCTCTGGAAGAAATGTCACCACCGATAACTTCTTTACAACCATGGAACTAGCTAAGGTATTGAACTCCTGGAACATGACACTAGTTGGTACAGTGAGAAAAAACAAAAGGTTCCTACCTAACAACATGCAGCCTGCCAAAGAAAGGCCTGTATACTCGACAAATTTTGCCTACAATCATGATGCAACAGTCTGTTCATATGTACCAAAGAAGAACAAATCAGTCGTGCTTCTATCATCTATGCACATGACGGGAGAAGTTGAAGAGACACTAGCAGCCAAGCCAGAGATAATAAAATACTACAACATAACAAAAGGTGGCGTTGATGTTATGGATAAAATGTTGGGAGAGTAATAATAATAATAATAATAATCTTTATTTTTATATAGCGCTAACATATTCCGCAGCGCTTTACATTTTTTGCACACATTATCATCGCTGTCCCAGATGGGGCTCACAATCTAAATTCCCTATCAGTATGTCTTTGGAATGTGGGAGGAAACCGGAGTGCCCGGAGGAAACCCACGCAAACACGGAGAGAACATACAAACTCTTTGCAGATGTTGTCCTTGGTGGGGTTCGAACCCAGGACTCCAGCGCTGCAAGGCTGCAGTGCTAACCACTGCGCCACCGTGCCGCCCCAGTACACTGTGAAACGACGAACATCACGTTGGACTTTGGCATTTTTCTACAATATGATTGATGTCAGTGGGTTAGCATCCTACATCATCTACAGAGAACACAATCCAAGCTTCAGGGCAAAGGATCAACGAAGAAAGTTCCTGAAAGATCTCGCAAATCAGCTGTGTATGATTGCAATTGAAGATCGTAGTACAAACAAAATGATAATGAGAAACCATTTTCTTCGAGGTGCAGTAGAAATGGTGCTTGGACGATGCATTGTGGTAGCATCGCAGCCAGCAGCTGGCCCCAAAATACCTCATGGTAGTCGTGGACCCTCCCCTGTTGTTGGTAGTTGCTATGTCTGCAGAGACCTGAGGCGAAAACAACGCAAGACTAGAAAGTCTTGTGTGGTTTGTGTGAAACCCATTTGCGATGAACACTCTGTAGCAAAGCCAACATGCATTACTTGCAAAGAAAATCAATAAAAAAAAGTTTCTTACATTTTCTTTTATAATGTAAATGAACAGTTTTTTAATTGTTTATAATAGTTAAATAGCATTATCATTAAAAAAAAATTTATGCTTTTTCCCTTGCATTATCTTCATTCAAAATATATGAGGTACATTTGTACCTATGCAGCTGTTATGGATGCAAAAAGATCTCGACCCCTTATCTCGGAAGCGGGTGGAGATATTTTATTGAAATTTGGCCAATATATTCTGGACCAAAAATGTAGAGATGTCACGAAATTTCAGCCCTCTACGTCTTTTCAAAAAAAAGTTATTGCAATTTTAAAACGGAATAGTTACAATTGTACCTATTCAGCCGGATAAGGGTTAAATAAACAGCCCCACCTTCTTCACCCATTTATTAAAAAGCAAAAAAAAAAAAAAAAAAAATTGGAGCCAATTTGGGGGTGGCTTCCGGCTTGTATTTGCAGGCTGTTTTTTAAGGTTATTTTTAGGTTGAGAAAGGACAAAAACCATGGACCTACCCAGCCTGATAATATAAGCCCCCAGCTGTCTGCTTTATCTGGGCTGGTTATCAGAAATAAGGGGGACCACACATCATTTTTTTTAATTATTTATATATTTAGCTAACATTTTTAAAGGGAATCAGTCTGGTTGGATAATGCTGTAGATATAGGGTTAGTAAGCAGGTTAATAGAGTTATGAAGGTACCAAGCTGCCGTACTGAACTCTATTGCTCCTGGGAGCCGCCGGCTTTCAGTCATGCAGGAGTGGTGGCACGACTACAGTCACTCCTCGGCGCACTGAGAAAGGCAGCTGTAAGCACACCCAGGCACTGACTGACAGCCGGCTCTGCGCTGATTTACCGCTTAGCTGGCTGTCAGTGAAAGCGACAGGGCGTCATTCTCAGTGCAGTGACTAAAGCCACACCACCACATCTGCATGACTGAAAGCTGGCGGCTCTCAGGAGAAACAGAGTGAATTTTCTCCCAGGTGCTGCACTTTCAGTACGGCGGACAGGCACCTTCATAACACTGTTACCCTGCAGAATAACCCTATATCCGTGCATTAATAGTGTTACCCGACAGGTTCCCTTTTAAAAATAAAAAAAATATATATAATTTACAAGAAATACATAGATCAACATTTGTGGATTTTGCTGCAGATCAACAAATAAACCCCAGCAAAATTTGTATGAATATATTTCCTGGAAATTTTTGTCTTCCCCATTGAAATCGATGGGAAAAATCTGCCCCAAATTTGTGCTGGCTTTGCAATAGAAATATAAAATCAAAATTGAAACGGAACTGAAAGATTTTCTGCAGCATGCAATTGAGCTTTCATGATACGCTGCAGATTTCACCCCTGAAAACCTGCGCCATTTCCATCCTGTTTTATCCCAGTTATATGTATTTCCCCCTTTTAACTGAGACTGAAAAAAATAAATGCAAAATAAAGAACGACAAGAGCACAAATAAATATAAAATACAAATGTGATTGTCAGGACCCCATTGCTCTACATAGATCATGTGATATATCAAAACAAAGGCTAGCAGATCGAGAAGACGAGCTCTCACTTCTCCTTCGTCTGCCACCATTCAGCAGTAATAGCCGGGAATATCTGGGAATGAAGATTTCGTCTTTCACAGCCTCGTATATCAGGTGGACAGGGGTAATGTGTCAGTGACAGGTTGTGTTTGGTCTCTTTTCTTCTCGATCTCAGTAGTTACTGCCCAATAAGTCACATCCTGGCCCCAATGGAGGAATATGACCTGTCATCCCCAGACGTGCCTCGGGGTGGTGATGCATTTCTTACTAATTACATTGTGTATCGATGGGAACTGACCTCATAATAATAAGCAGTGCGCTCAGTTATCTCCCATCATTGCTGGTGTCCAGGGGTCTTTATGGCCCCTTCTCAGTCATTTCACCCCCGCAGAGCAAACATCTTGCTGAATTCTACAACTCGTCTTTGTTTTTCGTCCAATTTATTACTGCTGTCGACAAAGGGGAAAGTCCTGTAAACCTGAGTTAGAAATAAATCCAGGTGCTAAACAGATCTCAGGGAAAAAGTGGCCCAATATTTACTGCTGTAAAGTTATCAGTGTAGAGCGGCCTCTGACACCTGAGCAAACAGCCGCCCGGGGAGACGGGTATCACATGGAATGTATGGAAAGGACAGATCCAGGGTCTGTGAGCAGCTCAAAATCAGTTTAATACACAGCTCAGCTGCTTCAGAACATCATAATGCACATCTTAGCTGCTGCAGAACCTCATAATACACATCTGAGCTGCAGAAAGTGACAGCTGATGTCAACTACTGTACATCCCTAGCTGGAGCCCTGTTTGCACAGCCGTGTTGTTTTCCACTTGGAGTAGAAGGGCCCTTAGAGTTTCCTCATGAGGCCAATAAGATACAAGGGCCCGGTCGCCATCGCTACCTCTGCACCCCCTAAGACCAGATCCTTGGGCCAGCTCTTCGGCTTTCGGGTGCACTCTCTACTTCCCAGTTGTCACCGCAGTGACCTTCTCCTTTGATATTTTTGGCCATATTCTGTTTTTCCCAATTCTGACGTCACAGAATTTATTTTAGCTTTGTGTTTATCGGTTTGTTTTGATGTCTTGTTTATCTCGGCCTTTTTTTTTTTTGCCTCCGTTCAGGTCAGCGTCAGGTTAATCTGCTCCACGACCGGCCATTTATTACAAGCTTTGCTTCGCTTTGACCGCTGTTTCCTGCACGAAGCTTATCTGCAGCAAGGTCTCCGATTTTAACCGTTTCCTCTTTACCGTGAGATTTTTGTTTTTGTTATTTTCTTGTTTTTATTTATTTATTTATTTTTTTGTGTGTGTGTTGTTTTTCACTCCAGTTATAATTAGCACGTTCCCGGAGAAATCCTCCTCAAAATTAGATTTGTTTGCATGGAGCGAGCCGGCTCGGACCCCTATGATGGGTGATCTGCTGGGGAGATTTCGTAAGGAATTTGCAATCAGATGCCGAGGATGGGGATGTTTAGAGAAGAAACAATTTAGCCAACAATATACTTCCTGCTATTTTTATAATCTACGGGGTCTCCGACCTCAGTCCTCAGCAGACCACTTACTGATGTTGTGCTACATTTCATCAATTTGCATCATGGATAAATGTATTACAGTCCTGGCAGTAATAGGATCAGGAACGTTATAAAGTTCAGCACCGAATACTTCGTAACTAATATCTATATTATGTCGGCCATGTGCCAGGAACTATACACATAAAGTGGGCTTAGATAAAGAGGTATTCCGCGCCCACAGGATATATGGAGGCTAGGAAGTGGCAAACGGGGGTCACCCAACCTTTATTTTCATGAAAGGTGCAGGACCTGGCCGTAGTCATTTTGATGTGCCATAAACGTCTAGCAAAATTGAACTCTTTCTTTAAAAGATTTGAACACTTTCGGCAACATTTTTTTTGTTACAAACACGTATAGTTAAATTTTGCTATTGGCTTTTGTTGCAGATTTAGGCATTATTTGCCTTTTACAGCTTTTGTGCGGTACAGTCTATTAATAATTACAAAATGAGTTATCAAAGTTATCGTCATTGAGGTCAATCGGAGAAAGAGGTCATTACTCTTATCTTTGATCTTCTGAGCTCCACTTCTGTGGTCATAAACTGGCACAAAGGAGCTCAGGAGTAGGGAGATAAAAGTTATAAAGCATAACGCTAGTTGATAGTGGACCCACTGGGCTATGGCCAGGCTTACCCTGGAGGGGCGTAACTAAGCAGCTACCTGAAGCCTTTGATGGCGAGGTCAGGCTTGTGCATCAGGGAGCTGCCAGGTACCACTCCAGAGCAGTGTCCTGCAGTAACAGCTGACCCCAAGGGTCAGAGATGTTAGTTCGGATATTGAGTCCTAGATATAGCATGATGGCCACTTGGAACAGGTACAGACTGTGCAGCTCTGGATAGCAGACTGGATGATCACTTGGTACTGGTTCAAACTTTGCAGCTCTGAATAGCAGACAGAACGGGGACTTGGAATTGGTTCAGACTGTGCACCTCTTGATAGCAGATAGGACGGCCACTTGGTACTGGTTCAGACTGTGCGGCTCTGGATAGCAGACAGGATGCAGCTTAGCAAACACTGGAACAATATCAGACAATGTGGATAAAGAGATTCTAATACAGAGAGGCTAGAAACACACTAACTAGAATGTTGCTCAGGCATCTCCCAATAGGTGGCGGTGCCTTAAGTAGTAAGTGTCTCCCAGCTATTGGCTGGGGACACAATACGAGAATGCACACTGTCCCTGTAAGAGACCGAGGATGCGCATAGGAGCAGAAACATGAGACGGGTGGCAGGAGCAGTGAGTGAGTCGGTGTCCCTGCCGGGTGAGGGGAGTGGAGGAATGCGTCAGCTGCAGGAACACCAGAAACGGACGACACTGGAAGAGGGATACCAGGCTAGTGACCATAGACAATTAAAAATGGAGATTTCGACATGGATTCACCGATATGAATTATCATAAGAGAACTCGCCAAAGGTAATAGCTTGACCCAGTCAACATGGTCCATATTATTGAAATATCACAGAAAATTTGACAGGATCTGATTAACTCTCTCTCTACCTGACTATTTAACTGAGGATGGTATGCGTACGAAAAGTCTAGAACCACATCTAAAAATTTGCAAGTAGCTTCCAGAACCTAGACAAGAACTGGATGCCCCTGTCAGAGACAATGTGGAGAGGAAACTCAGGAAGATGGAAAATGTGCTGTATAAACCTCTCAGAGAGCTTGGGAGCAGACAGAAGACCAGGCAATGGAGTGAAGTGAGCCATCTTCGAGAAACGGTCCACCAGGAACCAAATGACAGAGCAGCCAGAAGATACAAGTAGGTTCTGTGATAAAAATCCATTGTGATATGCTGCCAGAAAGTAGAAGGAACAGGGAGCGGAAGAAGATGTCCAGACGGAAGATGCTTAGGGGTTTTGTTTGTTTCAAGTACAGGAAGGACAGAAAGAGACTTAGTCTAAAATATCCTTTCCCATCGTAGGCCACCAATATTGACGAGAAATGGGTTGATTAGCCTTCTTCTGCCTAGCATGACCAGCCAGCTTTGAGGAGTGCCCCCTCTGCAGAACTTGTTTCCTATGATTCTCAATCACTATAGTCTGTCCGGGGAGGAACCTGAGCTAGGTTCACAGGAGACATAGTCACCATTTTGGAGGGTTCAATAATATGCTGGAGTTCCTCCTCTAGATCAAGGGATGAAAAGGACCTGGGGAGAGTGTCTGCTTTGACATTTTTCTCTTCTGGATGAAAATGCAGGATGAAATCAAAGCGGCAAAGAATAGCCTTTGTACAGACAGTAAGTCGGTATATATGACAACCGCATGAATTGCTCCTTCGAGTAAATATCGCCATTCCTCTAGGGCCATTTTGATCGCTAACAACTCTTGGTCACCAATTGAGTAGTTTATTTCAGGAGCGGAGAAGATCTTGGGGAATAAATGGCACGTTTCCATACGGCCTGAGATGGATTTTCACGTAAGCACCGCCCCTGCTCCAGTTGATGAAGCATCTACCATTAAGAAGAATTGTCTGCTGATTTCGGAACTGTGAAGCACAGGAGCAGAAGAGAAGGCCTGTTTCAGAGAGAAAAATGCCTGTTCGGTCTCAGGAGTCCAGACCTTGGAATTATCACCCTTGCGGATCATTGCTGTGATGGGAGCAGTCCTGGATGAGAAATGTGGGATAAATTGACAGTAAGTGTTGGCAAATCCTGAGAACCGCTGGATTGCCTTAACACCAGTTGGATGAGGCCATTTTAGAATGGAAGACAACTTCTCAGGATCCAGCTTCAGGCCCGTGGCAGAAATGATGTAAATTTCTAAAATTTGGTATACAGCCGATTCTCTCTAAGTTTCTGCAAGACCTGGTGGATGTTTCTTCTATGGATGGGCAGGTCTGGAAAGAAGACCAGGATATCATAGTAACATAGTTAGCAAGGCCGGGAAAAACAATTGTTCATCCAGTTCAGCCTATATTCCGTCAGAATAAATCCCCAGATCTACGTCCTTCTAAAGAACATAACAACTGCAATATATAATATTGCTATGCTCCAGGAAGACATCCAGGCCCCTCTTGTACACCTCGACTGAGTTTGCCATCACCACCTCCTCAGGCAAGGAATTCCAGATTCTCACTGCCCTAACAGTAAAGAATCCTCTTCTATGTTAGTGGAAAAACCTTCTCTCCTTCAGACGCAGAGAATGCCCCCTTGTGACCGTCACCTTCCTTGGTATAAAAAGATCCTCAGAGAGATATTTGTATTGTCCCCTTATATACTTATACGTCGTTATTAGATCGCCCCTCAGTCGTCTTTTTTCTAGACTAAATAATCCTAATTTTGTTAATCTCTCTGGGTATTGTAGTTCCCCATCCCCTTTATTAATTTTGTTGCCCTCCTTTGTTCCATTATATCCATCCTGAGGATATCATCCAGATAAACCACCACACACGAGTAGAGGTCTCTAAAGATGTAATTTATGAACTCTTGGAAGATGGCGGGGCATTACTGAGCCCAAATGGCATAACACGGTATTTGTAGTGCCTGTTTTGAGTGTCGAAAGCTGTCTTCCACTCATTTACTTGACGTCTGTGGATCAGATTATGTGCTCCTCCGAGATCCAGCTTAGAGAAAATTCAGGCACATCTAGGAAGATTAAATAATTCTGGAATCAGTGGCAACAAATACTTTTGTTTGTGATCTGATTGAGACCCCTATAAATCGATACAAGTCCACAGAGATCCATCCTTCTTCTTGACAAAGAAGAAAAAAGCTCCAGCTGGTGAAGATGAAACCTCTAACTAGATTCTTCTTCATGTACTCAGACATGGCTTGGGTCTCAGCCTGAGACAAAGAGTAGATACAGCCTCGAAGAGGTGAAGATCCCGGAAGCAGTTCTATGAGAAAGTTGCACGGTCTGTGAGGAGGTAGAGTCTCTGCTTCCTTCTTGTCAAAGATGTGGGCATACGACCAGAAGACGAGCAGCAAACCCGGCAAGATAGACGGAGTCACTGGAGGATGTGCATGATGTATGTTGAGAAGACATCTCTCATGGCAGGCCGGTCCCCAACAAAGTTCTTCACCAGATTTCCAGTCAAATAAAGGTTTGTGGAGACAAAGCCAAGGTAGGCCCAGCAGGAGAGAATATGACATGTTGGGAAGCACAAAAAATGCAATCTTCTCCAAATGCAGAATTCCCACACGAAGCTCTACCTGCTCTTTAACAAAATGCTCAACTTCGGATTGTGCTTTTCAATCGACCGAATAACACCACCAAGGTACTGTGAAGACGTAGAATAGGAATCTGAAGGATTAAGTTTCCTTCTGCACCAGAGTCGAGATAGGCCATCTCAGAGAACTGGCTGCCTCTACTCGTCACAAACATGGATCAGGTCAATGGTGGAGAGGAATTACTTTTGTCCAGGGAAGCCTCTCCAATAAGCCTTGGAAGTTTCAGGGCAGGAGCGGATAACGTGTCCCGAATTACCTCATTAGTAGCATAACTCTTTAGCTCTACGCAGCTCCTGTCGTTGCTTGATCAGTTCAACCTCGATCCACCTCCATAGGTTCCGGAAGACTGGCAAGGACAGATGTTAAGGTATGAGCAATCTCTGGAATGAAGGAGCCAGAGATGCGGGTTTCCTTTCACGCTCCACCTCCCGGATCTGTTTTTGGAACTTCAAGTTGATGGCCGTAGCAAAGGAAATTAGATCATCCAGGGTTGTAGGGATGTCAGGACCGGCCAACTCATCTTTAATCTTCCCAGACATTCCCTCCCAGAAAACAGCTACCAGTGTCTCAATGTTCCAACTGAGCTCCGGTGACAAAGTGTGGAACCTGATAGCAAACTGACCCACAGTCAACCCGCCTTTTTGCAATCTGAGCAGAGCAGATGAGGCAGACACATGCCCAGGCTCATCAAAGACCTTGCGGAATTCTCCTAGGAAGGCCTGTAGATCAGAGATTATTGGATCACTTCTCTCCTATAGAGGGTTGAGCCAAGCGAGTGCTTCTCCTCCTAGATGAGACATAAGGAAAGCCACTTTGGCAGAGTCGGAGAGCAACTGGTAAGCCAATAGTTCGTAGTGCAGCATGCACTGGTTGATGAAACCTCGGCATAGCTTGGGATCTCCGTCATATCGAGGTGGAACAGATAGACGGGGTCCAGATCCAGGTATAGGAATGGCTGTTACCATGGCGGGTGTAAGGTGAAATGGAGCGGAGGGCTCAGCTGGCACTAGAGGACTTAAAAGGGTGTTAACCGAACGGAGGTAACTCAGTATTTGCTCCTGCAGCTCATGTTGCCGAGTCATGTCCTGATATACCACAGAAAACTAAATATTGGAGCCAGCGGGGTCCATGGCCTGAGCAAACTGTAACGCTAGTAGATAGTGGACCCACTGTGCTACAGACTGGGCTTACCCTGGAGTGGCAAAATTGAGCAGCTACCTGGTGTTCACTGGAGCCTCTGATGGTGAGATCAGGCTTGTGAGGCAGGGAGCTGCCAGATATCACTCCAGGGCAGTATCCAGCAATAGCAGCTGACCCAAAGGGTCAGAGATGTTAGTGAAAATACTGAGTCCTGCACAGGACGGCTACTTGGAACAGGTACAGACTGTGCGGCTCTCGATAGCACACAGGCCGGCCACTTGGTACTGGTTCAGACTGTGCAGCTCTGGATAGCAGACAGGACAGCCACTTGGTACTGGTTGAGACTGTGCTGCTCTGTATAGTGGACAGAATGTAGGTTAGCAAACACTGGAACAGTATCAGACAATGCAAACAAAGAGGACCTGACAATAGGCAGGCTAGAAACACACTAACTAGAATGTTGCTCAGGCAACTTCCAACAGGTCGAGGTGCCTTGAGTAGTAAGTATCTTAGGGACACAGGGGACACAGGGCAGGGGACACAATATGAGAATGCACGCTGTCCCTGTAAAAAGAAAGACGACATGATGGCGTGGAGAAGTCATGCTCTGTACCAGCTAAAAGAAAAGCATCGGAGAAATTTTTTACCCTTCTGTTTCCCGTTGGAGGAGGAAGCATGGAGACCATTAGGGGACACTGGACGCAGTACAGAGGAATGAGGAGGGTGGTCCAGCTGGTATGTTTTTTTCTTTTTAATTCAGTATCTCTATGGGTAATTTATATAGTAATAAAATGTAGTGGGCAACCCATTTAACTCTCTGGCCCCCAATAATAATGAATTGACTTTGCTCATTCTGACTCAGTCTATACAGCAAAGCTGACAAGTAAACTGACAAAACAGGAAGCTACAAGTTTGCAAGATGCAATGTATCAATATTTTCCATATAAATATTCTTTAAATGTTGAAAAAAATAATAACTACTCTCCTCAAACTTAGAACCTAATTTTCTGATCATACATTTACTTTAAAACAGTGCCTCCCTAACTACAGTCCTCACGGACCCGCAGAGATCATGTTTCCAGGATATCCTTAGTATTGCACAGGTGGTGGAAGTATCATCAAGACATCAGGAATTTTCTCGGCACTTTTTTACATAGGGAACGTATTTTAAAAGAAGTCAATGAGATACAATGAAAATTGAAATTTCGGCCACAGAAGTGAAGTGTTTTAGGAATCCAAGCACATGTCTAATGATAAAAATAGCTCTGGAACCATCTCTGGTATGGAAGTGAGGTAGATGGAGGAGGACAGAGGAAAGAGGAAGTCATGTAACAGCATGGGGCTGTCTGTGCTGCAACAAGGAAAACAGAAAATGCCCGGAACAGCAGCCGAAATATGCGCCCAGCGCTCGTTAAATATTTGAAGAATACAAATCTCTTCCGTCTGGAAACACTCGTCTTTTTGTGTTGTTTTTTGCATATTTTGCGCTACTGAAACATTCCAGTCCTTGTCGAAACACCAGACCTGACTTTGGTTCATGCGTAGTTGCGGTCACGGTGACAAATGGCCTTGGCATCCACAGTATGACACTTCTTCAATATTTTCGGTGTTTTTTTGTACCATGCCTATTAAAAAAGCACAAGGATCTGATATGAGCTTCTCATGTATCAGATCGGGATTTCTGTTTTTCACTGTTATTTATAAAATAAAAGTTGCCCCTAATATACAAGAACACTGGGGACAACCAACAGGAGTGGAACTGCGTACGGACAAAGCCAATTTTCAACATTCCAATTTTGGGTTTTCCTCCCTATATTCCTAAAGCTTTAATTTTTTTAATGTTGTCTTCGACATAGCTGTACGAGGACTTGTTTTTTTGCTGGGTGAATTGTAGTTTTAAACGACATCATTTACTTTAGGATTAAAATTCTGGTTGGGGTGAAACGTTGAAAAAAGTTGCACCATTGTTTTTGGAGTTTCATTTTGTTTTAAAAATGCTTGGCAAAATGGCATTTCCAGGTCAGTATGATTATTGAGATGCCAAACTTGTGTGTTTTTTTTCCTTATTATTTTAGTAACTCCAAAAATGTTACACCCTCGTTCTGGGTATCCCAGTCTATGCCTTCTTCTCTTGTGTCCACTGCCACGTCAGAGTTTGCAAGTTGCCCAGCATGGATCAATGACATCACTTCATTGCATCTGTCTTGTGGTTCCCAAGGATCCTTATTGTACCACATCCTCGTCCTCATGTGCCCTCTTGACAGCTGCACTGATGCTCAGGACTATATACTCACCTGGAGCTGGGCTTGGCAGCTCCACTTCATATAGTGAGCCTAACAAAAAATTCTTAAGTTGGGAATTTTTTTTTTAAATTGCAAGGCTTAAAAGTCTCCTCACCGTGATATGACAGGCTTAACATGTCACTCTCTGCAAGGAGAAACGCTACTCCTTGGATCCCGGTCAGATGCCTCCCAACCAGCTAACTAACTAAGATCTCACACTTTGCACTAATGAGGGGCAGTACTCCGAAACACAGTGTCTGCAAATTGAGATTATGGTTTGGCTTTTATCCTAAGTCATGTGGCAAGGCTATTTGGAGGGTCGATATTGACGTTTAGGTTTGCTACTTCCAATAAGTGGCACTAGAGTTATAATCCTTCTAAAATTTGCATATTTATTTTCTGCAGAGACAAGTCCTGGCTGGAATAAGTCATGGCACTCTGCACTGGATGAAAAAGAAAAACGAAGATGAATATCTTCAACTAGAGATGCATTGATGAGTCAGTGTGTTACCTGTATACTGACCCTACACTTTGTATACTATATACAGAGTGCGGCACCCCAGGGTCCTGGTCGTCGCAGTGGTATTGATTCCCTCTCGGGGAGAGTGATGCTACGTTTGGAGGCAAAGAGGGACAACTGCATCCAGGTATCACAAACATGCAACACATTTCACACTCCAGGCCACCAGGGGGAGCTCTTGCTCCTATTTATTAGTTCACTCCCCACATAGGTAAAACTGGTCGCCTGTAGGGAAAGGTAGTCAATTGCTGGCTGAGCTGAGCTCAGCTCAGTTAGTTGGTCCCTGACAGAGGTGGGATCCTGTCAGTGAACAAAGGAGAAAGGACACGGAGCTGTGCATGCCCTCAGAGCTGGAGCTCCCAGAAAGAGACACACAGAAGGCAGAACTGTATTGCAGCGAGCGTGAAGGAAGTCGTAGCAAAGGAGTGGATACCAGAAGGGGACCAGCCCTACACAGGCTGCCTCCTTCTGAGGCGCAGAAGCCCGGTAGCCGGAACACCGAGGGAGTAACTACCTTTATGCTTTGCTCCAGAGACCAACAGTACAGCTAATTGCAAGTTACCTGTCCGCTCTACACCCAGGAGGCACGGTGGCACCTCTTAGAGGCTGGAGCATGATAGAGTCCCTATAAACAGCCTCAAGTCACCAGTCATACAGGTTTGTCCTATCCTATGTGGGGGACAGAGAGAAAGACATTACATCTGTGAGGACCTTATGTGAAGCCTTAGGCAGTAAGGAACTACAATACTGCAGCGCAAGGGAAGGCTACTGATTTCCACCTGGACAAGGGGATGTCTGGACTTGCCTTCAAACCAGCCGGACTCTGCCTGCCCTGTGATCTGGTGCCCTGGACTGTGGATGCTGAAGTCTTCAGTAAAGGTAAAGAGACTGCAATCTTGTGTCCTTGTTCTTCTCTGCGCCTCTCACCATCCACCATCTACACACCGGGAAACCCTGGGGACATGCTTTACCTGTGGGAAGGTATACCATCTAGCTGCCATAACATCACCCCAGTGGACCCCTTAAAGCAGCGTTGGCCACCCTGACCGAATACCACAGGTGGCGTCACGAACACAAACTTTATCCCTTTAAAGACCTTTCCTTTTACACGGACGTCCCAGGGCCACGGACTGGGTCAGCCACCGTGACATCCCCCTGTGAACCGCAGCACCCGGTACCGAGTACCCCACGGCCCTATGGAGGCGCTCCAAGAGCTCCTGTGTATAATGTCACTGGTGATTCCTGTATTACTTGTACACTGACACTATATACAGAGCTCCTGTGTATAATGTCATTGGTGATCACTGTATTTGGAACGCCCACCAGGGCCGTGGGGTATGGTACTTAAAGGGATGTGTCATGGCAGCGGCGACCCAGTCTGTGGCCCTGGGCACCCATGTTAAGGGAAGAGTCTTTAAAGGGATTTGAATAAAGTTTGTGTTCGTGACGCCATCTGTGGTGTTCGGTCAGAGGGCACTGACGCTGCTTAAAGGGGGGTCCTCTGAGGTGATGTTATGACAGCTAAGATGGTATAACTTCCCACAGGTGAAGTTGGGTCCCCAGGGCTCCTGGTGTGTAGATGGAGATGGTGAGTGGTGCAGTAAGAAACGGAGGACACAGGTTTGCAGTCTCTTTACTTGGTTTACTGAAGACTTCAGGCAGCGACAGTCCAGGGCACCAGATCACAGGTACAGGCAGGGTCCGGCTGGCTTGGAAGCGAGTTCAGAGTCCCCTTTACCAGGTGGAGTTAGAAGCCTTCCAACTAGCACGGTGGTGTAGTCCCTTGCTGCCTGTGGCTTCTGTCAAGGTCCTCACTGTTCTCTCTGTCCTCCTTAAAAGTGGGACACTAACCTGTATGACTGGTGGCTCGAGCCTTTTTACAGGGTCTCTATCACGACCCGGGCTCTATGTGCCACTGTGTCTGCAGGTGTTAGGGTGGATAGGTGACGTGTAGTCCAGCTGTCCTTCCAGTTTCTGCTGTAAGTCTTAGAGTCCCTCACTACCTCAGTCTTCCGGCTACCAGTGTCTGCGCTCTGCAGGGAGGTAGCTCAGTCGCAGCTATTCTCCCCAGTTCTTTCCTCTCCTTTGCCTCGCTCTCCTACACGCTCACTACAATCTGTTCTTCCTTCCATGTTATTTCTGTCCAGGAGCTGCAGCACCCTCTTGGCTGCACGGCCCCTCACTCTCCTCTCTGCCTCAGACTGCTCCAGTCTGCTGTCTGGCACTAACTGACTGACTTTCCCTCCAGACCAGAATACATATATAGGGGAGCCACCCGTAAGCTGAATCAGAGCTCCCCCTTCTGGCCTGGAGTGTGAACATGTTGTATGTGATACCTGATAAAGAAGATCTTCCTTCGCTTCCAAGCGTGACATCACCCTCCCCGTGTGGAAAGCAATGCCACTGTAACAACCAGGACCCTGGGGTGTTACATATTTCCTATACACTGACACTACATACAGAGCTCCTGTGTATAATGTAACTGGTGATCACTGTATTACCTGTACACTGACGTTATATACAGAGCACCTGTGTATAATGTCACTGGTGATCACTGTATTACCTGTACACTATACACTATATACAGAGCTCCAGTGTATACTGTAATGTCACTAGTAATCCTTTGGGTTTTTTTTTTTCATCTGGCGTGGTGTAGAAGTTGGGGAAAAATTAGGGAATGTGCTCTAGATAACTGTCAAATGAAAGGATATTTGTGGATGGTTTCTGCACTGCTAGATGAACTGAGACATATATTCCGGTACAATGAGTGAAAAGGTAGTGGTTTATTCGACGCGTTTTGAAGTACAAAATTACTTCTTCCTCAGGATTGGCCACATTAGATAAAGTGTATTACCTGTACACTTACACTATACACAATATACAATATACAGAGCTCCTGTGTTTAATGTCACTGGTGATCACTGTATTACCTATACACTTACACTGTACACTATGTACAGAGCTCCTGTGTATAATGTCACTGGTGATCCCTGTATTACGTGTACATTGTACACTATAAACAGAGCTCCTGTCTACAGTATCACTGGTGATCACTGTATTAACTGTACATTATACACTATATACAGAGCTCCTGTGTATAATATCATTGGTGATCCCTGTATTACCTGTTCACTATGCACTATGTACAGAGCTCCTGTGTATTATTTTACTTATGGTATTATTAGTATTGTGGTTTTTTAATAATGTTCAGTATTGTAGTATTTGGTCACTATGTGGTGCTAATGTGTGATCTGGTTATGGTGTGGCAGTGGTTATCATTTGTATGTCATATTATTCGGTCACTATGTGTTGGAAATATGTGGACTGGTCATGGTGTGATGGTATTTGTCCCTTGTATGTGGTATTATTGGTCATTTTAAAAATGTATGTGACACATTCTCTTAAAGAAAAATATCTAAAAAAATACCTAAAAAGCGCATTGGGTATTTTTAGAAATTTATAATAGGTTAGAGTATAGTATGGCTCAGCCATAAGAGTCTACCTTGTTATGGTGGGGTCAGGCTTAAAAAAATCTTTTGGACAAAAATACGCTGATAGCTGTTATGATCAGGTGACCCTGGAGCAGCATGAAAACTTTCACTGGAGTAGCTGGTAACTATACTGACCGCAAATCCTGATCTTAACACCGCAACTAGAAGTAGCAGTGGGGTGTGCCTAACAAATCCTAGACACCTCGACACAGCCGGAGGACTAAATACCCCTATAGATGGAAATAGGAATTCTACCTTGCCTCAGAGCAGAACCCCAAAGGATAGGCAGCCCCCCACAAATATTGACTGTGAGTAGTAGAGGAAAAGACACACGCAGGCAGGAAACAGGATTTAGCAAAAGAGGCCACTCTAGCTAAAATAGGAAAGGATAGGACAGGATACTAAGCGGTCAGTATTAAAATCCTTCCAAAAATATCCACAGCAGAAAATACAAAAACTCCACCATCTAACTAAAGATGTGGAGCGTATATCTGCCACTCCAGAGAATCCAACAAGACTGAGAAAACACTGACACAGTCTAAGCTGGACAAGAGAAAACAAATAAATAGCACAGAATATAAGCACACAGCTTGTGTGCCACAGAGAAAGAAACAGACACTTATCTTTGCTGAATTGGCAGCTAAGCAGGAGAAGCCAGACAAAGATCCAACACTTCCCAAGAAACATTGACAACTGGAAAGGACCAATGAGTCCTGCAAACCTAAATACCCCAGTCAGAATTGCAATCAGTAGATACACCTGTCCAAGACTGCAGCCCAGGGACAACTGCATTACCACCTACAACCACCGGAGGGAGCCCAAAAGCAGAATTCACAACAGATAGCTATGTATGTCATATGGTGTTCAAAGGGATTTGTTAATGTGTGATCAGTGAGGACGTGGTGCAGAAGTGGAGCTTTTCCAAGAGTGGGCGGTGGGACTCTAGAAAGTTTAAAGGGTTGAGGTGGAGTTGGAGTGAAGCCTGGCCAAAGTCTCAGGCTATGTGCACACGCTGCGGATTTTGCTGCGGATCCAAAGCGTTTCCGCAGCTGCGGGTCCGCAGCGGTTTCCCATGCATTTACAGTATAATGTAAACCTATGGGAAACGTAATCCGCAGTGCACATGCTGCGGAAAAAAATGTGCGGAAACACAGCGGTTTACATTCCGCAGCATGTCAATTCTTTGTGCGGAATCCGCAGCGGTTTTACACTTGCTTTATAATAGAAAACCGCAGATGTAAAACCGCAGTGGAATACGCACAAAAACCATGTTAATTCCGTAATAAATCCGCAGGAAAAACGCGCATATTTTTTCAGGGCGACCTGAAAATTTTGCCAGTATGAGGCCCAGAAAATCCTGGTGGCAGCCCTGACGTTTAGTATTTGGTCAGTATTTTACATCAATATTTGTAAGTCAAAACCGGTAGTGGAACAATCAGAAGAAAAGTGTAATAGAAACCCGTCACCACTTCTGTATTTTTCATCCACTCTTGGTTTTGGCTTAAAAATACTGTTGTGAAATACTGCCATGTGAATGCGGCTTTAGGTTGCATGACCACGATCAGTATTACTAGCGTTCTGGATAGAGCATATTTTCACAGTGTGCAAAACTCTGCATTGTACAGTACAAGCAGTGGATGGGATTAATAGAGATCTCACGCCCTCTGTGATTCTCTTTTACGCTGCGTAAACTGACTTGCGGTGTGTGTTTCCAAGCCACAGCATGTCAATTTCTCTTGCGGAGACGCTGAGTCTTATGTGCAGAATTTACCCATAGACTTGCATTAAAGGCGGTAAATCCGCAGTTGAGAAAAGCGCATGCATTGTAAGGGCATTTACGAAGCGTAACTGCAGCCAAAAAATGCATCTAAACAAACATTTCACATAGGTACAGGCAGCAGAGCAAACAGGAAGTTGTCCAAAGAAAAGAGTTCAATAAAGTAATGTTTAGTGCCTTTTGTGTGGTACTAACGTGGGGTCCACCCTATTATTGATAACCAGCTAAGGTAAAGCAGACAGCTAACGGGCTTATATTATCAGGCTGGGAATGTCCCTGGTTATTAGGCCCTTCCCAGCCCTCAGCCACCCCAGAATTAGCGCATCACATTTTCTGTCCAATTCCTGCACTTTGCCTGGCTCTTCCCGATTGCCCTGGTGTGGTGATAATAGGGGGAATGGTGGTTTGGGTTGATTACTAACCCGGTAATAAAAAACAAACACACAGAAAAAAATAATTTATTTGAATAAAGGCTTCCCCACTCTATCCCTCATTCACCAATTTATAGAAAATCAAAAAATTCCCATGCGGGTCCGCTTGTAATCCACTGAACCCAATGAAGTCCATAAATGGATAGATACCTGAAAAAACGTAGAACATGAGAATAAAAACAAGAAACTGTCCCTCATACATCAATTTATTTGTGAAAATCTTCTCACAGAGCATGGATGTAGTCCACAGTCCCCAATTCTGTCTCTGGCATCTGTAAATAGCAGTAAAGTAAATCAGAGCCGCCAGGTCTCAGAGCCATCGACGCTGATGAGGTTGTTGTCAGTACCCAGCCCTTGTGAATAGCGGTCAATTTACTGCTATGTATTCACAGATGCCGGTGACCGAATTGGGGAACGTGGACTATAGAGGAGCTTCATGGGAACATTTTTACAAATAAATTGGTGAATGGGAGATAGTGTTGGGGAGTCTTTATTCAAATAAAGTTTTTTTTCTGTGTGTGTTTTAATTTTTTATTACCAGGTAACTAATGGGGGTGTTTGATAGACAAATCACAGCTGTCATCAAACCCAACTACCATTACCCCGATTGCCACCACATTAGGGTTAAGAGTCAGTCAAAGAGCCCGAATTGGTGCATTTAATGTGATGCATCAATTCTGGGATGGCTGGAGGCCGCCATGGACCTTCCCAGTGTGATAATATCAGCTTTCAGCTGTCTGCTTAACCTTTGCTGGTTATAAAAAATTTATTTATTAGGTTGAACAAGGCTAAACAACCTTTACTGACACATGGAAGACTCCAAAGTATGAAAGTTTAGAATATGTAAGGGGCTTGTGACATTAGGTATCTGCATGATCTCTATTTATCTATCTACAAGAAGATTTGATTCAGCACAGGACAGCTAAAGGTGATGGCGAGTGCAGGGCCTCACAGGCATTACCAAATCTTAAATAGATCCAATAAAGAAAAGGGGAGCACTTCAAAAATCCAAAAGGAATTACTGTGATTTATTGACACCAAGACATAATGGCGACTTTTCATTCCAAGTGTGGAACTTTCTCATTGAACCTCGGCTGGTTATCTCTTTCTCAAAGAGAAAGTTCCACACTTGGAACGAAACATTGCCATTTTGACTTGGTTGCAATAAATCACAGTAATTCCTTTAGGATTTTTGGAATGCTGCCCTTTTCTTCATTCTATCTATCTATCTATCTATCTATCTATCTATCTATCTATCTATCTATTATCTATCTATCTATTATCTATCTATCTATCAACTTTACTGAATTCTTTGCTGAGGGTAACACATCAAAACCGAATTCAGAAAATACATACAGAAACGCAAGTAGCCGAGGTGCGGGAATCATGTGGAAATTCAGCTGCGTGAAAACCTGAACAAACACTGATCGTGGGAACGTACCCTTACAGGCAGGATTTGTCACAGAAGCAGATACCAAGCTGCCAGGGCGATTTGAATTAGTCTCCAAAAATTAGATAAAACTCTGTAAATATTGAGCCTTTACATAAACTTGACGGATTTTTCAGTAAAAGTGTAAAAACATATGAAGTGTTTATAATTGTTCTTCAGTAACCAGATAAACATCCAACTAAAAGATCTAAAAACACTGGAGCACCAACTGTCAGGCTATGTGCACACGTTCAGGATTTTTTGCGTTTTTTTTCACTATAAAAACGCAATAAAAACGCATAAAAAATGCATATATATGCATCCTATCATTTAGAATGCATTCTGCAAATTTTGCGTACATGATACGCGGTAAAAAAAGCAGCATGTTCATTAATTTTGTTCATTAATTTTGCAGATTTTTCGCGTTTTTTCCTGCTATTTAATGCATTGGGAAAAAAAACGCGAAAAAATGCACAAAAAACATGTAAAAAATGCGAAAAAAACGGATGTGGATTTCTAGCAGAAATGTCCGATTTTTGTCAGGAAATTTCTGCAAGAAATCCTGAACGTGTGCACATACCCTGAAAACCAAAATTTGTGTCAGACTCAAAACCTTTGGACTATATATTGATATGATCGTGGGGATCCCTTTTTAAAAAAATTTTTTTTCAACAGAGATGACAATTTTTGACATCTCAAATTGATTTTTCTGACGATTACTTTATGGACTTATTAATTTTATGTTTTAGTAGAATGGACTTTTACAGATGCAGCGATACCAAATATGTTTACTTTTTTATTTAGTTTTAAATGGGATAATTTTTTTTATTTTTTCATTTTTTATTATTTTTTCAACTGTCATTTTTTATTTTTCACTGCACGTTTTAGTTCCTCTGTTCGCTTGCCCTGAACTCTCTCTTTCCTCTCTGGCATCTCTCGCCCCTGAGATACTCCATCCGACTCTGCAGCTTCCATGAGTCTCATCCCAACAACCTTATGTGATTCCCCTTCCAATGAAGATATTGAGGCACGGTTCTTAGTGCCTCAGTTGGACCGTAGGCCCTGGACGTGCCAGGAATGTCTGCTCCGAGTTTATGACTGACATTCTCTTGCTGCTAAACAGCCCGTGCTCCTCCTGCCCTCAGACCTCCAACTCCTGCTCTCCCTCCATCTAATCTCTTTCTCTCTCTCACTAACCAGGAAGTATTCCGCTTGTTAACTGGCCCTGCCCCTCCCATACTGGGTTGTTCCTGAACACATTAACTGTTTCTATCCTAAACCGTTCTACTTCCTGAACTTATTGTGCCCACCACTATACCAAACCCAATCCTATCTTATAGTTAAATCTTAACCTATGCCCTGTGTACTATTCGTATCCTTTCCCTATATTTAATACATTTATCAGAACACATTGAGTCATCCACATATTATAGCAATACATTAACCGAGCACCTTGGTGACCATAAGGTTTTATGTAATATAAAACACTTTCTCATATACAGACTACATCCGATTTTCTAATCAAGGGAGAAGTACATTACCATCCCGGTTACCCGAATACAAACTCAGATACTAACAGTGGCATTTTGGTGGTTACAAAACAAAAGCTAGCTCTGATCACTGCTGCTAGAGATAGGTAGGTGCCAGCTGTATAACACTGCTGTCAGAGATAGGTGGCAGCTGTATAACACTGCAGATAGAGATAGGTGCCAGCTGTATAACACTGCTGTCAGAGATAGGTGGCAGCTGTATAACACTGCTGTCAGAGATAGGTGGCAGCTGTATAACACTGCTGTCAGAGATAGGTGGCAGCTGTATAACACTGATGTCAGAGATAGGTGCCAGCTGTATAACACTGCTGTCAGAGATAGGTGGCAGCTGTATAACACTGATGTCAGAGATAGGTGCCAGCTGTATAACACTGCTGTCAGAGATAGGTGGCAGCTGCATAACACTGCAGATAGAGATACCTACTGTATTCTCACCCATCCCTTGTAGATTGTGAGCCTTCGCGGGCAGGGTCCTCACTCCTCCTGTACCAGTTATGACTTGTATTGTTTAAGATTATTGTACTTGTTTTTATTATGTATACCCCTCCTCATATGTAAAGCGCCATGGAATAAATGGCGCTATAACAATAAATAATAATAATAATAATAGGTGCCAGCTGTATAACACTGCTGTCAGAGATAGGTGGCAGCTGTATAACACTGCTGTTAGATAGGTGGCAGCTGTATAACAATGCTGTCAGAGATAGGTGGCAGCTGTATAACACTGCTGTTAGAGATAGGTGCCAGCTGTATAACACTGCTGTTAGAGATAGGTGCCAGCTATGTAACACTACTGTTAGAGATAAGTGCCAGCTGTGTAACACTACTGTCAGAGATAGGTGGCAGCTGTATAACACTGTAATTAGAGATAGGTGCCAGCTGCGTAACACTGCAGTTAGAGATAGGTGCCAGCTGTATAACACTGCTGTCAGAGATAGGTGCCAGCTGTATAACACTGCTGTTAGAGATAGGTGGCAGCTGTATAACACTGTAATTAGAGATAGGTGCCAGCTGCGTAACACTGCAGTTAGAGATAGGTGCCAGCTGTATAACACTGCTGTCAGAGATAGGTGGCAGCTGTATAACACTGTTGCCAGAGATAGGTGCCAGCAGTATAACATTGCTTTTAGAGATAGGTGCCAGCTGCATAACACTGCTGTTAAAGATAGGTGCCAGCTATATAACACTGCTGTTAAAGATAGGTGCCAGCTATATAACACTGCTGTTAGAGAAAGGTTTCCGCTGTATAACACTGCTGTTTGAGATCGGTGCCAGCTGTATAACACTGCTGTTAGAGATGGGTTCCAGCTTTAGAACACTGCTATTAGAGATAGGTTCCAGCTGTATAACACTGCTATTAGAGATACGTGGCAGCTGTATAACACTGCTATTAGAGATAGGTGGCAGCTGTATAACACTGCTGTTAGAGATAGGTTCTAGCTGTATAACACTACTGTTAGAGATAGGTGCCAGCTATATAACACTGCTGTTAGAGATAGGTGCCAGCTGTATACCACTGCTGTTAGAAATAGGTGCCAGATGTATAACACTGCTGTTAGAGATAGGTGCCAGCTGTATAACACTGCTGTTAGAGATAGGTTCCAGTTGTATAACATTGCTGTTAGAGATAGGTTCCAGCTGTATAACACTGCTGTTAGAGATAGGTGCCAGCTATATAACACTGCTGTTAGAGATAGGTGCCAGCTGTATAACACTGCTATTAGAGATACGTGGCAGCTGTATAACACTGCTATTAGAGATAGGTGGCAGCTGTATAACACTGCTGTTAGAGATAGGTGCCAGCTGTATAACACTGCTGTTAGAGATAGGTTCCAGTTGTATAACATTGCTGTTAGAGATAGGTTCCAGCTGTATAACACTGCTGTTAGAGATAGGTGCCAGCTATATAACACTGCTGTTAGAGATAGGTGCCAGCTGTATAACACTGCTATTAGAGATACGTGGCAGCTGTATAACACTGCTATTAGAGATAGGTGGCAGCTGTATAACACTGCTGTTAGAGATAGGTTCTAGCTGTATAACACTACTGTTAGAGATAGGTGCCAGCTATATAACACTGCTGTTAGAGATAGGTGCCAGCTGTATAACACTGCTGTTAGAAATAGGTGCCAGATGTATAACACAGCTGTTAGAGATAGGTGCCAGCTATATAACACGGCTGTTAGAGATAGGTTCCAGCTGTATAACACTGCTGTTAGAGATAGGTGCCAGCTGTATAACACTGCTGTTAGAGATAGGTTCCAGTTGTATAACATTGCTGTTAGAGATAGGTTCCAGCTGTATAACACTGCTGTTAGAGATAGGTGGCAGCTGTATAACACTGCTGTTAGAGATAGGTTCCAGCTATATAACACTGCTGTTAGAGATAGGTGCCAGCTGTATAACACTGCTGTTAGAGATAGGTTCCAGTTGTATAACACTCCTGTTAGAGATAGGTTCCAGCTGTATAACACTGCTGTTAGAGATAGGTTCCAGCTGTATAACACTGCTATTAGAGACAGGTGCCAGCTGTGTAACACTGCTGTTAGAGATAGGTTCCAGCTGTATAACACTGCTGTTTGAGATAGGTGCCAGCTGTATAACACTCCTGTTAGAGATAGGTTACAGCTGTATAACACTGCTGTTAGCGTTAGGTGCCAGCTGTATAACACTGCTATTAGAGATAGGTGCCAGCTGTGTAACACTGCTGTTAGAGATAGCTTCCAGCTGTATAACACTGCTGTTAGAGATAGGCGCCAGCTATATAACACTGCTGTTAGAGAAAGGTTCCCGTTGTATAACACTGCTGTTAGAGATAGGTTCCAGCTGTATAATGCCGCTGTTAGAGATAGGTTCCAGCTGTATAACACTGCAGTTAGAGAAAGGTGCCAGCTGTATAACACTGCTGTTAGAGATAGGTTCCAGCTGTATAACACTGTTGTTAGAGATAAGTTCTAGCTGTATAACATTGCTTTTAGAGATAGGTTCCAGCTATATAACACTGCTGTTAGAGATAGGTGCCAGCTGTATAACACTGCAGTTAGAGAAAGGTGCCAGCTGTATAACACTGCTGTTAGAGATAGGTGCCAGTTGTATAACACTGCTGTTAGAGATAAGTTCTAGCTGTATAACATTGCTTTTAGAGATAGGTTCCAGCTATATAACACTGCTGTTAGAGATAGGTGCCAGCTGTATAACACTGCTGTTAGAAATAGGTGCCAGCTGTATAACACGGCTCTTAGAGATAAGTGCCAGCTGTATAACACGGCTGTTAGAGATAGGTGCCAGCTGTATAACACTGCTGTTAGAGATAGGTGCCAGCTATATAACACTGCTGTTAGAGATAGGTGTCAGCTGTATAACACTGCTGTTAGAGATAGGTTTCAGCTGTATAACACTGCTGTTTGAGATAGGTGCCAGCTATATAACACTGCTGTTAGAGATAGGTGTCAGCTGTATAACACTGCTGTTAGAGATAGGTTTCAGCTGTATAACACTGCTGTTTGAGATAGGTGCCAGCTGTTTAACACTGCTGTTAGAGATAGGTTCCAGCTGTATAACACTGCTGTTAGAGATAGTTTCCAGCTATACAACACTGCTGTTAGAGTTAGGTGCCAGCTGTATAACACTGCTATTAGAAATAGGTGCCAGCTGTATAACACTGCTGTTAGAAATAGGTTCCAGCTGTATAACACTGCTGTTAGAAATATGTGCCAGCTGTATAACACTGCTGTTAGAGATAGGTGCCAGCTGTGTAACACTACTGTTAGAGATAGGTGCCTGCTTTATAACACTGCTGTTAGAGATAGGTGCCAGCTGTATAACACTACTGTTAGAGATAGGTGCCAGCTGTGTAACGCTGCTGTTAGAGATAGGTGCCAGCTGTATAACACAGCTGGCAACTGGTGGAATTGTAACTTCAAGGATGTGATTCAAAATGCCAGCCTTATTGTTTTTCACCCCCAAGCTTCTTTGGGGGGCATTGTTACTTCACATGTGATGTCAGGAATGGGAATATAAATGGTGTCCATATGATGTAATATATTGATTGTGTCAGTGGCTTTTCTTATCCGTAGTCATATATGTCAGTGACTACTTCTGATAGAAATGCTAATTGCCCTATGTTTATCCCCTAGAGGACTGGACATGTCACTCGGTGCTGGAGACATGTGGTGAGCTCTGACTTGTGCTCGGCTCGCCTGTCATCTCCAGTATGTCACACCCTCACGGTTAATGAAGAAGCTGCTTACACGTCGTGTCATCCTCCCGGCTATATATGTAGCATTTACAATGTGGTCACCCAGAGGTATAAATGGAAAGATATGTGATGATGTGATGATACTAAAGTTTATGCTGTCCTCAGACTGTACCCTGCACAGCAGAGGCCACCTTATATTGTGGGTTCACTCAGTATCCCTGCCCAGTAACGCTACACAGAGTACCCTGGTTATCTTTTGTGAACTGGCATACCCACGTGGGAATAACTCACTAGAATTCATTTAATGGATTTTGCTAGTGTTTTTGTATTTGTACATAAAACTTCTACAACTTTATAATATACTTTGCATTTACATTTTTGACCATTTTCAAGATACATGTAACAGTGAATGAGTTTGCATTCAGAGGCAGCAAGCCTGTACATAGCTAACCCTGATATCAGAAGAAAAGTGAGTTCAGCTCTGGAGTATAATACAGGATGCAACTCAGGATCAGTAATGTAATGTATGTACACAGTGACTGCACCAGCAGAATAGTGAGTGTAGCTCTGGGGTATAATACAGGATGTAACTCAGGATCAGTAATGTAATGTATGTACACAGTGACTGCACCAGCAGAATAGTGAGTGTAGCTCTGGGGTACAATACAGGATGTAACTCAGGATCAGTAATGTAATGTATGTACACAGTGACTGCACCAGCAGAATAATGAGTGCAGCTCTGGGGTATAATACAGGATGTAACTCAGGATCAGTAATGTAATGTATGTACACAGTGACTGCACCAGCAGAATAGTGAGTGCAGCTCTGGGGTATAATACAGGATGTAACTCAGGATCAGTAATGTAATGTATGTGCACAGTGACTGCACCAGCAGAATAGTGAGTGCAGCTCTGGGGTATAATACAGGATGTAACTCAGGATCAGTAATGTAATGTATGTACACAGTGACTGCACCAGCAGAATAGTGAGCGCAGCTCTGGAGTATAATACAGGATGTAACTCAGGATCAGTAATGTAATGTATGTACACAGTGACTACACCAGCAGAATAGTGAGCGCAGCTCTGGAGTATAATACAGGATGTAACTCAGGATCAGTACAGAATCAGTAAAGTAATGTATGTAGACTGTGACTGCACCTGCAGAATAGTGAGT
Organism: Ranitomeya imitator; assembly: GCF_032444005.1. Lineage (NCBI taxonomy): Eukaryota > Metazoa > Chordata > Amphibia > Anura > Dendrobatidae > Ranitomeya > Ranitomeya imitator. Next base: position 37,949,416 of record NC_091282.1, on the reverse strand, counting down.
GCAGCACTGGAGTATAATACAGGATGTAACTCAGGATCAGTAATGTAATGTATGTGCACAGTGACTGCACCAGCAGAATAGTGAGTGCAGCTCTGGGGTATAATACAGGATGTAACTCAGGATCAGTAATGTAATGTATGTACACAGTGACTGCACCAGCAGAATAGTGAGCACAGCTCTGGAGTATAATACAGGATGTAACTCAAGATCAGTACAGAATCAGTAAAGTAATGTATGTAGACTGTGACTGCACCTGCAGAATAGTGAGTGCAGCACTGGAGTATAATACAGGATATAACTCAGGATCAGTAATGTAATGTATGTACACAGTGACTGCCCCAGCAGAATAGTGAGTGCAGCTCTGGGGTATAATACAGGATATAACTCAGGATCAGTAATGTAATGTATGTACACAGTGACTGCACCAGCAGAATAGTGAGTGCAGCTCTGGAGTATAATGCAGGATGTAACTTAGTATCTGCTCAGGATAAATAAGTTTATGCAGATGATATTTATGATGCTTTGGGTTTTTTCTCTCATGTATTACAGGGAAGACTAAATATGAAGTCCTCTGTGCTGCACTGTAAGTATCTCGGAGCTTTCCGCTCACATTTGAGGACAGTATGAGGAGCAGTTTTGGGCACAGGACACACAGTCCCGCTCGGCAGTCACATGGAGGCATTCTTCCATGTCAGGATATTTATTTTATTCAGTGATTTATGCTCATCTTGTAGAACAAATGAAGCACCTTGTAAGCAGCAGCTTCTGTGGAGCTCAGTGTTTAACCAAGCATTCCTTCCCTGAGACAGACATATTTGTTTTTCAGGAATGTAATCTTCAGTGATAAATAGTGTTTGCTGAGCTCGGTGTGAGCGGAACAATCCGCAGTGACAACCTCACCGGTAATAACTCCATCATATGTCTAAGAGCCATTCAGCTAAAAATGTGCCAACTGGGGGGGTGCAGAGGTGGCAGTCGCATCTGAACTCTGCTGGCAGAGGGGGATCAATAGCCACTCTGTCATATAAGAAGTCACCAGCTTTGTAAATGGCACCTGGCTGGTGTGGGTCCATTAGAGATTTTCAATTGGGCCCTGAGAGCTTTAACCCCTTCCCGACCCATGACGCCACGTAGGCGTCATGAAAGTCGGTGCCATTCCGACCCATGACGCCTATGCGGCGTCATGGAAAGATCGCGTCCCTGCAGATCGGGTGAAAGGGTTAACTCCCATTTCACCCGATCTGCAGGGACAGGGGGAGTGGTAGTTTAGCCCAGGGGGGGTGGCTTCACCCCCTCGTGGCTACGATCGCTCTGATTGGCTGTTGAAAGTGAAACTGCCAATCAGAGCGATTTGTAATATTTCACCCATTATAACGGGTGAAATATTACAATCCAGCCATGGCCGATGCTGAAATATCATCGGCCATGGCTGGAAATACTAGTGTGCCCCCACCCCACCCCTCCGATCGCCCCCCCACCCCCCCGATCTGGCCGGTACACTGCTCCGGCTTCCCCCCCGCCCTGTGCTCTGCTCCCCCCCGTGCTCGTGTCCGCTCCCCCCGTGCTCCAATCACCCCCCCGTGCTCCAATCACCCCCCCTGCACTCCGATCCACCCCCCCCCGTGCTCCGTTCCACCCCCCCGTGCTCCGTTCCAGCCCCCCCGTGCTCCGTTCCACACCCCCGCGCTCCGTTCCACCCCTCCCACGCTCCGATTCCCCCCCCGTGCTCCGATCCCCCCCCGTGGTCCCCCCCCCACCCTATCATACTTACCGATCCAGCCGTGGTCCCGTCCGTCTTCTCCCGGGCGCCACCATCTTCCAAAATGGCGGGCGCATGCGCAGTGCGCCCGCCGAATCTGCCAGCCGGCAGATTCGTTCCAAAGTGCATTTTGATCACTGAGATATAATCTATCTCAGTGATCAAAATAAAAAAAATAATAAATGACCCCCCCCCCCCCCCCCCCTTTGTCACCCCCATAGGTAGGGACAATAAAAAAATAAAGAAATTTTTTTTTTTCCACTAATGTTAGAATAGGGTTAGGGTTAGGGGTAGGGTTAGGGTTAGGGGTAGGGTTAGGGTTAAGGTTAGGGCTAGGGGTAGGGGTAGGGGTAGGGTTAGGGGTAGGGCTAGGGGTAGGGTTAGGGTTAGGGGTAGGGTTAGGGGTAGGGGTAGGGTTAGGGCTAGGGTTAGGGCTAGGGTTAGGGTTAGGAATGTGCACACGTATTCTGGTCCTCTGCGGATTTTTCCGCTGCGGATTTGATAAATCCGCAGTGCTAAACCGCTGCGGATTTATTGCGGATTTACCGCGTTTTTTTCTGCGCATTTCACTACGGTTTTACAATTGCGATTTTCTATTGGAGCAGTTGTAAAACCGCTGCGGAATCCGCACAAAGAAGTGACATGCTGCGGAATGTAAACCGCTGCGTTTCCGTGCAGTTTTTCCGCAGCATGTGCACAGCGATTTTTGTTTCCCATAGGTTTACATTGAACTGTACACTCATGGGAAACTGCTGCGGATCCGCAGCGTTTTCCGCAGCGTGTGCACATACCTTTAGAATTAGGCCATGTGCACACGGTGCGGATTTGGCTGCGGATTCGCAGCAGTGTTCCATCAGGTTTACAGTACCATGTAAACATATGAAAAACCAAATCCGCTGTGCCCATGGTGCGGAAAATACCGCGCGGAAACGCTGCGTTGTATTTTCCGCAGCATGTCAATTCTTTGTGCGGATTCCGCAGCGTTTTACACCTGTTCCTCAATAGGAATCCGTAGGTGAAATCCGCACAAAAAACACTGGAAATCCGCGGAAAATCCGCAGGTAAAACACAGTGCCTTTTACCCGCAGATTTTTCAAAAATGGTGCGGAAATATCTCACACCAATCCGCAACGTGGGCACATAGCCTTAGGGTTAGGGTTGGAATTAGGGTTGTGGTTAGAGTTAGGGGTGTGTTGGGGTTAGTGTTGTGGTTAGGGGTGTGTTGGGGTTAGGGTTGTGATTAGGATTATGGCTACAGTTGGGATTAGGGTTAGGGGTGTGTTGGGGTTAGTGTTGGAGTTAGAATTGAGGGGTTTCCACTGTTTAGGCACATCAGGGGTCTCCAAACGCAACATGGCGCCACCATTGATTCCAGCCAATCTCGTATTCAAAAAGTCAAATGGTGCTCCCTCACTTCCGAGCCCTGACGTGTGCCCAAACAGTGGTTTACCCCCACATATGGGGTACCAGCATACTCAGGACAAACTGCGCAACAATTACTGGGGTCCACTTTCTCCTGTTACCCTTGTGAATCTAAAAAAATGCTTGCTAAAACATAATTTTTGAGGAAAGAAAAATGATTTTTTATTTTCACGGCTCTGCGTTGTAAACGTCTGTGAAGCACTTGGGGGTTCAAAGTGCTCACCACATATCTAGATAAGTTCCTTGGGGGGTCTAGTTTCTAAAATGGGGTCACTTGTGGGGGGTTTCTACTGTTTAGGCACACCAGGGGCTCTGCAAACGCAACGTGACACCCGCAGACCATTCCATCAAAGTCTGCATTTCAAAAGTCACTACTTCCCTTCTGAGCCCCGACGTGTGCCCAAACAGTGGTTTACCCCCACATATGGGGTATCAGCGTACTCAGGAGAAACTGGACAACAACTTTTGGAGTCCAATTTCTCCTGTAACCCTTGGGAAAATAAAAAATTCTGGGCTAAATAATTATTTTTGAGGAAAGAAAACGTATTTATTATTTTCACGGCTCTGCATTATAAACTTCTATGAAGCACTTGGGGGTTCAAAGTGCTCACCACACATCTAGATAAGTTCCTTTCAGGGTCTAGTTTCCAAAATGGGGTCACTTGTGGGGGGTTTCTACTGTTTAGGCACATCAGGGGCTCTGCAAACGCAACGTGACGCCCGCAGAGCATTCCATCAAAGTCTGCATTTCAAAACGTCACTACTTCAATTCCAAGCCCCGGCATGTTCCCAAACAGTAGTTTACCCCCACATATGGGGTATCACCGTACTCAGGAGAAACTGGACAACAAATATTGGGGTCAAATTTCTCCTGTTACCCTTGGGAAAATTAAAAAATTCTGGGCCAAATAATTATTTTTGAGGAAAGAAAACGTATTTATTATTTTCACGGCTCTGCATTATAAACTTCTATGAAGCACTTGGGGGTTCAAAGTGCTCACCACACATCTAGATAAGTTCCTTTGGGGGTCTAGTTTCCAAAATGGGGTCACTTGTGGGGGGTTTCTACTGTTAAGCCACATCAGGGGCTCTGCAAATGCAACGTGACGCCCACAGAGCATTCCATCAAAGTCTGCATTTCAAAACGTCACTACTTCACTTCCGAGCCCCGGCATGTGCCCAAACAGTGATTTACCCCCACATATGGGGTATCAGCGTACTCAGGAGAAACTGGACAACAACTTTTGGGGTCAAATTTCTCCTGTTACCCTTGGGAAAATAAAAAATTGCAGGCTAAGAGATCATTTTTGAGAAAATAATTTTTTATTTTATTTTCATGGCTCTGCGTTATAAACTTCTGTGAAGCACTTGGGGGTTCAAAGTCCTCACCACACATCTAGATTAGTTCCTTTGGGGGTCTAGTTTCTAAAATGGTGTCATTTCTGGGGGATCTCCAATGTTTAGGCACACAGGGGCTCTCCAAACGTGACATGGTGTCCGCTAATGATTGGAGCTAATTTTCCATTTAAAAAGCCAAATGGCGTGCCATCCCTTCCGAGCCCTGCCGTGCGCCCAAACAGTGGTTTACCCCCACATATGGGGTATCAGCGTACTCAGGACAAACTGGACAACAATATTTGGGGTCCAATTTCTCCTATTATCCTTGGCAAAATTGGAAATTCCAGGCTAAAAAATCATTTTTGAGGAAAGAAAAATTATTTTTTATTTTCATGGCTCTGCGTTATAAACTTCTGTGAAGCACCTGGGGGTTTAAAGTGCTCAATATGCATCTAGATAAGTTCCTTGGGGGGTCTAGTTTCCAAAATGGGGTCACTTGTGGGGGAGCTCCAATGTTTAGGCACACAGGGGCTCTCCAAACGCGACATGGTGTCCGCTAACAATTGGAGCTAATTTTCCATTCAAAAAGTCAAATGGCGCGCCTTCTCTTCCGAGCCCTGCCGAGTGCCCAAACAGTGGTTTACCCCCACATATGAGGTATCGGCGTACTCGGGAGAAATTGCCCAACAAATTTTATGATCCATTTTATCCTACTGCCCATGTGAAAATGAAAAAATTGAGGCGAAAAGAATTTTTTTGTGAAAAAAAATTACTTTTTCATTTTTACAGATCAATTTGTGAAGCACCTGAGGGTTTAAAGTGCTCACTAGGCATCTAAATTAGTTCCTTGGGGGGTCTAGTTTCCAAAATGGGGTCACTTGTGGGGGAGCGCCAATGTTTAGGCACACAGGAGCTATCCAAACGCGACATGGTGTCCGCTAACGATGGAAATAATTTTTCATTCAAAAAGTCAAATGGCGCTCCTTCCCTTCCGAGCCTTACCATGTGCCCAAACAGTGGTTTACCTCCACATGTGAGGTATTGGTGTACTCAGGAGAAATTGCCCAACACATTTTAGGATCCATTTTATCCTGTTGCCCATGTGAAAATGAAAAAATTGAGGCTAAAAGAATTTTTTTGCGAAAAAAAAGTACTTTTTCATTTTTACGGATCAATTTGTGAAGCACCTGGGGGTTCAAAGTGCTCACTATGCATCTAGATAAGTTCCTTGGGGCGTCTAGTTTCCAAAATGGGGTCACTTGTGGGGGATCTCCAATTTTTAGGCACACGGGGGCTCTCCAAACGTGACATGGTGTCCGCTAAAGAGTGGAGCCAATTTTTGATTCAAAAAGTCAAATGGCGCTCCTTCCCTTCCAAGCCCTGCCGTGCGCCAAAACAGTGGTTTACCCCCACATATGAGGTATCAGCGTACTCAGGACAAATTGGACAACAACTTTCGTGGTTCAGTTTCTCCTTTTACCATTGGGAAAATAAAAAAATTGTTGCTAAAAGATAATTTTTGTGACTAAAAAGTTAAATGTTCATTTTTTCCTTCCATGTTGCTTCTGCTTCTGTGAAGCACCTGAAGGGTTAATAAACTTCTTGAATGTGGTTTTGAGTACCTTGAGGGGTGCAGTTTTTAGAATGGTGTCACTTTTGGGTATTTTCAGCCATATAGACCCCTCAAACTGACTTCAAATGTGAGGTGGTCCCTAAAAAAAATGGTTTTGTAAATTTCGTTGTAAAAATGACAAATCGCTGGTCGAATTTTAACCCTTATAACTTCCTAACAAAAAAAAATTTTGTTTCCAAAATTGTGCTGATGTAAAGTAAACATGTGGGAAATGTTATTTATTAACTATTTTGTGTCACATATCTCTCTGGTTTAACAGAATAAAAATTCAAAATGTGAAAATTGCGAAATTTTCAAAATTTTCGCCAAATTTCCGTGTTTATCACAAATAAATGCAGAATTTATTGACCTAAATTTACCACTAACATGAAGCCCAATATGTCACGAAAAAACAATCTCAGAACCGCTAGGATCCGTTGAAGCGTTCCTGAGTTATTACCTCATAAAGGGACACTGGTCAGAATTGCAAAAAACGGCAAGGTCTTTAAGGTCAAAATAGGCTGGGTCTTGAAGGGGTTAAAGAGATATTCCGATTGTTGGGTCAGTGTAGGTCCAACCACTAGAACCCCAACCGAGCTCCAGAATGGAGGTTCCTTGTCCCCTGTCCTCCACCAACTACAAGATTATGGGTAGGAGGGGACAAATGGAGCACATGTATTTATTTAACAGCCTTTGGTTCTATCTCGAGCCATGGTGAATTGATTGATGAACAATCTGTAGGAAGATCGATCTTCTGCAAGCCTTAATAGGTCCACCAGGGTCTTCTCCTCCATTATCTTCATAGAATCAAACCATCGAGTTGCTGGTCTTCAACTTTGTCTTATTCCTTCTATTCTTCTGACCATGATGTCCTTCTCCAGTGATTGCTCTCTTTGTATGATGTGTCCAATGTAGGCAAATCGTAACTTGGTGACCCTCGCTTTTAGTGACACGTTTGGCTTGGTTTCATCCAAGATTGAGCTGTGTGTTCTTCTTGCCGTCCATGGGATTCATAACATCCTAATGGAGCACAACTTGCGCACCATGTAATATCTATGACTGGCTCTGTGCTTGGGAAGCCTCAAAATTTCCTCCCTAGACGTGACGGTGGTCATATTATTTAAGCACTATATGCATTACTATCAGGGCAGAATATTGCCGTGTATTGTCTATGGACAATATACAGTTGTGCTCAAAAGTTTACATACCCCGACAGAATTTTTGCTTTCTTGGCCTTTTTTCAGAGAATATGAATGATAACACCAAAACTTTTTCTCCACTCATGGTTAGTGGATGGGTGAAGCCATTTATTTTAATTGTAAAATAATATAAAATAGGAGAGAAGAAAAAGAAAAGAGCATTGGAGATCTAGAAATAAATTGATATGGCTGTAGTATAGCAGGGGTAGGTAAATAATTTTCTCGAGGGGCCACATGAGAGACCGTGACTGTTGTAGAGGCTGAACCAAGAGGCCGAAATTAATTATGTTGAATATTAATATATTAATTATAATTACGGTATTGTATATTTATATTAATTGTATCACGTAATATTGATCAGAATTATGTATGCTGACATCCCACTATATATCGTATGAGCCCACACAAAGCCCCCTATATACTGTAAGAGCCCACACACAGCCCCTATATACCATAATAACCAACACACAGCCCCCTATATAACGTAAGAGCCCACTTACAGCACCCTATGTACAGTACGAGCCCCCACATAGCCTTCTATATACAGCATGAGCCCCCACATAGCCTCCCATATACAGCATGAGCAACACAAAGCCTTGCATTCACAGTATGAGCCCCACATAGCCTCACCTAATACAGCATGATCCCCATGTAGCCTCTCTGTATGCAATATGAGCCTCATATAGCCTTCATATATAAAGTGTGAGCTCCACATAGCCCCCTATAAATATTATATGACCCACATAACCTCCATATATACAGTGCGAACCCCACATAGCCCCCTATATACAAAAGGAGTCCCACATAGCCTCCTATGTACAGCATGAGCTCCCACATAGCCTCCAATAAACAGAATGAACCGCACATAGCCTCCTATGTACAGTATGAGCCTCGCATAGCCTCCTATACACAGCGTGTGCCCGACATAGCCTCTCTATAGACAGAATGAGCCTCACATAGCTTCCTATACAAAGCATGAGCCCCCATATAGCCTCCCATGTACAGCATGAGCCCCACGTAGCCTCTTAGCTACTGTATGAGCCCCACATATCCTCTTATGTACAGCATGAGCCCCCACATAGCCTCCCATGTATGAGCCCTACATAGCCTCTTAGCTACAGTATGAGCCCCACATAACCTTTTATGTACAGCATGTGCCCCACATAGTCTCTTATATACAGCATAAGCTCCCTACATACAGTATGAACCCCCACGTAACCCCTATATACAATATGAGCTCCACATAGCCCCATATATACAGTATGAGCACCACATAGTACCCTATATACATTAGGAGTCCCACAAAGCCTTCTATGTACAGCATGAGCTCCCACATAGCCTCCAATAAACAGAATGAACCGCACATAGCCTCCTATGTACAGTATGAGCCTCGCATAGCCTCCTATAGAAAGTGTGTGCCCCCACATAGCCTCTCTATAGACAGAATGAGCCTCACATAGCTTCCTATACGCAGCATGAGTCCCCACATAGCCTCCCATGTACAGCATGAGCCCCTACATAGCCTCCCATGTATGAGCCCTACATAGCCTCTTAGCTACAGTATGAGCCCCACATAGTCTCTTATATACAGCATAAGCTCTCTACATACAGTATGAACCCCCACGTAACCCCTATTTATAGTATGAGCCCCACATAGCCCCATATATACAGTATGAGCACCACATAGCACCCTATATACAGTATGAGCCCTCTCATAGCCTCCTATACAGAGCGAGAGCCCCCACATAGCATCTCTATAGACAGCATGAGCCCCACATAGCTTCCTATATACAGCATGAGCCCCCACAAAGCCTCCCATGTACAGCATGAGCCCCACATAGCCTCTTAGCTACATATGAACCCCCACATAACCCCTATATAAAGTATGAGCTCCTCATAGCCCCACATATACAGTATGAGCACCACATAACACCCTATATACAGTATGAGCTCAACATAGCCTCTCACATACAGTGTGAGCCATTGAACAAGTTTGGTATCACCAATATTGTAATCATCTTAGGGATATTGCCAGATAATTTTTATAGCACCATGAATGCCATAAAAATATTTTTTTTTCACAATTCTACTGATTTTGAGCACATTATATGAAAATGAATGGTGTTGACAAAAAAAGAAGAAATATATAATTCTTTGAAGAAGATAAAAAAACATCAAAAATGCGAAAAACAAAAAGTGGCTCTAATGGAAAAGGATTAAGACAACTATAAGAAGTGGTGTTTGCCCATCGTGCTAATATTCTATATTAGGGGGCCGTACACATAAAACCATGCAACGTAAGGCCTGACCCTATATGTCTTATATATATATATATATATATACATTTAAGACCAAAGCCGTACTGATAGGCTACACAAAAGTGTTAGCAATTTCCACTCCTGTCCAACACCGGCTTTCCATGGAGAAGAGTTTCAAATACATTTCTCTCTTCCTTTTGTCGTACTTGTTCGTACTTTTAACTTTTTGTCGTTTTTTTTTTAAATTTTTAAACGTTTTTTGATTTTTTCTTTAGTAGTCTTCCCATGGTAACTATTATTTTATATAAGATCTACACTTGACCTGAAGCAAATACAAGGACACAGGGTCATATACTTGTCAACCTCGGCTATGTTTGGAATGGCTTTACAGTTCGGTCTTTAAAATCCATCATGTGTCATGTCTTAAATTCTCCAGGAATTTATGATCACAGGGTCTATGTTTAGTTATGAGTCAGGCCGTTACATCATTATATTTTCCAGCTGAAATCATTTGATGGATAATTCAGTAATGGCGGCAAGGATTAAAAAAAAATGGAGAAAATGATAATGTTTTCCATCAGAAGAAAATGAGATGAACCATGTTTCTCATTATATTAAGTTTTTAGTCTCTTCAGCTTTCACCTTGTCAGTAGACCCTGAGGTGGATCTGGGTGCCGACGGTATTTTGCCTGGAAACCTTCTTCGACCATATATCCACCTGAAAAAACAATTGTCCTTTGAAAATATGGCAGCGTTTGGTCGGAGGAAGTGTTATTGTAGGTCTTTGTAGCACTGACAGGTGGAAAAAATGTGTTCCTCTAAATCCAATATGACATCAAGCCATGACTGCGTAGATTCAACAGCTTGACAAGTAGGGAAAGATCACTGGAAGTTCACAAGTGGCCAAGGGGTGGGTATGACTTACATCTAGGTTACCCTTAACTCAAAGGGGTATTCTCAAGTTTGGAAGTAATCCTCAACCCAGTGGATAAGGGATAACTTCATGAATACTAGAGGTCCAATCAATGGAATCCCCACTGACCTCAAGATTTAGGGCTTTGAAGATCACAGCTGCTCCATTCATTCTCATGGGAGTTTCCAAGACAAGTAGAGCACTTGGCTATCTTCGGTAGTCCCATTAAGAACGAATGTAGTGGATGAGCACAATCGACCACTGCTCCATTCACACGGGGCGGTTCTTGGGATCAATGGGGGTCCCAACAGTTGGACCCCCAGCTTTCATGAAGTTATACTCTATCACGTGGATAGGGGATAACTTCTTGACTTGGGAATACCATTTTAAAGATCACAAATATAGACCATACTTGAAACTTATTGTGCTTGAGTTCAAAATTTTACTATTTCTTGAATTAAATGGAATCTGTCAGTTGAATCAACCCTCCTAAGCCTTGTATAAGGGCATGCGGGTCATAGGTAGCTGAATAAAATGATACCTAAATCCACGTTTTTCGTAATATGTAAATGAGCTGTTAAGATCTATGTGTCGGACATAGATCTCCCTGAGAATCTTCTTCCAATGCTTATTTTAAATGAAAGGTAGCATTATCAGAGTGAGACATGTATGTAGATCAGGAGAGCTGACTGTCAGTCATTACATGTCTCACTCTGGTAACGCCTCTTTCACTTAAAATAATTATTGGGGAAATCTATGCCCAGCCCATAGATCTTAGCAACTAATTTACATACAATGAGTGTTGGGAGACACAGTTGGAATGGCACTGATATGGCAACTTACATCGCAACCGAAATATGTTGGGAACACGAGGAGAACATACAAACTTTTTGCAGATTTTACCCTTGGTGGGATTTGAAGCCAGGACCCAAGTGCTGTAAAGCAACAGTACTAACCACTGATACATCACACCACTCATAGTAAGGACATGGTCCTTCAGAATATTCCTTTTTGAGTTGGTTGTCTGAAAGCGTAGGACATTTTCACTGCTGAAAATTGTGGCCTTTTGAGACCACCAGCTTGCTTCCATGATCTGGGACACTGTTATGACCTGGTGGTCAGGACAATAATGGACCTGGTGGTTAAGAGCACACGGAATGACCTGATAGTTACTGATAATATAGGACGAGCTCTGAGACGTGGGAACTCTGCTGACCGCAATCCCTAATCCTATCACACACACCAGAAATAGCCGTGGATTGCTCCTAACGCTCCCTATGCAACTCGACACAGCTTAAGGAACTAGCTAGCCCAAAAGATAGAAAAATAAAGCCTACCTTGCCTCAGAGAAATTCCCCAAAGGAAAAGGCAGCCCCCCACATATGACTGTGAGTAAAGATGAAAATTACAAACACAGAGATGAAATAGATTTAGCAAAGTGAGGCCCGACTTACTGAACAGACAGAGGATAGGAAAGGTAGCTTTGCGGTCAGCACAAAAAACTACAAAAAGACCACGCAGAGGGCGCAAAAAGACCCTCCGCACCGACTCACGGTGCGGAGGCGCTCCCTCTGCGTCCCAGAGCTTCCAGCAAGCAAGACAACAATCAAAATAGCAAGCTGGACAGAAAAATAGCAAACCAGAGAAAAACAAGCAGGAACTTAGCTTCTGCTGGGAAGACAGGTCACAAGAATGATCCAGGAGTGAACTAGACCAATACTGGAACATTGACAGGTGGCATGGAGCAAAGATCTAGGTGGAGTTAAATAGAGCAGCCAGCTAACGAATTAACCTCGTCACCTGTGGAAGGAACCTCAGAAGCCGCAGCCCCACTCACCACCACCAGAGGAAGCCCATGGACAGAACCAGCCGAAGTACCATTCATGACCACAGGAGGGAGCTTGACAACAGAATTCACAACAGTACCCCCAACTTGAGGAGGGGTCACCGAACCCTCACCAGAGCCCCCAGGCCGACCAGGACGAGCCAAATGAAAGGCACCAGATCGGCAGCATGAACATCGGAGGCAAAGACCCAGGAATTATCTTCCTGACCATAACCCTTCCATTTGACCAGGTACTGGAGTTTCCGTCTCGAAATACGAGAATCCAAAATCTTCACCACATACTCCAACTTCCCCTCAACCAACACCGGGGCAGGAGGATCAACGGATGGAACCACAGGCGCCACGTATCTCCGCAACAATGACCTATGGAATACATTATGGATGGCAAAAGAAGCTGGAAGGGTCAAACGAAACGACACAGGATTGAGAACCTCAGAAATCTTATACGGACCAATGAAACGAGGCTTAAACTTAGGAGAGGAAACCTTCATAGGAACATAACGAGACGACAACCAAACCAAATCCCCAACACGAAGTCGGGGACCCACACAGCGCCGGCGGTTAGCGAAATGTTGAGCCTTCTCCTGGGACAATGTCAAATTGTCCACCACTTGAGTCCAAATCTGCTGCAACCTATCCACCACAGTATCTACACCAGGACAGTCTGAAGACTCAACCTGCCCTGAAGAGAAACGAGGATGGAAACCAGAATTGCAGAAAAACGGCGAAACCAAAGTAGCCGAGCTGGCCCGATTATTAAGGGCGAACTCAGCCAAAGGCAAAAAGGACACCCAATCATCCTGATCAGCAGAAACAAAGCATCTCAGATATGTTTCCAAAGTCTGATTAGTTCGTTCGGTTTGGCCATTTGTCTGAGGATGGAAAGCCGAGGAAAAAGACAAATCAATGCCCATCCTAGCACAAAAGGCTCGCCAAAACCTCGAAACAAACTGGGAACCTCTATCCGAAACGATGTTCTCCGGAATGCCATGTAAACGAACCACATGCTGGAAAAACAATGGCACCAAATCAGAGGAGGAAGGCAATTTAGACAAGGGTACCAAATGGACCATCTTAGAGAAGCGATCACAAACCACCCAAATGACCGACATCTTTTGAGAGACAGGGAGATCCGAAATAAAATCCATAGAGATATGCGTCCAGGGCCTCTTTGGGACCGGCAAGGGCGAAAGCAACCCACTGGCACAAGAACAGCAGAGCTTAGCCCGAGCACAAGTCCCACAGGACTGCACAAAAGAACGCACATCCCGCGACAAAGACGGCCACCAAAAGGATCTAGCCACCAAATCTCTGGTACCAAAGATTCCCGGATGACCAGCCAACACCGAACAATGAACCTCAGAGATAACTCTACTAGTCCATTTATCAGGGACAAACAGTTTCTCTGCTGGGCAACGGTCAGGTCTATCAGCCTGAAATTTTTGCAGCACCCGCCGCAAATCAGGGGAGATGGCAGACAAAATTACCCCCTCTTTGAGAATACCCGCCGGCTCAGGAACACCCGGAGAGTCGGGCACAAAACTCCTTGACAGGGCATCAGCCTTCACATTCTTAGAGCCTGGAAGGTACGAAACCACAAAATCAAAACGGGAGAAAAATAGCGACCAACGAGCCTGTCTAGGATTCAACCGTTTGGCAGACTCGAGATAAGTCAAATTCTTGTGATCCGTCAAAACCACCACGCGATGCTTGGCTCCTTCAAGCCAATGACGCCACTCCTCGAATGCCCACTTCATGGCCAACAACTCTCGATTGCCAACATCATAATTGCGCTCAGCAGGCGAAAACTTTCTAGAAAAGAAGGCACATGGTTTCATCACCGAGCCATCAGTACTTCTTTGCGACAAAACAGCCCCTGCTCCAATCTCAGAAGCATCAACCTCGACCTGAAACGGAAGCGAAACATCTGGCTGGCACAACACAGGGGCAGAAGAAAAACAACGCTTCAACTCCTGAAAAGCTTCCACAGCCGCAGAAGACCAATTGACCACATCAGCACCCTTCTTGGTCAAATCAGTCAACGATTTAGCAACACTAGAAAAATTACTGATGAAGCGATGATAAAAATTAGCAAAGCCCAGGAACTTTTGCAGAATCTTCACAGATGTCGGCTGAGTCCAATCATAAATGGCCTGGACTTTAACAGGGTCCATCTTGATAGTAGAAGGGGAAAAAATGAAACCCAAAAATGAAACCTTCTGAACTCCAAAGAGACACTTTGACCCCTTCACAAACAAAGAATTCGCACGAAGGACCTGGAACACCATTCTGACCTGCTTCACGTGAGACTCCCAATCATCCGAGAAGACCAAAATATCATCCAAATATACAATCAGGAATTTATCCAGGTACTCTCGGAAGATGTCATGCATAAAAGACTGAAATACTGATGGAGCATTGGAAAGCCCGAATGGCATAACCAGGTACTCAAAATGGCCCTTGGGCGTATTAAATGCTGTTTTCCATTCATCGCCCTGTTTAATACGCACAAGATTATACGCACCACGAAGATCTATCTTGGTGAACCAATTAGCCCCCTTAATCCGAGCAAATAAATCAGACAGCAGCGGCAAAGGGTACTGAAATTTGACTGTGATCTTATTAAGAAGGCGGTAATCAATACAAGGTCTCAAAGAACCATCCTTCTTGGCCACAAAAAAGAACCCTGCTCCCAATGGTGACGACGACGGGCGAATATGACCCTTCTCCAAGGATTCCTTTACATAACTCCGCATAGCGGCATGCTCTGGCACAGATAAATTGAACAGTCGGCCCTTAGGAAACTTACTACCAGGAATCAAATTGATAGCACAATCGCAATCCCTATGAGGAGGTGGGGCACTGGATTTGGGCTCATCAAATACATCTCGGTAATCCGACAAAAACTCCGGGACTTCAGAAGGGGTGGATGACGAAATAGACAAAAATGGAACATCACCATGTACTCCCTGACAACCCCAGCTGGACACAGACATAGATTTCCAATCCAATACTGGATTATGGACCTGTAGCCATGGCAACCCCAAAACGACCACATCATGCAGATTATGCAACACCAAAAAGCGAATATCCTCCTGATGTGCAGGAGCCATGCACATGGTCAATTGGGTCCAGTACTGAGGCTTATTCTTGGCCAAAGGCGTAGCATCAATTCCTCTCAATGGAATAGGATACTGCAAGGGCTCCAAGAAAAAACCACAGCACCTAGCAAACTCCAAGTCCATCAAATTCAGGGCAGCGCCTGAATCCACAAATGCCATAACAGAATAGGATGACAAAGAGCAGATCAGAGTAACGGACAAAAGAAATTTTGACTGTACTGTACCAATGGTGGCAGACCTAGCGAAACGCTTAGTGCGCTTAGGACAATCGGAGATAGCATGAGTGGAATCACCACAGTAAAAACACAGCCCATTCCGACGTCTGTGTTCTTGCCGTTCAGCTCTGGTCAAAGTCCTATCACATTGCATAGGCTCTGGTCTATGCTCAGATAATACCGCCAAATGGTGCACAGCTTTACGCTCACGTAAGCGTTGATCGATCTGAATGGCCAAAGACATAGACTCATTCAGACCAGCAGGCATGGGAAATCCCACCATGACATCCTTAAGGGCTTCAGAGAGACCCTTTCTGAAAATTGCTGCCAGGGCACATTCATTCCACTGAGTGAGTACAGACCACTTCCTAAACTTCTGACAATATATCTCTACCTCATCCTGACCCTGACACAGAGCCAGCAAGATTTTCTCTGCCTGATCCACTGAATTAGGTTCATCATAAAGCAATCCGAGCGCCAGAAAAAAACGCATCAACATCACGCAATGCCAGATCTCCTGGCGCAAGGGAAAATGCCCAGTCTTGAGGGTCACCACGCAACAAAGAAATAGTGATTTTCACTTGTTGAACAGGGTCACCTGAGGAGCGAGGTTTCAAAGCAAGAAACAATTTACAATTATTTTTGAAATTCAGAAACTTAGATCTATCCCCAAAAAACAAATCAGGAATTGGAATCCTAGGCTCTAACATTGGATTCTGAACCACAAAATCTTGAATGTTTTGTACCCTTGCAGTGAGATTATCCATACAAGACGACAGACCTTGAATGTCCATATCTACACCTGTATCCTGAACCACCCAGAGGTAAAGGGGAAAAGAGAGACAAAACACACTGCAAAGAAAAAAAATGGTCTCAGAACTTCTCTTATCCCTCTATTGAGATGCATTAGTACTTTGGGCCACCTGTACTGTTATGACCTGGTGGTCAGGACAATAATGGACCTGGTGGTTAAGAGCCCACGGAATGACCTGATAGTTACTGATAATATAGGACGAGCTCTGAGACGTGGGAACTCTGCTGACCGCAATCCCTAATCCTATCACACACACTAGAAATAGCCGTGGATTGCTCCTAACGCTCCCTATGCAACTCGACACAGCCTAAGGAACTAGCTAGCCCTAAAGATAGAAAAATAAAGCCTACCTTGCCTCAGAGAAATTCCCCAAAGGAAAAGGCAGCCCCCCACATATAATAACTGTGAGTAAAGATGAAAATTACAAACACAAAGATGAAATAGATTTAGCAAAGTGAGGCCCGACTTACTGAACAGACAGAGGATAGGAAAGGTAGCTTTGCGGTCAGCACAAAAAACTACAAAAAGACTACGCAGAGGGCGCAAAAAGACCCTCCGCACCGACTCACGGTTCGGAGGCGCTCCCTCTGCGTCCCAGAGCTTCCAGCAAGCAAGACAACAATCAAAATATCAAGCTGGACAGAAAAATAGCAAACCAGAGAAAAACAAGCAGGAACTTAGCTTCTGCTGGGAAGACAGGTCACAAGAATGATCCAGGAGTGAACTAGACCAATACTGGAACATTGACAGGTGGCATGGAGCAAAGATCTAGGTGGAGTTTAATAGAGCAGCCAGCTAACGAATTAACCTCGTCACCTGTGGAAGGAACCTCAGAAGCCGCAGCCCCACTCATCACCACCAGAGGAAGCCCATGGACAGAGCCAGCCGAAGTACCATTCATGACCACAGGAGGGAGCTTGACAACAGAATTCACAACAGGACACATCCCGATTAATGTGATATTGACTTCTGGGGCATACGAGTCAGAGCATGATTTGGAATTTTTCTTGGGGACTATTAACCAGGATCTGTTTATGGTGCTGTGTTCTACATACTCATTGTTTGTACTACCTATGCCTGCCTCGTATGTGTATGGCTTATGACAGGTCACTGTCCCTCAGTGATCTGCCCCCTATTTTACATACTACATAGAATATTGTGTGGTCTAAAAACAAACAACCAATAATTAACATTCATCGAAATGGTGTGATACATGGCTAATATGCATATATTCATATATGATTTTTATCATTTAGTCCTATAGTATTGTGGGGCAGAAAAAATAAAAAATTATCTTCATCAAAATGGTGCCGATGACGGCACCTGCGCATTAGCATCTATCGTGTTCCGATGGATGTTACAGCGCAGGTGGCAGTGGAGGCGCCATTTTGCTGAATGTTACTTTTTTTTTTAAACCACACAATATGATATGTAGTGTGTAAACTAGGGGGCAGGTCAGTGAGGGATCAGTGACTAGTCACAAGCCATACAGATGAATACCTAAGCTGAGCACCACATAAAGCCCTGGCCACAGGCCGCCCACAGCCACACCTACAGGTTACCCACAGGCTGCCCACAGTGTTGTGAATTCTGTTTTCGAACACCCTCCTGTGGTCATGAATGGTACTTCGGCGAGTTCTGTCCATTGACTCCCTCTGGTGGCTGTGAGTGGAGCTGCTGCTTCTGAGGTTCCTTACACAGGTGGCGTAGTTTATTCTTTGGCTGGCTGTTCTATTTAACTCCACTCAGATCGTTACTCCATGCCAGCTGTCAATGTTCTTGTACTGGTTCAGTTCGCTCTTGGATCTTTCTGGTGACCTGTCTACTCCAGCAGAAGCTAAGTCCCTGCTAGTTAATTATTTGTTCATTGTTTCCTTGTCCAGTTGGCTATCATAATTTTGCCTTGCTAGCTGGAAGCTCTGGGATGCAGAGTGGCACCTCCGCACCGTGAGTCGGTGCGGAGGTCTTTTTGCACACTCTGCATGGTCTTTTGTAGTTTTTTGTGCTGACCGCGAAGATACCTTTCCTATCCTCAGTCTGTTTAGTAAGTCTGGCCTCCCTTTGCTGAAACCTGTTTCATTTCTGTGTTTGTGACTTTCATCTTTACTCACAGTCAATATATGTGGGGTGCTGCCTTTTCCTTTGGGGAATTTCTCTGAGGCAAGGTAGGCTTTATTTTCTATCTTTAGGGCTAGTTAGCTCTTAGGCTGTGAAGAGGCGTCTAGGTCGTGTTAGGTACGCTCCACGGCTATTTCTAGTTGTGTGATAGGATTAGGGGTTGCGGTCAGCAGAGCTCCCACTTCCCAGAGCTTGTCCTGTGTGAGTTTAACCATCAGGTCGTTCCGGGTGCTCCTAACCACCAGGTCCATAACACCACAGGCCACCCACAGGTTACCCATAGCCCTGCCCACAGGCCACCCACAGCCCCACCCACAGACTGCCCACAATGCCACCCACAGCCCCACCCACAACCTCACCCACAGGCTGCCCACAACTCCACCCACAGGCCGCCCACAACCTCACCCACAGGCCACAGACAGGCCGCCCACAGCCCCACCCACAGGCTGCCCACAGCCCCACCCACAACCTCATCCACAGGCCACCCACAGCCCCACCCACAGGCCACTCACAGTCCTGCCCACAGGCCACCCACAGGTTGCCCACAGCCCCACCCACAGGACGCCCACAACCTCACCCACAGGCAACCCACAACTTCATCCACAGGCCACAGACAGGCCACCCACAGCCCTGCCCACAGGCCGCACACAGCCACACCCACAGACCACCCACAATACCACCCACAGCCCCACCCACAACCTCACCCACAGGCCACCCACAGCCCCACCCACAGGCCACCCACAACCTCACCCACAGGCCACAGGCAGGCCGCCCACAGCCCCACCCACAGGCTTCCCACAGCCCCACCCACAGGCCACCCACAACCTCATCCACAGGCCCCAGACAGGCCACCCACAGGCTGCCCACAGCCCCACCCACAGGACACCCACAACCTCACCCACAGGCCACCCACAACTTCATCCACAGGCCACAGGCAGGCTGCCCACAGCCCCACCCACAGGCTTCCCACAGCCCCACCCACAGGCCACCCACAACCTCATCCACAGGCCCCAGACAGGCCACCCACAGGCTGCCCACAGCCCCACCCACAGGACACCCACAACCTCACCCACAGGCCACCCACAACTTCATCCACAGGCCACAGGCAGGCTGCCCACAGCCCCACCCACAGGCTTCCCACAGCCCCACCCACAGGCCACCCACAACCTCATCCACAGGCCCCAGACAGGCCACCCACAGGCTGCCCACAGCCCCACCCACAGGACACCCACAACCTCACCCACAGGCCACCCACAACTTCATCCACAGGCCACAGACAGGCCACCCACAGCCCCACCCACAGGCCGCTCACAGTCCTGCCCACAGGCCACCCACAGGCTGCCCACAGCCCCACCCACAGGACGCCCACAACCTCACCCACAGGCCACAGACAGGCCACCCTCATGTCACCCACAGCCCTGCCCACAGACAGCCCCAGAGCACAAGAATCTCATTAACTGAAAATAAAGGCGGATTTAATCACAAGGTATCATTGTAATCAGTATAACGGCGCCGACCTGACACTATCAGTTGTTACTGTGCACAATCCTGCTGACAGGTTCCCTTTAAGAGCATGTATTTGGGGCTGAAATAAAAATTCATTAACAATTTTGCACTGTTTGCCTCCTATAGGCTCCGGTGTTGCACTGTCCATTGCTGGCTGCAGAATGAGTTAAATGAGAGTCCATCAGTAAGCCCGCCATAATGATCTGACCGGCAGTTTGTTACTGATTTATCTGTCATTTTCTGAGCCTCTCTCAGCTGATTCACGACCATAGACCATATCAAAGTTGAATGTGTCGGGAAACAAAGAGCCTGTAAAAGAAAAACGATGCAAAATTTTTAATAAAACCCAATTGCAAAAAATATTTTTCATACCAAATAAATGCATTTAACTGGAAAAATGGCCCCAATGGTGGACAACCCCTGGCCCTCACAGGGCAATAGACTTTGTGCCGAGAAACCACAGGTCGTGTGTCAGCCTATTCCTAGAGCGAGGTACCACAATCAATAAACTGCAGCTTCTTGGTAGGAATCCAAGGTCTTAGCTGGCAAAGTTCAGGCAACATGATAAGCTGGATGCAGATTAGGACAGGCAGCAATGCAAAGGAAATGGCCAAAATAGCACAATACACAAATAGGCGGCATCCAGGGAACCTCATTGTTCACACACAGACTGATCAGCTGACATAATTCTGTCCCTTTAATATCTTGCCTCTGTACTGATGTGTCCTTTCTTAAATTTTATTAAGGACTCTAATATCTCCCTATACAAATGCCATACATTATTGTGAAAACCCTTGTCAAGCTGCAGTTCACATCACAACCACCAGGTGGCCACATATAGAAACCTATAGCATAAACATCTCCTAGCAGATTGCCTTAAAATCAGGTTTTATTTTCTTTGTCCGCTTGTGCCCTCGTTTCATGATATGTTAGGCTAAGAGGGAAGGTAAGAAAGAAACATCTGTACCTGTACGCTTCATGGCAGCGGGAAATTTAAAAAACTAGTCTTCTGGAAAATACCCCTTCTGTTCACTTTCTTGTATCTTAAAGTCGGATATAGCAGCAAGAAGGCCTGATTTTTTTCAGGACAAGCTTTAGTTTTGAATGACACCATTCATTTAATCATATAATGTAGTGACAAAAACCGAATGGGGTGAAAAGGTTAAAAAAAGCCTTGCTAACATTGTCTTTTGGGTTTCGCCATTAACGCCTTAACGTCCAATGATGGATATATCAGACATTGGACGCCTCCCCCTGTTTGGTGCGGGCTCTGGCGAAGAGCCTGCACCTTTCTGGCACATGACAGCTGATCTGATCAGCTGTCATGTGCCCCTAACAGCCGCGGGTGGAATCGCGATCCACCCGCGGCTGTTAACACGTTAAACGGGGCTGTCAGACTGACAGCGGAATTTAACGTGCACACGCAGGAAGCGCGTCACTAACTGCAGCAGACCGCTGTGGTTGTCATTGCTGGATCGCTGTGAGTGCCGCCCAGCGGTCAGCGCTCATGGCAAGTGAGCATTTCTGCTACAGCCCCGCTATATGTGGCACAAACGATTGGATGATTGCAGCTTCTAGTCTCCCATGGAGACTATTGAAGCAAATAAAAAACAAAAAGTTCAAATCACCTCTCTTATACCACATTCAAAATAAAACAATTAAAAAAAATACACATATTTGGTATCGCGGCGTTCAGAATCCCCCGATCTATCAATATACACCATGTTCCAAATTATTATGCAAATTATATTTTTTTCTGATTTTTCTAAATGGTCGGTGCAAATGACAGTCAGTCTAATAAAAGTCATCACCCGTTAGATTATACATCGAATTTTATTGAAGAAACCTCCCAATGATAACAGTATAATCTCCAAAATGAATAAAACCTCACAATGCACTGTTCCGAATTATTAGGCACAGTAGAATTTCTAAACATTTGATCTGTTTTAAAGAACTGAAAATGCTCATCTGTGGAATTTGCAGCATTAGGAGGTCACATTCACTGAACAAAAAAGCTATTTAGCTCCAAAACCTCCTAACAGGCCAAGTTACATGTTACCATAGGAACCCTTCTTTGATATTGCGGCGCCCCAGGGTTCTGGTCGTCGCAGTGGTATTGCTTTCCTCTCGGAGAGAGTGATGCTACGTTTGGAGGCAAAGAAGGACAACTGCATCCAGGTATCACAAACATGCAACACATTTCACACTCCAGGCCACCAGGGGGAGCTCTTGCTCCTATTTATTAGGTCACTCCCCACATAGGTAAAACTGGTTGCCTGTAGGGAAAGTTAGTCAGTTGCTGGCTGAGCTCCGCTCAGTTAGTTGGTCGCTGGCAGGGGTGGGATCCTGTCAGAGAATGAAGGAGAAGAAAACGGAGCTATGCATGCCCTGAGAGCTGCAGCTCCTAGAAAGAGACACACTGAAGGCAGAACTGTATTGCAGTGAGCGTGCAAGGAAGTCGTAGCAAAGGAGTGGCACAGAAGCCCGGTAGCCAGAACATTGAGGGAGTAACGACCTTTATGCCTTGCTCCAGAGACCGGCAGGACAGCTAATTTCACGTTACTTGTCCGCCCTACACCCAGGAGGCACGGTGGCACCCTTTAGAGGCTGGGGCATGATAGAGTCCCCATAAACCGCCTCAAGCCACCAGTCATACGGGTTTGTCCTATCCTATATGGGGGACAGAGAGAGAGACATAACATCTGTGAGGACCTTATGTGAAGCCTTAGGCAGTAAGGAACTACAACACTGCAGCGCAAGGGAAGGCTACTGATTTCCACCTGGACAAGGGGACTCTGGACTTGCCTCCAAACCGGCCGGACTCTGCCTGCCCTGTGATCTGGTGCTCTGGACTGTGGATGCTGAAGTCTGCAGTAAAGGTAAAGAGACTGCAACCTTGTGTCTTCGTTCTTCTCCGCGCCTCTCACCATCCACCATCTATATACTGGGAAGCCCTGGGGACATACTTCACCTGTAGGAAGGTATACCATCTAGCTGCCATAACATCACCCCAGCGGACCCCTTAAAGCAGCGTCGGTCACCCTGACCAAATACCACAGGTGGCGTCACAAACATTTCCCCTTTAAAGACCTTTCCCTTTTACACGGACGTCCCAGGGTCACGGACCTGGTCAGCCACCATGACATCCCCCTGTGAACCGAAGGACCCAGTACCGAGTATCCCACGGCCCCATGGGGGCGCTCCAATATCACCTTCACAATTCTTGCATCCATTGAACCCTTGAGTTTTTGGAGAGTTTCTGCTTGTATTTCTTTGCATTAAGTCAGAATCGCCTCCCAGAGCTGCTGTTTTGATGTGAACTGCCTCCCACCCTCATAGATCTTTTGCTTGATGATACTCCAAAGATTCTCTATAGGGTCGAGGTCAGGGGAAGATGGTGGCCACACCATGAGTTTATCTCCTTTCATGCCCATAGCAGCCAATGACTCAGAGGTTTCTTTGCAGCATGAGATGGTTCATTGTCAGCATGAAGATGATTTTGCTCCTGAAGGCACGTTTCTGCTTTTTATACTATGGAAGAAAGTTGTCAGTCAGAATCTCTATATACTTTGCAGAGGTAATTTTCACACCTTCAGGAACCTTAAAGGGCCCTACCAGCTGTTTCCCCATGATTACTGCCCAAAACATGACTCCTGCACCTTGTTGCTGACGTCGCAGCCTTGTTGGGACATGGTGACCATCCACCCACCATCCACTACTCCTTCCATCTGTACCATCCAGAGTTGCTCGACACTCATTAGTAAATAAGACTGTTTAAAAATTAGTCTTCATGTATGTCTGGGCCCACGTCAACCGTTTCTGCTTGTGAACACTGTTTAGGGGTGGCCGAATAGCAGGTTTATGTACCACAGCAAACCTTTGAAGGATCCTACACCTTGAGGTTCGAGGGACTCCAGAAGCACCAGCAGCTTCAAATAACTGTTTGCTGCTTTGTAATGGTATTTTGGCAGCTGCTTTCTTAAACCAATGAATTTGTGTGGCAGAAACCTTCCTCATTATGCCTTCATCTGCATCAACTCTGTCTGTGCTCTGTTTCAGTCACAAATCTCTTCACAGTATGATGATCACTCTTAATTTTTCATGAAATATCTAATGTTTTCATACCTTGTCCAAGGCATTGCATTATTTAACGCTTTCAGCAGCAGAGAGATCCTTTTTATTTCCCATATTGCTTGAAACTTGTGGCCTGCTTAACCCCTTTACCCCCAAGGGTGGTTTGCACGTTAATGATCAGGCCAATTTTTACAATTCTGACCACTGTCCTTTTATGAGGTCATAACTCTGGAACGCTTCAATGGATCCTGATGATTCTGACATTGTTTTCTCATGACATATTGTACTTTATGTTAGTAGTAACATTTTTTCGATATTACCTGCGTTTATTTGTAAAAAATTGGAAATTTGGCGAAAATTTTGAAAATTTTGCAATTTTCCAAATTTGAATTTTTATGCCCTTAAATCACAGAGATATATCACACAAAATACTTAATACGTAACATTTCCCACATGTCTACTTTACATCAGCACAATTTTGAAACCAAATTTTTTTTTGTTAGGGAGTTATAAGGGTTAAAAGTTGACCAGCAATTTCTCATTTTTACAACACCATTTTTTTTTAGGGACCACATCTCATTTGAAGTCACTTTGAGGGGTCTATATGATAGAAAATACCCAAAAAACTGCACATCTCAAGGTGCTCAAAACCACATTCAAGAAGTTTATTAACCTTTCAGGTGTTTCACAGGAATTTTTGGAATGTTTTTTAAAAAAATGAACATTTAACTTTTTTTCACAAAAACATTTACTTCAGCTCGAATTTTACCAAGGGTAACAGGAGAAATTGGACCCCAAAAGTTGTTGTAAAATTTGTCCTGAGTATGCTGATACCCCATATGTGGGGGGAACCACCGTTTGGGTGCATGGCAGAGCTCGGAAGGGAAGGAGTGCCGTTTGGAATGCAGACTTAGATGGATTGGTCTGCAGGCGTCACGTTGCATTTGCAGAGCCCCTGATGCACCTGAACAGTAGAAACCCCTCTCAAGTGACCCCATATAGGAAACTAGACCCCCAAGGAACTTATCTAGATGTGTTTTGAGAACTTTGAACCCCCAAGTGAATCACAACAGTTTATAACGCAGAGCCGTGAAAATAAAAAAATCCTTTTTTTTTTCCACAAAAATTATATTTTAGCCCCCAGTTTTGTATTTTTCCAAGGGTAACCAGAGAAATTGGCCCACAAAAGTTGTTGTCCAATTTGTCCCAAGTACGCTGATACCCAATATGTGGGGGGAACCACCGTTTGGGCGCATGGCAGAGCTCGGAAGGGAAGGAGCGCCGTTTGGAATGCAGACATAGATGGTTTGGTCTGCAGGTGTCACGTTGCATTTGCAGAGCCCCTGATGTGCCTAAACAGTAGAGACCCCCCACAAGTAACCACATATTGGAAACTAGACCCCCCCAAGGAACTTATCTAGATGTGTTGTGAGAACTTTGAACCCCCAAGTGTTTCACTACAGTTTATAACACAGAGCCGTGAAAATAAAAAATCTTTTTTCTCCACAAAAATTATTTTTTAGCCCACGATTTTGTATTTTCCCAAGGGTAACAGGGGGAAATTGGACCACAAATTTTGTTGTCCAATTTGTCCTGAGTACGCTGATACCCAATATGTTGGGGTAAACCCCTGTTTTGGTGGACGGGAGAGCTCGGAAGGGAAGGAGCACTGTTTTACTTGTTCAACGCAGAATTGGCTGGAATTGAGATCGGATGCCATGTCGCGTTTGGAGAGCCCCTGATGTGCCTAAACAGTGGAAACCCCCAATTCTAACTGAAACCCTAACAAAATCACACCCCTAACGCTAATCCCAACCATAACCCTAACCACACCTCTAACCCTAATACAAACCCTAACTTTAGCCCCAACCCTAACCCTAACTTTAGCCCCAACCCTAACCCTAACTGTAGCCCCCAACCCTTACTGTAGCCCTAACCCTAACTTTTGCCCAACTCTAACCTTAGCCCCAACCATAACCCTAACCCAAATGGAAAAATGGAAATAAATAATTTTTTAAAAATTTTATTATTTTTCCCTAACTGATGGTGTGATGACGGGGGGTTTGATTTACTTTTATAGTGTTTTTTTTTATTGGCAGCCGTCACACACTAAATGACGCTTTTTATTTCAAAAAATAGTTTTTGCGTCTCCACATTTTGAGAGCTATAATTTTTCCATATTTTGGTTCACAGTCATATGAGGTCTTGTTTCTTGCGGGACGAGTTGACGTTTTTATTTGTACCATTTTCGGGCACATGACATTTTTTGTTTGCTTTTTATTCTGATTTTTGTGAGGCAGAATGACCAAAAACCAGCTATTCATGAATTTCTTTTGGGGGAGGCGCTTATACCGTTTCACGTTTGGTAAAATTGATAAAGCAGTTTTATTCTTCTGGTTAGATCGATTACAGCGATGCCTCATTTATATCATTTTTTTATGTTTTGGCGCTTTTATACGATAAAAACTATTTTATATAAAAAATAATTATTTTTGCATCGCCTGGAGACCTGGAGAATCATAATCGCTGGTTAGTTTTAGCATTTAGTGAACATGGTAAAAAAATATCCCAAACATTATTGTGGAATTGCACTTTTTTTGCAATTTCACAGCACTTAGAGTTTTTTTTCCATTTTCGAGTACAGGATATGGTAAAACCAATGGTGTCGTACAAAAGTACAACTTGTCCCGCAAAAACATAAGCCCTCACATGGCCATATTGACTGAAAAACGAAAAAAGTTATGGCTCTGGGAAGAAGGGGAGCAAAAAATGGAAATGCAAAAATGGAAAAACCCCTGGTCCTTAAGAGATAAAGATGATGATTCCCTCGGTCATTGTGATTACATTGATACCAAACTTGTATAGTTTTTTTTATATTTTAGTGGTTAAAATAAATTTAGAAATTTGTAAAAAAAAATAAATAAAATTGGGGTTTATGTCACCATTTTTTGTGATCCTTTTATTATTTTTTTTTCGATGGTGCTGTGTGAGATCTTGTTTTTTTTTTCGCAGCAAGCTGACGGTTTCTTGGTACCACTTTGGAGTACATGTTTTGATTGCTTTTTATTGTGGAGGTGTGGTTACCCAAAAATTCAATTCTGGTGTTTAGATTTTTTTTTCTTTTCATTATTTGTCATATAGATTAATTCATTTTAGATTTTCATAGATCAGATCAGAGTTTATCGGACACTGCAATACTGAGTATGTTTATTTTTTTGTTTTATTTTATCCCTTTTTTTAACTGGAAAAAGAAAAAAAAAGGGGCATCTAAATGTACATGTTTTTTAAATTGTTTTCATTTTTTTTTCTTCATTTATACTTTATTTTTTAGTCCATAAAGGGGACTTGTACCTTTAATTGTTTACTTCTTCTGTATGCTACAATACTACAGAAAAGATGGGTGCGTTTCCTGGGAGGATAAAGAGGACAGAGACCAGAGCCTTTCGTAGGTTTCCAGCGGGAATGACAACCTCCCGACACCCCGTAATGACATCGCATTGGCGGAGAGTGGAATGTTTTGGGTGCCAGAGCAATATTATGAGTTGAAAAAGTTCAAAAGATCAAAAGTGTACATTTTTATCGTCTTATTTTATTCCCTTTGCTCCCCCGATTATTTTTTTTTTTTTGTTGTTAAATCCTCCGTATGGTTTCAGAGATACGGGCCTTTTTATTCAGGGCTATTTTTTATGGTCTTTACTATGGGGGCGTGGCTCACAAGATAATTATGCAGATGACCTAAAAGAAACGCCCCCAGATTGTCCTACAAGCCACGCCCCCTTAGTAAATACCGTAAAAATTAGGACTGAGTTAAAAGATCCATATCTCTGGAACCGTATGGCAGATTTAAAAAAAAAAGAAAATTGAATTCTCAGGTGAAAAGCAGAAATAATATAAAAACAAAAACTGGTCACATTTGACCTGGTGACAGCTCCCCTTTAAATGCCACTGGCAGAGACTATAGTTGGACAGCAATGATGGCAGCTGGCTGCATAATACAGCTGGCACCCTCTGCTCCCCCTACAACTACTCCCCCGCTCATCCCTCCACAATCCTGCCCTTTTGTTCATCAATGACTGGGAAATCATAGAATCATAGAATGGTAGAGTTGGAAGGAACCTCCTGTGTCATCGTGTCCAACCCCCTGCTCAAAGCAGGATTCACTAAATCATCCCAGACAGATTTCTGTCCGGCCTCTGTTTGAAGACTTCCATTGAAGGAGAACTCACCACCTCTCGTGGCAGCCTGTTCCACTCATTGATCACCCTCACTGTCATGGAAAGGATCGGCCTATATCAGATTGGGGCGGATTGGATGAGCTCAGATGGTTCAGTCTTTTTTTTTTTAATTCTAGAGAAGACTATTCTTGGAAGGATACGGCTTTATGAACTTGAAGAATTTTAAGTGGCTGCTGAAAAAGTTGTAACAATCAGGGAAAAAGGCTTTAGCCGACGACATGATCCGTGCGCTGTGAACACTCCATCCGAATTAGTGGTGGAAGTAACTCAATAGCAGACGAGAGAATAGTGAAGGGGCCGTGAAGTGTCGGGTCACGAAGACATGCGGCGGGAATGCTAACATCATTACCGGAACACACAGATGGGGTAACATAAGTCGGTGAACAAATTACTACATAATGCCGCACATTCCTTCCTTGCATTGTTTGCATTTTGTCTGCGGCTCTTCCCCTTGACATGACTTTGTAACTCAATATTCCATATATTTATAGTAATGGCAACATGTGAAATCTATGGGCGTTATAGAGAGCATCCGCCATGTGCACAATGTATGGGCTGCTTAATGTGGGGAGATCCGGAGAACATGGGCTGCAATAGTCCAGCAAACCCTACAGTTGACTGATGGAGGTTTTGGGGGCTCAAAGCCCCCAGCAATCACATATCGGATGATTGGTCGTCTACATCAGAGGTCCCCAACTCCAGTCCTCAAGGCCCACCAACAGGTCATGTTTTCAGGATTTCCTTTGCATTGCACAGGTGATGCAATTATTACCTGGGCAAGACTAAGGAAATCCTGAAAATATGACATGTTGGTGGGCCTTGAGGACTGGAGTTGGGGACCCCTGGTCTACATAATACATGAGCAGCTTAGAGGAGTTCTTAGTGCAGGAGAAGTATAATCCAGGGAGGGACAATAAGAAGACTGCATAAGAGGGACACTCAGGAAGGAACAAGGGAAAGACTATAGAGGAGAAGGACACCTAGAAAAGGACAAGTGAAGGACTGCAAAACCAAAGGGCGCACAGCAGGAAGAGGACGCCCATGGAGGGGCAAGAGGACAACTGCAGAGAAAAAGGTTTCCCAGGAAGGGACAAATGTAAGGCTGCATAGGAGGAGAACACTCAGGGAGGAGCAAGAAGAAGGCTGCAGAAGAGTAATCCAGGGAGGGACAAGGAGAAGACTGCAGAGGAGAAAGACGCCCAGCTGCAGAGGAGGAGGATAGCTAGGAAAGGACAAGAGTAAGATTACAGAAGAAGAGGACACACAGAGGAAGAGAACACTCAGAGAAGGACTGCACCCTGGAAGAGACTGCTGAGGTGGAGGACACCCACAGAGGGACAAAAGGAAGACTTCAAAGAAAAAACATACCCAGTGAGGAACAACGGGAAGTCTGCAGAGGAGGAGAACACTCAGGGAGTAACAAGGGAAAGGCTTCAAAGGAAGATACCCAGGGAGAGTCAATGAGAAGACTGCGGAATAGGAAAGCCAGGGAAGAACAAGGGAAAAGCTGCAGAAGAGTACAACCAGGGAGGATTAAGGAGAAGACTGTAAAGGAGAGCTCACCCTGTCAAGAACAAGGGGGTAGCTTGATGAGGAAGGCAGCCAGAGAAGGACAAGGAGAATACTGCAGAGCAGGACATCTACGGAGGAACAAAGGAGAGGCCGCAAAGGACGACACCCAGGAAGGAACAAGAGAAAAACTGCAGAAGAGGAGGAAACCAATGGAGGGACAAAGCGTAGGCTGAAGAGAAGGTGGGCATCCAGGAAGGAACAAGGGGAACACTGCAAAGAAAGGGAACACAAAAAAGGAACAAGAAAAAAGGCTGCAGAAGAAGACACCCAGAAAGGGTCAAGGAGATGACTGCAGAGAAGGAGGACACCCAGAGAGGGACAAGAGGAAGACTATAAAAGAAGAGGGCATCCAAGAAGGGACAATGGGAATACTGCAGAAAGGGAGAACACCCATAGAGGAACAAGGTGAAAGCTGCAGAGGAAGACACACAGAGAGACAAGGAGACTGCAAAGTAGGACACCGAGGGAGGAACAAGGGAAAAACCGTAGCGGGAGACATTCAGGACAGAACAAGGAGAAAACTGCAGAGAAGAAAACCCAGGGAGGAACAAGGGAAAGGATGCAGAGGACAAGACCCAGGGAGAAACAAAGAGAAGACTGCAGAGGAGGATGACACCCAGGAAGGAATAAGGGGAAGGCTGCAACCAGTGTCAGACTGAAGAACATTGGGCCCACCAGAAGATTTGATTCTGAGCTAACCCCCCCCCCCCCCCCCCCCGCCACACTGAGGAGCACTATAGAAACTGCAAGGTTTGCACTATGAACTCTCGTGCAGGAGAAGCCAGGGCCCACCGGAAGATTCTCCAGTTCTCTGGTGGGTACCCACAGAGGGACAACGGGAAAGACTGTGGAAGAAGAGGACACCCACAGAGGGGCAAGGAGAAAGCTGCAGAGAAAAATGGTACCCAGGGAGGGACAAGGGAAAGGTTGCTGATAAGATGTACACAGGAAAAGCTGCAGAAGGAGACACTCAGGGAGCAACAAGGACAAAACTGCAGAATGGGAGGAACAAGGGAAAGGCTGTAGAGGACAACATCCAGGAAGGAACAAGAAGACTGCAGAGGAGGAGGACACCCTGAGAGAAACACCAGGAAGACACCAGAGGAGGGGGACAACCAGGGAGGGTTAAGAAGAAGTCTACAGAAGAGGACACTCCGGAAGGCAAAGGGGAAGGCTGCAGAGAAAGACAACCAGGGAGGGACAAGAGGAAGGCTGCTGAGGAGGAAGAGACATATGGAGAGTCAAAGGCAAGGTTAAAGAAGAGGAGGACATTTATTCATTGAAAGGAAGGATATAGAGGAGAAGGAAACTCAGTAGGGTACACGGGGAAGATTACAAAGCAGGAGGACACCCTGGAAGGGATAAATGGAAGGCTGCAGAGGAGGCAGTCTCCGTCTACAGATGACTGAGATGACAATCCATTACTGATACCGATATGATTGCATAGCTAAACTTTATTACAAGATTATAGAGATGAGCGAATAAAGAGGATGCTAAACAAATGTACAATTTAAGGAATTTGATAAACGTGGCAATTTTTAACAATTTGCTAGTTGTCTAGCATGAATCTCCTAAACTGGCTGATATCAGATCACATGGTACAGCACAGCCAATCAGAAGGAACTGTCATAGCCTGTATTAAGGCAGGGTAGGAATGGAAATGCAGCAGCTATTTTGGAGGTAATCTGGATAGTGAGAGGACGTAACTAGAGATGAGCGTACCCCAACTTAAAAATTCTGGGTTGGTACCGGACAGTTGGTGTCCGATGCTAAACTTCGAACACGGATTTCTCTCGTAACCCTGTTGCACTGTTCGGAGTGATAGAGAGAATAATACAGATGTTATTGATATTGGAAGGGTAATACAGGAGGGTGCCTGTGCCATACACCTCACTTCATGCTATTTGAAGGTTTTTAAGTATTTTCGATTTGCTTTGGATCAATTTTTGCCACAAATCAAATTTTCTGTGAAAATTTAGCAAAGCTGGTGAAATTGGCTTAGTTGATTTCTACAAGATTATCAACCAAACTGGAAGCCTGTAGATCAGTGGTCTCCAACCTACGGCTCCTCTTCTCCTCCGATACTACAACTCCCAACGTGCCCTCACAGCCTCAGGCTAGACGCTGGATTATTGCTCCACTTGCCCATTTCGTAATCCGGCCATCCACATAAGAGAGAAAAGAGAGAAATAGCGCAGATGTTTTCGTGACACAGATTGGTAGAGAAATCGCTCCAGCTCTGTGTTTAGCCTTTAGGACTCGGGAATACGGGACATGATATGAAACCTAATACGGCCGCACTCAATTGTTACTCTATCTGTTTCCTTACATATTTCTGGCAGGACCCGGGAACACTGGTGGATAAGAAATCATTGCAATTGAATGGATGTCAAGGACAGAAAGAATGTAGAAGATGTCCAATATTAATAAGAGTCTGAGACGTGCGTCTGCCGTGGACCACGAGCAGCCATCATTCTTCTACCGGTTCTGCTATTTTTATAACAGGATCGGCAGTGTTAATATCACTAATAAACTCACGTCTATGGTTTTGGCACATATATGGGTTGGAATAATAAAAAAATTGAACATGATATTTAATAGATGTTTAACCCTTCTAGGGTCAAGCAAAGTATGCTGTTAAAGGAGTTAGAAAGGATTAAAAATACGTGGCTGCTGCTGTCTGGAAACAGCGCCACACTTACTCACAGGTTGTGTCTGGCACTGCAGCTCGACTCTATTCACTCAATAGGGGCTGAGCTACAAATTCAGACTCAGGGAGGCGTCTTATTTGCTCCTAATTTTTTCTATAGGAGGAAAATTAAAGTGAACCTGTCACCAGGTTTCCCCAATATAGAGTATGGCCGTCACCTTTAAGGCTTTTTTTTACAGCATTCTAGTAAGCTGTTTGTCTGTTCTCAATCCCCTCTACGGATCCCAAAAAGGAGCTTTTATTATACCTACAGACAGCACGGTCCTATCCAATGGGGTCTCTGGTCTTGATGCAGCGCCTCCTCTCCTCTTGCGATTGCCCTGTTATGTCATCCACCCAATGCCCCCTTAAAGGCCATACTTTATATTGAGAAAATCTGGTGATAGTTTCCCTTTAAGCCTTGATCTCAACATTGTCTTGTCTCTGTGATTAAATGAAGACACAGGAGAATTTGCCCAAACCTCATACACAGAAGACCTGGGGTCAGTTTTCCAAGATGTTTGGAACAACCTCACTGCCGAGATCCTTTAAAATCTGTGTACAAGTATGAAGAAGAACTGAATGAGGGAAAGGTCGGTCACCAAATATTAAATTTTTTGAGATTTCTCTTTTGTTCATTCACTTTGCATTTTATTAATTGATAAAAATAAACTATTCACACTTTTATTTTTTAACGCCACGTTCCCCGGAAGAAGCAAGGCAAAACGCGCGTCGGGGTGGAGGGACGTAGGACCGTAATCTATCAAGGCTGACATTATTTTTTCCCTAAGGTAGTACCTATTATTTCTGTCGACTATCTGTCACAATGCCATATTTCCTATGGACTAGGAAGGACGGGTCTCCAATACGGGTGATGGATGGTCGCGGATTACAGGGTTGACATTTTTACATCAACTGGATCCAAGTTGAATAAAAACTATCTCCAGGTTATTTTTCTGTGTCTCCTATTTTTGTGAAGCACCTTTTAACATTTTTAACTTGTGCAATGAAATTTAATTAATAAAGATGTATATTTTATTGCATCTGTATGAGTCCACTTCTTTGGTTCTGGGATTCACCTATTCCCAGAATGTGTTGCTGTAATTTTTATTTTTTTAAAGCATTACTCCACACCTGCCTAAAACTTTTGCACTATGCTGTATATATAAACATATTTTCCATTGTGATCCAGTCTCTTGTGATTCATCGAGCGCCTAATCTTGTTGCGGTTGCCGTCCTATGTCATCCACCAAAAAAATAAAAAATAAAAAAAATACTGTATTATTGTAATTTTTTTTAAAGGGTGGACAACCCATTTAAAGCCAAATATGTCTGATATCTGGGGCTTTTAGGTCACCCAGGTATCAGGCAATAAATTAAATTTTGGTTTTTTAAAAAAAAATATTTAATAAACTTTTTTTTAAAGTTATTTCTTCAGAAGCTAGATGGCGCCACTGGATTTGTTATTAATGTAGAGACACCTTTCCACACCAAAACGAGTCTCTATAAGTGGAGTTGTATGATATTGTTACAGAAGATGACTATGGAAGGTAATTGATATCCTTTTGTCTTTTATGATCCATTTACCAATAATAAATAAAAACATATACCTGGAAATATAGTTAGCTGACTTTCTTTCTTGGGTGATTATTTGTTAGGGTGTCACCAAACTTACGGCCCTGAGTGGAATTGAAACCTTAGATATCAGATTAATGTTAAAATCAGTCCTCGTTATGCTTTTTTCTTTTTTAATTTATATATACAGTCATGGCCAAAAGTGTTGGCACCCTTGAAATTGTTCCATAAAATGAAGTATTTCTCCTAGAAAATTATTACAATCACACGTTTTGTTATACACATGTTTATTTCCTTTGTGTGTATTGGAACAACACAAAAAAACGGCAAATTGGACATAATTTCACACAAAACCTCCAAAATGGGCCGGACAAAATTGTTTCCTATAATTCGCTTCCTATAACCATCAACAAGCTTCTAATTCCTCTCACCTGGAATTTTGGACCACTCTTCTTCTTTTGCAAACTGCTCCTAGTCTCTCATATCTGAAGGCGTCTTCTCCGAACAGCAATTTTAAGATCTCGCCACTAGAGTTGAGCGACCTTGACCTTTTTAGAGTCGAGCCGGGTTTTGCGAAACCCGACTATGTCCAAAGTCGGGTCGAGTGAAATCGGCCGATTATGACGTAAAGTCGGGATCGACCGAAACACGAAACCCAATGCAAGTCAATGGGGCAGCATAGTCGGCAGTGAGTGGGGGCCAGGAAAACACCTAGAGTGGCCATTTTAATGTCAAAACCATCCATTCTTCTTAATGAAGCTTGTCAAGCGTAATTTACCTTATAATAATTGGAAGGCATTTGAAATTGGGGGTCATTTGGCTAAAGTTGTGGGGGGTAGGGCTGGTTCAAGTAATTAGTGGGCCCAGGAAATCTGGACCACGTCACGGCAGTGGAGCAGGGAGAGGTAAGTATTTCAACTTTGCAAGTGCTGTGAACCTGAGCAAGCAGGGGGGGCCCACTCGTTGGCATTGGCACTGGCACAGGGCCCCTCAAAGTACAGCGGTGTGTTTGCACGGCGGGGGCGCCTCCCACCGGCAGCAACACTTTTGCGTACTATGAGAGGCCCTGTGCCAGTGACGTCGCCAACTAGTATTCCTCCCCCCACCTGATGAAGGAACCTGCACTTTCATCTGCACCTTCCTCTTTGTCCCCGTGTAAGGTGGTATGGTATGCGGGAAGAGCAACCTGACTTTCAGCAGGGTCACAATGTTGTTGTGTAGCGTGCACGGGGAATGTTGCGTTATGGGTCAATGTACCAGCAGACTCATCTATCACTGGCTGGGCAATGGGCACGATGAAGTGGAAACACAGATATAGGCCCAAAGAAGAAAGTGGGCTAAATGCAGTTCAAAATTGGTAACACAGGAATAACCAGGGGGCATTGCAGTGGAGGACAACTGGAATGAGAGGCTGACACAGAGAGTAGGGCCAAATCAGTAAGTAGTCGAAATGCAGTTCAAAATTGGCAACCGTAGTAAACAGGCGGCACAGCTTTGTTCAGTGGAGGAGAACAGCAAGGAGTGGCAGACACCGATAGTAGGCCCCAAACCAACTAGTACGCCAAATGCAGTTGTTCCATTTAACCACAATTTAATGAGAGCCTGAAGATAGAAGCTCAGGAAAGGCAACCTGGGGAACACCTTGGAGTGTAACACACCATCTCTCTCCACCCCATACCCATTTTGTATGGCCTAATGCAGTGTACTTTTCTACAACTACTAAACGAGAGTCGGAAGACCGAAGCAATGGCAAGGAAACCTGGGGAACACCTTAGAGTGTAACACACCCTCTCTCTACACCCCATACCCAATTTGAAGGCCTAATGCAGTGTAGTTTCCAAGAACTACTAAACGAGAGCCGGAAGATCGAAGCTCAGGAAAGGCAACCTGGGGAACACCTTGGAGTGTAACACACCCTCTCGCTACACCCCATACCCAATTTGAAGGCCTAATGCAGCGTAGTTTCCAACAACTACTAAACGAGAGCCGGAAGATCGAAGCTCAGGAAAGGCAACCTGGGGAACACCTTGGAGTGTAACACACCCTCTCGCTACACCCCATACCCAATTTGAAGGCCTAATGCAGCGTAGTTTCCAACAACTACTAAACGAGAGCCGGAAGATCGAAGCTCAGGAAAGGCAACCTGGGGAACACCTTGGAGTGTAACAAACCCTCTCTCTACACCCCATACCCAATTTGTAGGCCTAATGCAGCGTAGTTTCCGACAACTACTAAACGAGAGCATGAAGATCGAAGCTCAGGAAAGGCAACCTGGGGAACACCTTGGAGTGTAACACACCCTCTCTCTACACCCCATACCCAATTTGTAGGCCTAATGCAGCGTAGTTTCCGACAACTACTAAATGAGAGCCGGAATATCGAAGCTCAGGAAAGGCAACCTGGGGAACACCTTGGAGTGTAACACACCCTCTCTCTACGCCCCATACCCAATTTGTAGGCCTAATGCAGCGTAGTTTCCGACAACTACTAAACGAGAGCCGGAATATCGAAGCTCAGGAAAGGCAACCTGGGGAACACCTTGGAGTGTAACACACCCTCTCTCTACACCCCATACCCAATTTGAAGGCCTAATGCAGTGTAGTTTCCAAGAACTACTAAACGAGAGCCGGAAGATCGAAGCTCAGGAAAGGCAACCTGGGGAACACCTTGGAGTGTAACACACCCTCTCGCTACACCCCATACCCAATTTGAAGGCCTAATGCAGCGTAGTTTCCAACAACTACTAAACGAGAGCCGGAAGATCGAAGCTCAGGAAAGGCAACCTGGGGAACACCTTGGAGTGGAACACACCATCTCTCTACACCCCATACCCAATTTGAAGGCCTAATGCAGAGTAGTTTCCAAGAACTACTAAACGAGAGCCGGAAGATCGAAGCTCAGGAAAGGCAACCTGGGGAACACCTTGGAGTGTAACACAACGTCTCTCTACACGACGGAAGGGCTGATTCTTAGGAAGGAAGGCTGTTGGAAATAAGCATTGCGCGTCCGAGGGTGATTATATTCTTATTAGGTATATACTCACCCTCGGACGCGCCCTGCTTCTTTATTTGGAATGAATGTTTATTTGCAATGTGGTGTTGACTTTCTCTATTATTTTGGTAATTAATGATTTTATTATTTTCATTATTTTGCATCTTCTCGGCAATAATATAAAGAAGACGCGACAGGACAACACTCGGTGGATGCCATATGTGTGTTTTCAATTTAAAAAAACTTTCAGTTAACTACTTGCAGGAGAAAGTAATTGTAGCTGGTGGCCATTTTTAGTACTGTACCAGATTAGAGTTGTGTGTTTGTTTTTAATGTTAAAATGTCTGCATTTGATATCTCACCAGTATTTTCTTTTTTATAAGCAAAATACTTATTTTTATATTTTCTGATGTTGGTTCCAGGGGTACACGGCCAGCAGTGCCCTGGTCAGTGTAGTAGTAGTTGAAAGAATGGACCGCAGACAGGCATCGAAGGCCTAAAATAATAACACATGGCTGTAGGCAATTTTAAATTGGTTCCAGGGGTACACGGACAGCAGTGGTGTGGTCAGTGGAGGCCTAGTGGAAGGAGTGACCGCAGACAGGCATCGAAGGCCTAAAATAATAACACATGGCTGTAGGCAATTTTAAATTGGTTCCAGGGGTACACGGGCAGCAGTGACCTGGTCAGTGTAGTAGTAGTTGAAAGAATGGACCGCAGACAGGCATCGAAGGCCTAAAATAAAAAAATTGGGCTGGCTGTAGGCAATTTTAAATTGGTTCCAGGGGTACACGGGCAGCAGTGGTGTGGTCAGTGGAGGCCTAGTGGAAGGAGTGACCGCAGACAGGCATCGAAGGCCTAAAATAATAACACATGGCTGTAGGCAATTTTAAATTGGTTCCAGGGGTACACGGGCAGCAGTGACCTGGTCAGTGTAGTAGTAGTTGAAAAAATGGACCGCAGACAGGCATCGAATGCCTAAAATAATAACACATGGCTGTAGGCAATTTTAAATTGGTTACAGGGGTACACGGACAGCAGTGACCTGGTCAGTGTAGTAGTAGTTGAAAGAATGGACCGCAGACAGGCATCGAAGGCCTAAAATAAAAAAATTGGGCTGGCTGTAGGCAATTTTAAATTGGTTCCAGGGGTACACGGACAGCAGTGGTGTGGTCAGTGGAGGCCTAGTGGAAGGAGTGACCGCAGACAGGCATCGAAGGCCTAAAATAATAACACATGGCTGTAGGCAATTTTAAATTGGTTCCAGGGGTACACGGACAGCAGTGGTGTGGTCAGTGGAGGCCTAGTGGAAGGAGTGACCGCAGACAGGCATCGAAGGCCTAAAATAATAACACATGGCTGTAGGCAATTTTAAATTGGTTCCAGGGGTACACGGACAGCAGTGACCTGGTCAGTGTAGTAGTAGTTGAAAGAATGGACCGCAGACAGGCATCGAAGGCCTAAAATAAAAAAATTGGGCTGGCTGTAGGCACTTTTAAATTGGTTCCAGGGGTACACGGGCAGCAGTGGTCTGGTCAGTGGAAGTCTAGTGGAAGGAGTGACCGCAGACAGGCTTCCAAGGCCTAACATAACAAACTTGGGCTGGCTGTAGGCACTTTTAAATTGGTTCCAGGGGTACACGGGCAGCAGTGGTCTGGTCAGTGGAAGTCTAGTGGAAGGAGTGACCGCAGACAGGCTTCCAAGGCCTAACATAACAAACTTGGGCTGGCTGTAGGCACTTTTAAATTGGTTCCAGGGGTACACGGGCAGCAGTGGTCTGGTCAGTGGAAGTCTAGTGGAAGGAGTGACCGCAGACAGGCTTCCAAGGCCTAACATAACAAACTTGGGCTGGCTGTAGGCACTTTTAAATTGGTTCCAGGGGTACACGGGCAGCAGTGGTCTGGTCAGTGGAAGTCTAGTGGAAGGAGTGACCGCAGACAGGCTTCCAAGGCCTAACATAACAAACTTGGGCTGGCTGTAGGCACTTTTAAATTGGTTCCAGGGGTACACGGGCAGCAGTGGTCTGGTCAGTGGAAGTCTAGTGGAAGGAGTGACCGCAGACAGGCTTCGAAGGCCTAACATAACAAAATTGGGCTGGCTGTAGGCACTTTAAATTGGTTCCAGGGGTACATGGGCAGCAGTGTATGGTCAGTGGAAGTCTAGTGGAAGGAGTGACGGCAGACAGTCTTCGAAGGCCTAACATAACAAAATTGGGCTGACTGTAGGCACTTTTAAATTGGTTCCAGGGTAACACGGCCAGCAGTGGCCTGGTCAGTGTAGTAGTTGTAGAAAGAAGGGACCGCAGACAGGCTTCGAAGGCCTAACATAACAAAAATGTCAAAACAATGGTATTGTCAGTGCCAGGCATTGAAGGATGTCAGCGGCTAGACTACACATTGGTGAAGCTGTGAGAGATAATTTTGCTAGTGGTAGAGCACTGTTTGAGCTGGGGGGGGAACTGTCTTGTGGCCGGCGGTACAGGCACAGGGCCCCTCATATTACAACGGTGTGTCTGACGTTGGGTGCGCACCACCACCGCCAGAGACACTTTATTGTACTATGAGGGACCCAGTGGCAGTGCCGTCGACCAAAAGCGGCCACACCCACCTCTTCAGACAAACAGCACTCTCAAGGGTCCAAGCGCAAAGTGGCGATAGCACGGCCCCGTGTGGGGAGTTTGGCCATTTCGTGAGGTGGAAACATGTCGTATGCTGGACAATCAGGTGAAGAAAATTACGAGATTGGAAAAGTCATTCAGAATAGTCCACAGGCAAGACCTTTTCATAGGAAAGCTAGGTGTCAGCCGGGCAGGGTGGGGCAAAAGATTTTGAAATCCAGTTGTGGTTCATTTTAATGAAGGTTAGATCATCTACATTTTGGGTAGCCAGACGAGTCCTTTTTTCTGTTAGTATTGAACCTGCAGCACTGAATACTCTTTCTGATAGGACACTAGCTGCCGGGCAAGCAAGCTCCTGCAATGCATATTCTGCCAATTCTGGCCAGGTGTCTAATTTGGATGCCCAGTAATCAAATGGGAATGACGGTTGAGGGAGAACGTCGATAAGGGATGAAAAATAGTTTGTAACCATACTGGACAAATGTTGTCTCCTGTCACTTTGAATTGATGCTGCAGTACCTGTCCTGTCTGCGGTCATAGAAAAATCACTCCACAACCTGGTCAGAAAACCCCTCTGTCCAACGCCACTTCTGATTTCTGCCCCTCTAACACCTCTGGTCTGCTGGCCCCTGGAGCTCGTGTGAGAACGATCACGGGCGCTGTGTGCAGGGAATGCCAGAAGCAAACGGTCAACAAGAGTTGATTGTTTTGTTGCTAATATTAGTTCCAAGTTCTCATGTGGCATAATATTTTGCAATTTGCCTTTATAGCGAGGATCAAGGAGGCAGGCCAACCAGTAATCGTCATCGTTCATCATTTTTGTAATGCGTGTGTCCCTTTTGAGGATACGCAAGGCATAATCCGCCATGTGGGCCAAAGTTCCCGTTGTCAAATCTGCGGTTGTGCTTGGTTGAGGGGCAGTTGCAGGCAAATCTACGTCACTTGTGTCCCTCAAAAAACCAGAACCCGGCCTTGCCACGCCACCAATTTCCCGTGCCCCCGGGAAAGCTTCCTCATTAAAAATATACTCATCCCCATCATCCTCCTCATCCTCCACCTCCTCTTCGCCCGGTACCTCGTCATGTACACTGCCCTGACCAGACAATCGCTGACTGTCATCAAGGCTTTCCTCTTCCTCTGGTGCAGACGCCTGATCCTTTATGTGCGTCAAACTTTGCATCAGCAGACGCATTAGGGGGATGCTCATGCTTATTATGGCGTTGTCTGCACTAACCAGCCGTGTGCATTCCTCAAAACACTGAAGGACTTGACACATGTCTTGAATCTTCGACCACTGCACACCTGACAACTCCATGTCTGCCATCCTACTGCCTGCCCGTGTATGTGTATCCTCCCACAAAAACATAACAGCCCGCCTCTGTTCGCACAGTCTCTGAAGCATGTGCAGTGTTGAGTTCCACCTTGTTGCAACGTCTATGATTAGGCGATGCTGGGGAAGGTTCAAAGAACGCTGATAGGTCTGCATACGGCTGGAGTGTACAGGCGAACGGCGGATATGTGCGCA
This sequence comes from Ranitomeya imitator, assembly GCF_032444005.1. Lineage (NCBI taxonomy): Eukaryota > Metazoa > Chordata > Amphibia > Anura > Dendrobatidae > Ranitomeya > Ranitomeya imitator. The sequence continues at coordinate 37,908,016 of NC_091282.1, read as the reverse complement.
AAGTCCACGCACTTTGAGGAGCAGGTCGGATAACCCCGGATAACTTTTCAGGAAGCACTGCACCACCAGGTTTAAGGTGTGAGCCAGGCAAGGAATGTGTTTCAGTTGGGAAAGGGAGATGGCAGCCATGAAATTCCTTCCGTTATCACTCACTACCTTGCCTGCCTCAAGATCTACAGTGCCCAGCCACGACTGCGTTTCTTGCTGCAAGAACTCGGACAGAACTTCCGCGGTGTGTCTATTGTCGCCCAAACACTTCATAGCCAATACAGCCTGCTGACGTATGCCAGTAGCTGCCCCATAATGGGAGACCTGGTGTGCAACAGTGGCAGGTGCGGATGGAGTGTTTGTGCGACTGCGGTCTGTGGACGAGCTCTTGCTTCTGCAGGAGGACGAGGAGGAGGAGGAGGAGGGGGTGCGAACGGCTACAGACAACTGTTTACTAGACCGTGGGCTAGGCAGAACTGTCCCAAACTTGCTGTCCCCTGTGGACCCTGAATCCACCACATTTACCCAGTGTGCCGTGATGGACACGTAACGTCCCTGGCCATGCCTACTGGTCCATGCATCTGTTGTCAGGTGCACCTTTGTGCTCACAGATTGCCTGAGTGCATGGACGATGCGCTCTTTAACATGCTGGTGGAGGGCTGGGATGGCTTTTCTGGAAAAAAAGTGTCGACTGGGTAGCTCGTAGCGTGGTACAGCGTAGTCCATCAGGTCTTTGAAAGCTTCGCTTTCAACTAACCGGTAGGGCATCATCTCTAACGAGATTAGTCTAGCTATGTGGGCGTTCAAACCCTGTGTACGCGGATGCAAGGCTAAGTATTTCCTTTTTCTAACCATAGTCTCATGTAGGGTGAGCTGGACTGGAGAGCTGGAGATCGTGGAACTAGCGGGGGTGCCGGTGGACATGGCAGACTGAGAGACGGTGGGAGATGGTATTGTTGCCGCCGGTGCCCTAGATGCAGTGTTTCCTACTACGAAACTGGTGATTCCCTGACCCTGACTGCTTTGGCCTGGCAAAGATACCTGCACAGATACAGCAGGTGGTGCGCTAAATGGTGGTCCTACACTGCCGGAAGGGATGTTGCGTTGATGACTAGCTTCATTGGCCGAGGGTGCAACAACCTTAAGGGACGTTTGGTAGTTAGTCCAAGCTTTCAAATGCATGGTGGTTAAATGTCTATGCATGCAACTAGTATTGAGACTTTTCAGATTCTGACCTCTGCTTAAGGAAGTAGAACATTTTTGACAGATGACTTTGCGCTGATCAATTGGATGTTGTTTAAAAAAATGCCAGACTGCACTCTTTCTAGCATCGGATACCTTTTCAGGCATTGCAGACTGAGCTTTAACCGGATGGCCACGCTGTCCTCCACCAGGTTTTGGCTTTGCCACGCGTTTTGGGCAAGATACGGGCCCGGCAGATGGAACCTGTGGCGATGTTGATGCCTGCTGCGGCCCCTCCTCCTCCTCTGCTTCAGAACTGCTGCCGCCTGCACCCTGTTCCCCCAATGGCTGCCAATCGGGGTCAAGAACTGGGTCATCTAATAACTCTTCTTGTACCTCCTGCGCAACTTCGTCTGTGTCACCGTGTCGTTCGGTGGTATAGCGTTCGTGATGGGGCAACATAGTCTCATCAGGGTCTGATTCTTGATCAGCACCCTGCGAGGGCAATGTTGTGGTCTGAGTCAAAGGACCAGCATAGTAGTCTGGCTGTGGCTGTGCGTCAGTGCACTCCATGTCAGATTCAATTTGTAATGGGCATGGACTGTTAACTGCTTCACTTTCTAAGCCAGGGACGGTATGTGTAAAGAGCTCCATGGAGTAACCCGTTGTGTCGCCTGCTGCATTCTTCTCTGTTGTTGTTTTTGCTGAAGAGGACAAGGAAGTGACTTGTCCCTGACCGTGAACATCCACTAACGACGCGCTGCTTTTACTTTTACCAGTTTCACGAGATGAGGCAAAAGAGCTAGAGGCTGAGTCAGCAAGATAAGCCAAAACTTGCTCTTGCTGCTCCGGCTTTAAAAGCGGTTTTCCTAATCCCAGAAAAGGGAGCGTTCGAGGCCTTGTGTAGCCGGACGACGAACCTGGCTCCACAGCTCCAGACTTAGGTGCAATATTTTTTCCCCCACGACCACCTGATGCTCCACCACTACCACTACCCTCATTACCAGCTGACAATGAACGCCCCCGGCCACGACCTCTTCCACTAGACTTCCTCATTGTTTTAAAAACGTAACCAAACTAACGTTATTTGTTGCAGTCACACAACTTACACGGTGAGCTATAACTTCAGTATGATTTAGCTACCCCTTTACAGGTTGGTGAGACCACAGCGAAAATCAGGCCCAATGTTACACACTCTTTTTTTGGTGGCTGCAAATTAGAGAGATGCCCCACACGCAGGACTGTCACTGAAGCACAAATGTTAATATTAATGTCACACTATTATTTTTTTTTTATTTTTATTTTTTTCAGGAACACTTTAGAAACCCCCCAAAAAAAAAAAAATAGATTTTTGCAGGGAGAATTTAGAAAACAAATGTAACAAACTATATGCTTTCTATGGGCCACTGAGTGAGAGATGACGCACACAGGAATCAGGAGTGGCACACAAGCCCAGAGGCCAATATTTTTCTACCAATGATTGATGGAGTTATTTTCTCTGGTAGATTTTGGAACCCAAATCAAGGAAAAAAAATGTAGGCTTTCTATGGACCACAATTGGAGAGAGAGAGAGAGAGAGATGGCACACCCAGGAGTCAAGACTGGCACACAAGCAGAAAGGCCAATATTAATCTCCCACTGTTTTTTTTGGTTGTTTTTTTTTTTTTTTTTTTCAGGGAGACTTTAGAAAAAAAAATAATAAAAAAAATATGATTTTATCAGGAAGAATTTAGAAACCAAATAAAATAAAATGATTTTTTCAGGGAGAATTTATAAAACAAATAAAACCAAAAATAGGCGTTCTATGGCCCACTGACTGAGAGATGACGCACCCAGGAGTCAAGACTGGCACACAAGCAGAAAGGCCAATATTAATCTCCCACTGTTTTTTTTGGTTGTTTTTTTTTTTTTTTTTTCAGGGAGACTTTAGAAAAAAAAATAATAAAAAAAATATGATTTTATCAGGAAGAATTTAGAAACCAAATAAAATAAAATGATTTTTTCAGGGAGAATTTATAAAACAAATAAAACCAAAAATAGGCGTTCTATGGCCCACTGACTGAGAGATGACGCACCCAGGAGTCAAGACTGGCACACAAGCAGAAAGGCCAATATTAATCTCCCACTGTTTTTTTTTTTTTTTTTCAGGGAGACTTTAGAAAAAAAAATAATAAAAAAAATATGATTTTATCAGGAAGAATTTAGAAACCAAATAAAATAAAATAATTTTTTCAGGGAGAATTTAGAAAACAAATAAAACCAAAAATAGGCGTTCTATGGCCCACTGACTGAGAGATGACGCACACAGGAGTCAGGAGTGGCACACAAACCCAGAGGCCAATATTTTTCTACCAATGATTGATGTAGTTATTTTCTCTGGTAGATTTTAGAACCCAAATCAAGGAAAAAAAATATAGGCTTTCTATGGACCACAATTGGAGAGAGAGAGAGAGAGAGAGAGAGAGAGAGAGAGAGATGGCACACCCAGGAGTCAAGACTGGCACACAAGCAGAAAGGCCAATATTAATCTCCCACTGTTTTTTTGGTTGTTTTTTTTTTTTTTTTTTCAGGGAGACTTTAGAAATAAAAATAATAAAAAAAATATGATTTTATCAGGAAGAATTTAGAAACCAAATAAAATAAAATGATTTTTTCAGGGAGAATTTAGAAAACAAATAAAACCAAAAATATGCGTTCTATGGCCCACTGACTGAGAGAGAGAGAGAGATGGAACGCTTAGTACTGGCACACAAGCCCAAAGGGCAATATTAATCTCCCTTTTTTTTTCCAGGGAGAATTTCTGAAACCCAAAAAAAAAATAAAATAGGCTTTCTATGGCCCACTATTTGTGAGAGAGATGGGACGCTCAGGACTGGCACAGATGGCACGCTCAGGACTGGCACAGAAGCCCAGAGGCCAATATTAATCTCCCTTTTTTTCTGGGAGAATTTATAAAACCAAAAAAATATTTAAATAGGCTTTCTATGGCCCACTATTTGTGAGAGAGATGGCACGCTCAGGACTGGCACAGATGGCACGCTCACAACTGGCACACAAGCCCAGAGGCCAATATTAATCTCCCTTTTTTCAGGGAGAATTTCTAAAACCCAAAAAAAAAATAAAATAGGCTTTCTATGGCCCACTATTTGTGAGAGAGATGGGACGCTCAGGACTGGCACAGATGGCACGCTCAGGACTGGCACAGAAGCCCAGAGGCCAATATTAATCTCCCTTTTTTTCTGGGAGAATTTATAAAACCAAAAAAATATTTAAATAGGCTTTCTATGGCCCACTATTTGTGAGAGAGATGGCACGCTCAGGACTGGCACAGATGGCACGCTCACAACTGGCACACAAGCCCAGAGGCCAATATTAATCTCCCTTTTTTCAGGGAAAATTTATAAAACAAAAAAAAAAATTAAATAGGCTTTCTATGGCCCACTATTTGTGAGAGAGATGGCACGCTCAGGGCTGGCTGGCACAGATGGCACGCTCAGGACTGGCACACAAGCCCAGAGGCCAATATTAATCTCCCTTTTTTTCTGGGAGAATTTATAAAACCAAAAAAATATTTAAATAGGCTTTCTATGGCCCACTATTTGTGAGAGAGATGGCACGCTCAGGACTGGCACAGATGGCACGCTCACAACTGGCACACAAGCCCAGAGGCCAATATTAATCTCCCTTTTTTCAGGGAAAATTTATAAAACAAAAAAAAAAATTAAATAGGCTTTCTATGGCCCACTATTTGTGAGAGAGATGGCACGCTCAGGGCTGGCACAGATGGCACGCTCAGGACTGGCACACAAGCCCAGAGGCCAATATTAATCTCCCTTTTTTTCAGGGAGAATTTATAAAACCAAAAAAAAAAATAAATAGGCTTTCTATGGCCCACTATTTGTGAGAGAGATGGCACACTCAGGACTGGCACACAAGCCCAAAGGCCAATATTAATCTCCCACTGTATTTTTATCAGGGAGAATTTATACACCCCACAAAAAAAAATACAGAAAAATGAAAAGGCTTTCTATGGCCCACTATGTGAGAGAGATGGCACACACAGGGATGGCACTCTAGCAGAAATGCCAAATTGCCAATCTTAATCTCCCACCAAAAAAAAAAAAAAAAAAAAAACAGGGAATGTCCTACAATTACTATCTCCCTGCCTGCAGTAATCTCAGCCAGGTATGGCAGGCAGCTACTATCTCCCTGCCTGCAGTAATCTCAGCCAGGTATGGCAGGCAGCAATAAGGAGTGGACTGATGCACAAATGAAATAAAAAGTGTGGACAAACAAAAAAGATAGCTGTGCAGAAAGGAAGGAACAAGAGGATTTGTGCTTTGAAAAAAGCAGTTGGTTTGCACAGCGGCGTACACACAGCAATGCAGCTATCAGGGAGCCTTCTAGGGCAGCCCAATGAGCTACAGCGCTGAGGGGAAAAAAAAAAAAAAAAAAAATTCCACTGTCCCTGCACACCGAGGGTGGTGTTGGACAGTGCAAATCGCTGCAGCACAAGCGGTTTTGTGGTTAATGGACCCTGCCTAACGCTATCCCTGCTTCTGACAAAGCGGCAGCAACCTCTCCCTAAGCTCAGATCAGCAGCAGTAAGATGGCGGTCGGCGGGAACGCCTCTTTATAGCCCCTGTGACGTCGCAGACAGCAAGCCAATCACTGCAATGCCCTTCTCTAAGATGGTGGGGACCAGGACCTATGTCATCACGCTGCCCACACTCTGCGTTTACCTTCATTGGCTGAGAAATGGCGCTTTTCGCGTCATTGAAACGCGACTTTGGCGCGAAAGTCGCGTACCGCATGGCCGACCCCGCACAGGGGTCGGATCGGGTTTCATGAAACCCCGACTTAGCCAAAAGTCGGCGACTTTTGAAAATGTTCGACCCGTTTCGCTCAACCCTACTCGCCACAGGTGATCAATGGGATTTAGATCTGAACTCATTGCTGCCACTTCAGAACTCTCTAGAGCTTTGTTTCCATTAATTTCTGGGGGTTTCTTGAAGTATGTCCTGCTGGAAAACCTATGGCCTAGGAGGTAAACCCAGCTTTTTGACACTGGGCACTGCATCATGACCCAAAATCATTTGGCAATCTTCAGATTTCATGATTCCTTGCACACAGTCAAGGCACAAAGTGCTAGAGGCAGCAAAACAACCCCAAAACATCTTTGAACTTCCACCATATTTGACTGTAGGAACTGTGTTCTTTTCTTTGTAGACCTCATTCCGTTTTTATTAGACAGTAAAATTATGTGTTTAAGGCTAGTTTCACATTTGCGTTTAAAACGCAAACGCAGGTGGTGAAAAAAATGCATGTAAACGCGTGCAAACGCTGCGTTTTTTAGATGCATGCGTTTTTGCATGTAAAAAAACACGCCATTTTGACGCGTTTACATGTGTTTTTTCATGCGTTTGCGTTTTTCAAACGCATGATGAGAAGTGTGTGACAGCTGCCAATCATCAAAATCAACTAGAAAACCCACTATAAACAGAAATAGCTAGGGTTAGGGTTATGGTTAGGATCCCTAGGGTTAGGGTTTGGATCCCTTTACCACCTTGATGGTGGGGGGTGGCTTATCAGTGTGTATTCTTGTTTTTTTTCTATTGAAACGCATGCGTTTAAAAATACAAGCAAACGCATGTGCTTAAAAACGCATGCGTTTACATAGACAGCAATACGTTTTTTTGCTGCAAAAAAATGCCTCTAGAAATTACTACATGTTGCATTTCCGCAACAAAACGCAAGCATAGAAACGACGCATGCGTCGTCAAACGCGGCAAAACGCATGCAAAAAAAGCATGCGTTTTTTTATGTTAAGTATAGGAAAAAAAACGCATGCTTTTTTTGCGCTAAAACGCAGCGGCAAAAAACGCAAATGTGAAACCAGCCTTACCAAAAAGCTATATCTTGGTCTCATCTGTCCATAAGATGCTTTCCCAAAATGATTTTGGGTTAGTCGCGTACATTCTGGCAAGTCTAGCATTTTTATGTCTCTGTGTCAGCAGTGGGGTCCTCCTGGGTCTCCTGCCATAGCATTTTATTTCATTTGAATGTCAACGAATAGTTTGTGCTCACACTGATGCACACTGAGCTTACAGGACAGCTTGAATTTTTTGGAACTTGATTGGGGCTGCTTATCCACCATCCAGACTATCCTACGTTGCAAACTTTCATCAATTTTTCTGCTGTCCGCGTCCATTGAGATTAGCTACAGTGCTATGGGTTATAAACTTATTGATTATGTTCTGCACTGTGGACAAGGGAACATCAAGATCTCTGGAGATGGCCTTGTAATCTTGAGATTGTTGAAATTTTTCAACAATTTTGGTTCTAAAGTCCTCAGACAGTTCTCTTCTCCTCTTTCTGTTCTCCATGCTTAGTGTGGCACACACAGACACACAATACAAAGATTGAGTCAACGTCTCTTTTTTATCTGGTTTCATGTGTGATTTTCATATTGCTGACACCTGTTACTTGCCACTGGTGAGTTTGACAGCAAAGCATTTGATAAAGTATCTCATACTATCCTTATTGAAAAAATTACCATCTATGGGATAGACAAGGCTACAGTTAGGTGGATTTATAATTGACTGGTGTGGTGATAAATAGTTGCATATCCAACTGGAGAGTGTTTAACGTGAGGTACCACAAGGCTCTGCCCTGGCCCCAGTGTTGTTCAACAATTTTATAAATGATCTGGATAAGGAAACTGAAGGTAAACTAATCAAATTTGCAGACAATGCACAGCTAGGAGGGATAGCTAACACTAGAAAAGACAGAAAAAGGATTCAGAAGGATCTATATAAGCTTGAACACTGGGCAGCTACTAATAGAATGGTATTTAACTGGAAGAAATGCAAGATTCTACATCTGGGCAAAAAAAAATGAAAAATACATCTACAGAATGGGAGGAATAGAACTAAGCAACAGCACGTGTGAAAAAGACTGGTATACTATAGATCAGACTGCACATAAAAAAAAAGGCAAAACAGTTCTAGGTTGTATTAAGAGAAGCATAGAGTCTAGGTCACATGAAGTACTTATCCCCCTCTACTCCTCCTTGGTCAGGCCTCATCTGGAATACTGTGTCCAGCTCTGGGCACCAAATTTTAAAAAAGACTTTGAAAAACTGGAGCAAGTTCAGAGAAGAGTGACCAGAATGGTGAGCGGACTGCAAAGTATGTCCTACGAGGAACGGTTAAAGGATCTGGGAATGTTTAGCTGGCAAAAAATAAGGCCAAGAGGAGTCTGAATAGCTGTCTACAAATACCTGAAGGGCTGTCACAGTGTAGAGGAAACATCCTTGTTTTAATTTGCACATGGAAACACGAGATGCAATGGAATGAAACTGAAAGGGAGAAGAGACAGATTAGATAACAGAAAAACTTTTTTGACAGTGAGGGTGATCAATGAGTGGAACAGGCTGATGGTGGTGAGTTCTCCTTCAATGGAAGTCTTCAAACATGGGCTGGACAGACATCTGTCTGAGATGTTAGTAATTGTTCACTGTCGGGCTTGACACTGTCGGGCTAGTGAAGCCAGGGCTGGCTCCAGGTTTTTGAGGGCCCAGGGCGAAAGAGTCTCAGTGGGCCCCCCTCTTTAACACATACCACGATTCATGATGCACAGATACAGCAGAGAAATATAGCACAGCCAAGTAGCATATAACACAGCCCACGTAGTATATAACACAGCCCACGTAGCATATAGCACAGCCACGTAGTATATAGCACAGCCACGTATTATATAACACAGCCACGTATTATATTGCCCAGCCACGTAGTATATAGCACAGCCCACATAGTAAATAGCACAGACACGCAGTATATTGCCCAGTCACATAGTATATTGCCCAGCCACGTAGTATATTGCCCAGCCACATACTATATTGCCCAGCCACGTAGTATATAGCGCAGACACGTAGTATATTGCCCAGCCATGTAGTATATTGCCCAGCCACGTAGTATATTGCCCAGCCACGTAGTATATAGCACAGACACATAGTTTATAACAGAGCCACTTAGTATATTGCCAAGCCACGTAATATATTGCACAGCCATGTAGTATATTGCACAGCCACGTAGTATATTGCCCAGCCATGTAGTATATTACCCAGCCACGTAGTATATTGCCCAGCCACATAGTATATAGCACAAACACATAGTTGTTGTGAATTCTGTTGTCAAGCTCCCTCCTGTGGTCATGAATGGTACTTCGGCTGCTTCTGTCCATGGGCTTCCTCTGGTGGTTGTGAGTGGGGCTGCGGCTTCTGAGTTTCCTTCCACAGGTGACGAGGTTAATTCGTTAGCTGGCTGCTCTATTTAACTCCACTTAGATCATTGCTCCATGCCACCTGTCAATGTTCCAGTATTGGTCTAGTTCGCTCCTGGATCGTTCTTGTGACCTGTCTTCCCAGCAGAAGCTAAGTTCCTGCTTGTTTTTCTCTTGTTTGCTATTTTTCTGTCCAGCTTGCTATTTTGATTTTTGTCTTGCTTGCTGGAAGCTCTGGGACGCAGAGGGAGCGCCTCCGCACCGTGAGTCGGTGCGGAGGGTCTTTTTGCGCCCTCTGCGTGGTCTTTTTGTAGTTTTTGTGCTGACCGCAAATTTACCTTTCCTATCCTCTGTCTGTTCAGTAAGTCGGGCCTCACTTTGCTAAATCTATTTCATCTCTGTGTTTGTAATTTCATCTTAACTCACGGTCATTGTGTGTGGGGGGCTGCCTTTTCCTTTGGGGAGTTTCTCTGAGGCAGGGTAGGCTTTATTTTTCTATCTTGGGGGCTAGCTAGTTCCTTAGGCTGTGGCGAGTTGCATAGGGAGCGTTGGGCGCAATCCACAGCTATTTCTGGTGTGTGTGATGGGATTAGGGATTGCGGTCAGCAAAGTTCCCACGTCTCAGAGCTTGTTCTGTATTATTAGTATCCATCAGGTCATTCCGTGTGCTCTTAACCACCAGGTCCATTATTGTCCTAACCACCAGGTCATAACACATAGTATATAACACAGCCACGTAGTATATTGCACTGCCACATAATATATTGCACAGCCACGTAGTATATAGCACAGCCACGTAGTATATAGCACAGAGACGTAGTATAAACACTGCTGTCATGATCCCAATGGCAGGGGATCACAAAAGGACAAGCACAAAAAACAGAACAAGCTCTAGGGTGATGGAAACTGAACTGACCGCGATCCTGAACCTAATTCACACAACTAGCAGTAGCCGGGGAACGTGCCTATGATGATTCTAGACGTCTCGCGCCAGCCGAAGGACTAGCTTCCCCTATTAGAAGAAACAAAGACCTCTCTTGCCTCCAGAGAAACACCCCACAGAAATAGCAGCCCCCCACATATAATGACGGTGAAATGAGAGGAAAGCACATACGTAGTAATGAAAACAGATTCAGCAAAATGAGGCCCGCTAAAACTAGATAGCAGAGGATACAAAAGTGAACTGCGCGGTCAGCGAAAAACCCTACAAAAAACCATCCTGAAATTGCTTGAACTCATGTGCCAACTCATGGAACATGAGGAGTAATATCAGCCCACTAGAGCAACCAGCAACAAGGAATCACATAACTGCAAGCTGGACTAAAACAAAAATAAAGCAAAACGTGGAACAGGAAAAACAAAAACTTAGCTTGTCCTGATGATTACAGAAGCGGAAAGCAGAGGTAACAAGACACACTGATTAAATTGATCGCCAGCGAGGAAATGACAAGAAAGCCAGGTTAAATAGGAAACTCCCATATCCTGATAGAACAGGTGGACACCAGAGACCGCAGAGAACACAAGTCACCCAGTACCATCTGTAACCACCAGAGGGAGCCCAAAAACAGAATCCACAACAGTACCCCCCCCTTGAGGAGGGGTCACCGAACCCTCACGAGAACCACCAGGGCGACCAGGATGAGCCCTATGAAATGCACGGACCAAATCAGCAGCATGAACATCAGAGGCAACCACCCAAGAATTATCCTCCTGACCATAACCCTTCCACTTGACCAAATACTGAAGTTTCCGTCTGGAAACACGAGAATCCAAGATCTTCTCCACAACATACTCCAATTCTCCCTCCACCAGCACCGGAGCAGGAGGCTAAAGCGAAGGAACAACAGGTACCTCATACTTCCGCAACAACGACCGATGGAACACATTATGAATAGCAAACGATGCCGGGAGATCCAAACGAAACGACACAGGGTTAAGAATTTCCAAGATCCTATAGGGACCGATGAACCGAGGCTTGAACTTAGGAGAAGAGACCTTCGTAGGAACAAAACGAGAAGACAACCACACCAAGTCCCCAACACGAAGTCGAGGACCCACGCGGCGACGGCGATTAGCAAACTGCTGAGCCCTCTCCTGGGACAACTTCAAATTGTCCACCACATGACTCCAAATCTGATGCAACCTATCCACCACCATGTCCACTCCAGGACAATCAGAAGGCTCCACCTGACCAGAGGAAAAACGAGGATGAAACCCCGAATTACAAAAGAAAGGAGAAACCAAGGTAGCAGAACTAGCCCGATTATTAAGGGCAAATTCGGCAAGCGGCAAAAAGGTAACCCAGTCATCTTGATCAGCAGAAACAAAACACCTCAAATAAGTTTCCAAGGTCTGATTAGTTCGTTCCGTCTGGCCATTCGTCTGAGGATGGAATGCAGACGAAAAGGACAAATCAATGCCCATCTTAGCACAGAACGTCCGCCAAAATCTAGACACAAACTGGGATCCCCTGTCAGAAACAATGTTCTCCGGAATCCCATGCAAACGAACCACGTTCTGAAAAAACAGAGGGACCAACTCAGAGGAGGAAGGTAACTTAGGCAAGGGTACCAGATGAACCATCTTAGAAAAGCGGTCACACACAACACAGATGACGGACATTTTTTGAGAGACAGGGAGATCCGAAATAAAGTCCATGGAAGTGTGCGTCCAAGGCCTCTTCGGGATAGGCAAAGGTGACAACAATCCACTGGCCCGAGAACAGCAAGGCTTAGCCCGAGCGCAAACTTCACAAGACTGCACAAAAGAACGCACATCCCTCGACAAGGAAGGCCACCAAAAAGACCTGGCCACCAAGTCTCTAGTACCAAATATTCCAGGATGACCTGCCAACGCAGAAGAATGGACCTCGGAGATGACTCTACTGGTCCAATTATCCGGAACAAACAGTCTTTCAGGCGGACAATGATCAGGTTTATCCACCTGAAACTCCTGCAAAGCACGTCGCAAGTCTGGGAAGACAGCCGACAAAATCACCCCATCCCTAAGGATACCAGTGGGCTCAGAATTTCCAGGGGAATCAGGCACAAAACTCCTAGAAAGAGCATCCGCCTTCACATTCTTTGAACCTGGCAGGTATGAAACCACAAAATCGAAACGGGAGAAAAACAGTGACCAACGAGCCTGTCTAGGATTCAGACGCTTGGCAGACTCAAGGTAAATCAGATTTTTGTGATCAGTCAAGACCACCACACGATGTCTAGCACCCTCAAGCCAATGACGCCACTCCTCAAATGCCCACTTCATGGCCAAAAGCTCCCGATTACCAACATCATAATTCCGCTCAGTGGGCGAAAACTTTCTAGAAAAGAACGCACATGGCTTCATCACCGAGCAATCGGAGCTTCTCTGTGACAAAACCGCCCCCGCTCCAATCTCAGAAGCATCAACCTCAACCTGAAAAGGAAGCGAAACATCTGGCTGACGCAACACAGGAGCAGAAGAAAACCGGCGCTTAAGTTCCTGAAAGGCCTCCACAGCCGCAGGAGACCAATCAGCAACATCAGCACCCTTCTTAGTCAGATCCGTCAAAGGCTTAACAACACTAGAAAAATTAGTTATGAAACGACGATAAAAATTAGCAAAGCCCAAGAACTTCTGTAGACTCTTAAGAGATGTAGGCTGCGTCCAGTCACAAATAGCTTGAACCTTGATGGGATCCATCTCAATAGTAGAAGGGGAAAAATATACCCCAAAAAAGAAATCTTCTGGACTCCAAAGAGACACTTTGAACCTTTACAAACAAAGAATTGGCCCGCAGGACCTGAAACACCTTCCTGACCTGCTGAAAATGGGACTCCCAGTCATCAGAAAAAACCAAAACATCATCCAAATACACAATCATAAATTTATCCAGATATTCACGGAAAATATCATGCATAAAGGACTGGAAGACAGAAGGAGCATTAGAAAGTCCAAAAGGCATCACCAAATACTCAAAATGGCCCTCAGGCGTATTAAATGCGATTTTCCACTCATCACCCTGCTTAATCCGCACAAGATTATACGCACCCCGAAGATCAATCTTAGTGAACCATTTAGCCCCCTTAATGCGAGCGAACAAATCAGTCAACAATGGCAAAGGATACTGATATTTGACCGTAATCTTATTCAAAAGACGGTAATCTATACAAGGCCTCAAGGAACCATCTTTTTTGGCCACGAAAAAAAAACCTGCTCCCAAAGGAGACGAAGCTGGACGGATATGTCCCTTTTCCAAGGACTCCTTAACATAATCCCGCATAGCTGTATGCTCTGGCACTGACAGATTGAACAAACGACCTTTAGGAAATTTACTGCCAGGAATCAAATCTATAGCACAATCGCAATCCCTGTGAGGAGGAAGCGAATTGAGCTTAGGCTCCTCAAAAACATCCCGATAATCAGACAAAAATACAGGAACCTCAGAAGGAGTAGATGAAGCGATAGAAATCGGAGGTGCATCATCATGAACCCCCTGACATCCCCAGCTCAACACAGACATCGTTTTCCAGTCCAAGACTGGGTTATGAGTTTGTAACCATGGCAGACCAAGCACTAAGACATCATGTAAATTATACAGTACCAGGAAGCGAATCACCTCCTGATGAACGGGAGTCATACGCATGGTCACGTGTGTCCAGTACTGAGGTTTATTCATAGCCAAAGGTGTAGAGTCAATTCCTTTCAAAGGAATAGGGACTTCCAGAGGCTCCAGACTAAACCCACAGTGGTTGGCAAATGACCAATCCATAAGACTCAGGGCAGCGCCTGAATCCACATAGGCATCGACGGAAATGGCTGATAATGAACAAATCAGAGTCACAGACAGAATGAACTTAGACTGTAAAGTACTAATGGCAACAGACTTATCAACCTTTTTTGTGCGTTTAGAGCATGCTGATATAACATGAGCTGAATCACCACAATAAAAACACAACCCATTTTTCCGCCTATAGTTTTGCCGTTCACTTCTGGACTGAATTCTATCACATTGCATTGTCTCAGGTGCCTGTTCAGAAGACACCGCCAAATGGTGCACAGGTTTGCGCTCCCGTAAACGCCGATCAATCTGAATAGCCATAGTCATAGACTCATTCAGACCTGTAGGCGCAGGGAACCCCACCATAACATCTTTAATGGCCTCAGAAAGGCCATCTCTGAATTTTGCAGCCAGAGCGCACTCATTCCACTGAGTAAGCACCGACCATTTCTGAAATTTCTGACAATATATTTCTGCTTCATCTTGCCCCTGAGAGAGAGCCAATAAAGCTTTTTCAGCCTGAATCTCTAGGTTAGGTTCCTCATAGAGCAAACCCAATGCCAGAGAAAACGCATCCACATTGAGCAACGCAGGATCCCCTGGTGCCAATGCAAATGCCCAATTCTGAGGGTCACCCCGCAGGAAAGATATTACAATCTTGACTTGCTGAGCAGGGTCTCCAGAGGAGCGAGATTTCAAAGAAAGAAACAACTTGCAATTGTTCCTAAAATTCAGAAAACTAGATCTATCTCCAGAAAAAAACTCTGGGATAGGAATTCTAGGTTCAGACATAGGAGCATGTACAACAAAATCTTGTATATTTTGAACCTTAGCAGCAAGATTATTCAGGCTGGAAGCCAAACTCTGGACATCCATGATAAACAGCTGAGGTCAGAGCCATTCAAGGATTAAGAGGAGGTAAGACGCAGCCAGGCTGCAATTAAGGCTAGGCAGCAAACTCTGAGGGAAAAAAAAAAAAAAAAAACTTCCTCAGACTACTTTTCCTCCTACTTCAGCCAATACGATTACCACTTTTCTGGCCGGCGATACTGTCATGATCCCAATGGCAGGGGATCACAAAAGGACAAGCACAAAAAACAGAACAAGCTCTAGGGTGATGGAAACTGAGCTGACCGCGATCCTGAACCTAATTCACACAACTAGCAGTAGCCGGGGAACGTGCCTACGATGATTTTAGACGTCTCGCGCCAGCCGAAGGACTAGCTTCCCCTATTAGAAGAAACAAAGACCTCTCTTGCCTCCAGAGAAACACCCCACAGAAATAGCAGCCCCCCACATATAATGACGGTGAAATGAGAGGAAAGCACATACGTAGTAATGAAAACAGATTCAGCAAAATGAGGCCCGCTAAAACTAGATAGCAGAGGATACAAAAGTGAACTGCGCGGTCAGCGAAAAACCCTACAAAAAACCATCCTGAAATTACTTGAACTCATGTGCCAACTCATGGAACATGAGGAGTAATATCAGCCCACTAGAGCAACCAGCAACAAGGAATCACATAACTGCAAGCTGGACTAAAACAAAAATAAAGCAAAACGTGGAACAGGAAAAACAAAAACTTAGCTTGTCCTGATTATTACAGAAGCGGAAAGCAGAGGTAACAAGACACACTGATTACATTGATCGCCGGCGAGGAAATGACAAGAAAGCCAGGTTAAATAGGAAACTCCCATATCCTGATAGAACAGGTGGACACCAGAGACCGCAGAGAACACAAGTCACCCGGTACCATCTGTAACCACCAGAGGGAGCCCAAAAACAGAATCCACAACACACTGCCCATGCAGTATATAACACAGGCCACCTAGTATAGAGCACAGCGATGTAGTGTATTGCCCAGCCACGTAATATATACCACAGCCACGTAGTATATAGCACAACCCACATAGTATATAGCACAGAGATGTAGTATATAACAGCCCACGTAGTATCCAACACAGCCCATGTAGTATATAGCAATGTGGGCACCATATCCCTGTTAAAAAAAAGAATTAAAATAAAAAATAGTTATATACTCACCCTCCGTCGGCCACCCGAATCCAGGCAAGGCGTTTACCCATGCTCCTCGCGATGCTCCGGTCCCAAGAGTGCATTGTGGTCTCGCGAGATGATGACGTGCGGTCTCGCGAGATCGCTAAGTCATCATCTTGCGAGACCGCAATGCATGGACCAGTCACCGGAGTGTCGCAAGGAGTGGGAAAGGCCTGGGCTGGATCCGGGGGGCCAACAGAAGGTGAGTATATAATGATTTTTAATTTTTTTATTATATTTAACATTAGATCTTTTTACTATTGATGCTGCATATGCGTTAACGCTGCCATTAACCCTGTGTGAGAGCTGACTGGAGGGGAGTATGGAGTGGACACTGACTGCAGGGGAGTAGGGAGCGGCCATTTTGCCGCCGGACTGTGCCTGTCGCTGATTGGTCGTGGCCGTTTTGCCACGACCAATCAGCGACTTTGGATTTCCGTGACAGACAGAAAGAAAGACAGACAGTCGGAAGTGACCCTTAGACAATTATATAGTAGAAAGGCAAATATATGTATATATATATATTTCAGAGCAATGTCTATTCACTTGATATTTTACAAATATCTATTAAATTATTTTTTTAGTTATCCCTAGTCTCAGAGAGTATTTCAGGAGGCAGCTGGTGTCAGCAGGCGGCGTATGACTGTAACGTCATGTTGCCCATGGTACTCACACCAATGTCATCTGCCAGCTGTAGAATAGGATTCTACATGTCGCGGGTGCAGGGAAAGGTGAGAAGAATGCTTTTTTTTAATGTGTTAGAGAACAGCAGCAGAATGGGGGAGATATATACCAGGAAGGAACCCAAGAAGGGTTCAGTACCTACATTTTTGACTGTAGGTACTGTGTTCTTTTCTTTGCAGGCCTCATTCTGTTTTCAGTAAACAGCAGAATGATGTGCTTTACCAAAAAGCTCTATCTTGGTCTCATCTGTCCACAAGATGCTTTCCCAGGAGGACTTTGGCTTCCTCACATACGCTTTGGCGAACTGCAGTCTAGCTTTTGTTTATGTCTCTGTGACATGCAGCTCCATCTCACAGTTGCTCCTGACCTGGTCATTTCCTCTCTCTATACAATCTGGCCAGACCTCCTCTTCCTCACCAGTGAAAGTTTACTTCTTGGTTTGCTGGAGTTGCTGTGCTGAAGTTGGAGATCGTTGTTGCTGCTGGAGATTGTTGTATGCTATTCTTGGGTGTATGCTTTCTCCATTATCCTATTCCTATTTGGTTTGTACATTACTACTTTTCCCTATATTCCTCTCTACCTTTGGTGAGTGTTTTGTATGCAAGTTGCTTTTTGTTATCCTTTTTGTTATTCTAATGTGTTTGTACACTAGCATTTTTGCCCCAGGCTCCCTGGGAGAAGGAGAAAGGACAGCGTAGGGTATAACAGGAGAACAGTGAGGCATGTAGCCCAAACCTCCTCACCAATAGATGTACCTTTGGGAGCAGGGCTAGTTAGGGCCCTATCCTTAGCGATGGTGCAAGGTCCCTTTCCCTAATCACGTTCAGTCACAGAGTGACACCTGGTCAATGACCTGTAGGGAGCTGAGGCCACAGTCTCAAACATTACCTTTAGTAACACACTATGCCGTCATGGATTAAAATCCTGCAGGGCATGCTATGTCCCCATGCTCACGCCAGCATATGCCCAGGACTGGTTGAAGTTCACTAATGACATCTGGATAATCTAGAGGAGATATGGGAAAAGGTCATGTCATCAGATGAGACCAAAATAGAACTTTTTGGTATAAACTCCACTTGCCGTATTTGGAAGAAGAAGGATGAGTACAACCCCAAGAACACCATCCTAACCATGAAGAATGGTGGAGGAAACATCATACTGTAACAACCCTGCCGGCATCGCTGCATGGCCTTCCATCCCTCACCTGCCTGATGCATCAACTCACTCACCCCGTGCCATGCTGTGTGTTCTGTCTGCTGCCGGCTCCATGCCGTGTGCCTCATGGCTGCTCGCTCTGTGTACACTTCCTGGCTGTGTGCATAGGGGAGCAGCGCTGGCAAATCCAGATTCTTATTGAGTCTGTGTGCACCTCCCTATGGTGTCCCCGGCCAATCGCCTAGAGGCCTCTGATACTTAAGCCGTCCTCACCCATTGGAGGATGCCTGAGCAAACTATTTCCCTCAGTTAGTACTTGCTACTGAGCTGCCAGGTCGTGTTCTGTTTCCTGTCTCTGAGGGCTGCAATACGCAGGCCTATCTGTGTCCAGTTCTAGTATTCGTGTCTGTTTCTGTCTGAACTCTGGTCTATGTCCATTGCTGTTGTTTGTTTGTTTGCTATTTCCCACTCTGCTGTGCGTACCTCTGTGTTCACTCCTTTGCTCGCTACTATCCATGGCTCTGCACTTCTCTGCACTGCTCGCCACTACCTGTGGCTCTGCACCTCTCTGCTCGCCACTTTCTGTGGCTCTACAATACTCTGCTCTGCTTACGACTACCTGTGGCTCTGCACCTCTCTGCTCGCCACTGTCCATGGCTCTACACTTCTCTGCTCTGCTCGCCAAAATCAGTGGCTCTGCACCTCTCTGCTCTGCTTGCAACTACCAGTGGCTCTGCACCTCTCTGCTCTGCTCGCCACAACCCGTGGCTCTGTGCTTCTCTGCTCTGCTCGCTACAACCTGTGGCTCTGAGCCTTCTGGCTCTTAGCTTTGCCTCCTGCGGTTCTGCTCTTGGCTCTGCCTCCAGCGGGTCTGCTCTTGGCTCCGCCTCCAGCGGATCAGCTTTTGGCTCTGCCTCCTCCTTCTCTGCTCCTAGCTCTGCCTCCTCCTTCTCTGTTTGTGGCTCCACCTCCTGCTCTTGGCTCCGCCTCCTTCTCTGCTCTTGGCTCCGCCTCCTGTGGTTCTGCTTTGCATCCGCTCTTGCGGTCTTGCTCTACCTCCGTTCTGCAACTTGTCGTACAGGTCCCTACCTGTTTCCATATACCCTCCAGTCTGAACAGGTTCTTACCTGTTTCCATATACCCACCTGTATACCAGTTCCTACCTGTCCTACCAGAGTATCAGCCCTGTCCGCCTGTTCTGCCAGAGTGCCAGCCATGCCCGCCTGCCTGCCAGTGTCTCTGCCGTGCCCGTCTGTCAGTGTCTCTGCTGTACCTGTCCACCTGCCAGTGTCTCTGCCGTGCCCATCTGTCTGCCAGTGTCACAGCTGTGCCTGCCTGCCAGTGTCCTGTCCCCCGGTGGGATCAGCAGTCACAGCCAGACACCACCCTGGAGTGGTACCTGGTAGCTTCCTGTCGCACACGTCTGACCTCACCATCGGAGGCTCCAGCGAACACCAAGGAAACTACTTAGTTATGCCCCTTCCAGGGTAGTCTGGTCAGTGGTCCAGTGGGGCCACACCCCCGCACGCCCGCGCCATCCAGTCTGGGCGTGAGTGTTACACATACTTTGGGGTGCTTTTCTGCAAAGGGGACAGGACGACCGCACCGTATTGAAGCAAGGATGGATGGGGTCATGTATAGCGAGATTTTAGCCAACAACCTCCTCCCCTAAGTAAGAGCACTGAAGATGGGTCATGTCTGGGTCTTCCAGCATGACAACAACCTGAAACACAGCCAGGGCAACTAAGGAGTTGCAGCGCCCCAGAGTCCTGGTCGTTGCAGTAATGTTGTTCTTCCACCAGGGGGAGTGATGTTACGTCTGAGGGCAATGAAGGAGTTTCATCTGTCCAGGTATCACATCCACAAAACACACTTCACACTCCAGTCTGCCAGGGGGAGCTAAGCTCTATCTATTAGGGCACTCCTCACATATAGGTAAAACTGGTGGGTTGGTTAGAAAGTTAGGGAGTCGAGAGACAAAAGCTGACTGGGGGGAGTAGGAGAAAGTCAGTGAGTCCCGACCGAGTTTGGCAGAGGCTGGTTGGAGTGGGTTACAGCCAGCTCCAGACTGCGGCCTGCGGAAGACGAGGGTACACGGAGCTGCGCCTGCATCCCATGTGGCAGCATCCCAAGACAGAGACATTGAAAGGAATTGGGTTGCAGTGAGTGAGAAATGAAGTCATAGCAAAAGGAGAAGAACATCAGTGGGAGACCAGCTAGAAGCAGGCTGCCTCCTTCTGAAGCGCAGTAGCCGGTAGCCAGAACACCGAGGGAGTAAGGATCTCTATGCCGTTACTTCAGAGACTGGCAGGACAGTTGATTCTACGTTGACTGCCCGACCATATACCCAGGAGGCAGGGTGGCAACTTGTGGGGGCCGGGGCGTCTCTAGGGTCCCTATAGAAAGCCTCAGGCCACCAGTTATACGGGTTTGTCCTATCCGTCAGGGGGACAGAGAGGAAGAGACTTAACATCTACAATAGTTGTGAGGACCTTACCAAGTTGCTCAGCAGGGAGGTACTACAACGCCCAGCGCTAGAGGAAGGCTATTGAATTCCACCTGGATAAGGGGAACTCTGGAATTGCCCTCAGTCCTTAGCCTGGACTGTGGATGCTGAAGCCTTCAGTAAAGGTAAAGAGACTGCAACCTTATGTCCTCGTTCTTCTCTGCGCCTCACACCATCACCATCTACACTCTGGGAAGCCTTGGGGACATACTTCACCTGTGGGAAGGTATACCATCTAGCTGCCATAGATGGTCCCCAGTGGACCCCTAAGCAGCGTCGGTCACCCTGACCGAATACCACAGGTGGCGTCACGAACATTATCCCTTTAAAGACCTTTCCCCCATTTATTCAACGAACCTCCCGAGGGCCACAGACCGGGTCAGCCACCGTGACATCCCCGACGAGAACCGAAGGGCCGGTATCGTGTAACCCCTAGCCCTTGGGGTGGACCGCTGCAGAGTGGCTCTGTAAAAAGCATTTCAAGGTTCTGAAGTGGCCTAGCCAGTCTCCAGACCTGAACCCAATAGAACATCTTTGGAGGGAGCTGAAAGTGGGGAAAAATCCCTGCTGCAGTGTGTGCAAATGTGGTCAAGAACTACAGGAAAGCCCTGACCTCTGTAATTGCAAGCAAAGGTTTCTGCACCAAATATTAAGTTCTGTTTTTCTATTGTATCAAATACTTATTTAATGCAAGAAAATGCAAATCAATTATGTAAAAATCATAAAATGTGATTTTCTGTTTTTTTATTTTTAGATTTTGTCTCTCACAGGTAACATAGTAACATAGTAACATAGTTAGTAAGGCCGAAAAAAGACATTTGTCCATCCAGTTCAGCCTATATTCCATCATAATAAATACCCAGATCTACGTCCTTCTACAGAACCTAATAATTGTATGATACAATATTGTTCTGCTCCAGGAAGACATCCAGGCCTCTCTTGAACCCCTCGACTGAGTTCGCCATCACCACCTCCTCAGGCAAGCAATTCCAGATTCTCACTGCCCTAACAGTAAAGAATCCTCTTCTATGTTGGTGGAAAAACCTTCTCTCCTCCAGACGCAAAGAATGCCCCCTTGTGCCCGTCACCTTCCTTGGTATAAACAGATCCTCAGCGAGATATTTGTATTGTCCCCTTATATACTTATACATGGTTATTAGATCGCCCCTCAGTCGTCTTTTTTCTAGACTAAATAATCCTAATTTCGCTAATCTATCTGGGTATTGTAGTTCTCCCATCCCCTTTATTAATTTTGTTGCCCTCCTTTGTACTCTCTCTAGTTCCATTATATCCTTCCTGAGCACCGGTGCCCAAAACTGGACACAGTACTCCATGTGCGGTCTAACTAGGGATTTGTACAGAGGCAGTATAATGCTCTCATCATGTGTATCCAGACCTCTTTTAATGCACCCCATGATCCTGTTTGCCTTGGCAGCTGCTGCCTGGCACTGGCTGCTCCAGGTAAGTTTATCATTAACTAGGATCCCCAAGTCCTTCTCCCTGTCAGATTTACCCAGTGGTTTCCCGTTCAGTGTGTAATGGTGATATTGATTCCCTCTTCCCATGTGTATAACCTTACATTTATCATTGTTAAACCTCATCTGCCACCTTTCAGCCCAAGTTTCCAACTTATCCAGATCCATCTGTAGCAGAATACTATCTTCTCTTGTATTAACTGCTTTACATAGTTTTGTATCATCTGCAAATATCGATATTTTACTGTGTAAACCTTCTACCAGATCATTAATGAATATGTTGAAGAGAACAGGTCCCAATACTGACCCCTGCGGTACCCCACTGGTCACAGCGACCCAGTTAGAGACTATACCATTTATAACCACCCTCTGCTTTCTATCACTAAGCCAGTTACTAACCCATTTACACACATTTTCCCCCAGACCAAGCATTCTCATTTTGTGTACCAACCTCTTGTGCGGCACGGTATCAAACGCTTTGGAAAAATCGAGATATACCACGTCCAATGACTCACCGTGGTCCAGTCTATAGCTTACCTCTTCATAAAAACTGATTAGATTGGTTTGACAGGAGCGATTTCTCATAAACCCATGCTGATATGGAGTTAAACAGTTATTCTCATTGAGATAATCCAGAATAACATCCCTCAGAAACCCTTCAAATATTTTACCAACAATAGAGGTTAGACTTACTGGCCTATAATTTCCAGGTTCACTTTTAGAGCCCTTTTTGAATATTGGCACCACATTTGCTATGCGCCAGTCCTGCGGAACAGACCCTGTCGCTATAGAGTCACTAAAAATAAGAAATAATGGTTTATCTATTACATTACTTAGTTCTCTTAGTACTCGTGGGTGTATGCCATCCGGACCCGGAGATTTTACCTACGATAAAAATTACAGACCTCTCCATTCTTTGTAAGGGGGAAAACTTGCAAAATCGGCAGTGGATCAAATACTTATTCCCCCCACTGCTCTAGGGAGGGAGCCAGGTTGGAAGACGTATATACAGTGGGGCAAAAAAGTATTTAGTCAGTCAGCAATAGTGCAAGTTCCACCACTTAAAAAGATGAGAGGCGTCTGTAATTTACATCATAGGTAGACCTCAACTATGGGAGACAAACTGAGAAAAAAAAATCCAGAAAATCACATTGTCTGTTTTTTTAACAATTTATTTGCATATTATGGTGGAAAATAAGTATTTGGTCAGAAACAAACAATCAAGATTTCTGGCTCTCACAGACCTGTAACTTCTTCATTAAGAGTCTCCTCTTTCCTCCACTCATTACCTGTAGTAATGGCACCTGTTTAAACTTGTTATCAGTATAAAAAGACACCTGTGCACACCCTCAAACAGTCTGACTCCAAACTCCACTATGGTGAAGACCAAAGAGCTGTCAAAGGACACCAGAAACAAAATTGTAGCCCTGCACCAGGCTGGGAAGACTGAATCTGCAATAGCCAACCAGCTTGGAGTGAAGAAATCAACAGTGGGAGCAATAATTAGAAAATGGAAGACATACAAGACCACTGATAATCTCCCTCGATCTGGGGCTCCACGCAAAATCCCACCCCGTGGGGTCAGAATGATCACAAGAACGGTGAGCAAAAATCCTAGAACCACGCGGGGGGACCTAGTGAATGAACTGCAGAGAGCTGGGACCAATGTAACAAGGCCTACCATAAGTAACACACTACGCCACCATGGACTCAGATCCTGCAGTGCCAGATGTGTCCCACTGCTTAAGCCAGTACATGTCCGGGCCCGTCTGAAGTTTGCTAGAGAGCATTTGGATGATCCAGAGGAGTTTTGGGAGAATGTCCTATGGTCTGATGAAACCAAACTGGAACTGTTTGGTAGAAACACAACTTGTCGTGTTTGGAGGAAAAAGAATACTGAGTTGCATCCATCAAACACCATACCTACTAAAGCATGGTGGTGGAAACATCATGCTTTGGGGCTGTTTCTCTGCAAAGGGGCCAGGACGACTGATCCGGGTACATGAAAGAATGAATGGGGCCATGTATCGTGAGATTTTGAGTGCAAACCTCCTTCCTTCAGCAAGGGTATTGAAGATGAAACGTGGCTGGGTCTTTCAACATGACAATGATCCAAAGCACACCGCCAGGGCAACGAAGGAGTGGCTTCGTAAGAAGCATTTCAAGGTCCTGGAGTGGCCTAGCCAGTCTCCAGATCTCAACCCTATAGAAAACCTTTGGAGGGAGTTGAAAGTCCGTGTTGCCAAGCGAAAAGCCAAAAACATCACTGCTCTAGAGGAGATCTGCATGGAGGAATGGGCCAACATACCAACAACAGTGTGTGGCAACCTTGTGAAGACTTACAGAAAACGTTTGACCTCTGTCATTGCCAACAAAGGATATATTACAAAGTATTGAGATGAAATTTTGTTTCTGACCAAATACTTATTTTCCACCATAATATGCAAAAAAATTGTTAAAAAAACAGACAATGTGATTTTCTGGATTTTTTTTTCTCAGTTTGTCTCCCATAGTTGAGGTCTACCTATGATGTAAATTACAGACACCTCTCATCTTTTTAAGTGGTGGAACTTGCACTATTGCTGACTGACTAAATACTTTTTTGCCCCACTGTACCAGGATCGGGCTCATATATACCAGGATGGTTGACATTACTACAACATGGGGGTGGGGGGGGGGTGGACACGCATATCCTGATAGGATTTAGAACACTTCTGACCAACATGCAGGAGATGTGGGTGGGGCAGGTCCAAATTTTGCATCGGGGCCCATTGGACTTACACCACTGAATAACAGGTCATTTAAAGCAATTTAATAACTTTATAATTTTTTTTAGAAAAATTTCACCATTTGTGAAATATGTTTTGGGGTACTGGAGCTCAGCTCCCATTCAGTTTAACAGCAGTGGTGAAGAACGGGCACAACACAGTGTACACCTGGCCGCAGTGGAAGCTGTAAACGGCTGATCAATGGGAGGGCCGGGCATGGGACCCTCATCAATCTACTAGTAATGACCTATACCGAGATAGGCCATCAATATATCAGTCTTTGACAATCCCTTTAACAACAGTGGCTGACACCGACTATCATTAATGCGGATTTAAAGCTGCAGATCTTTTGCTAATCTGGAATTCAATCATATCACATTTTGAATTAAGATGGGACAACCCCTTTAAAATATATCGAGTTGGCAAAATACTATGTGCTGTACAAGAGACTACTCTTCTATCACTTCACATTCTTGTTTTGCTAATAATAAAGATAGTAAGGTTTGCACTAGATGTGCATTAAGAATGAGGCCATTATGTTAGATGTCGGCCATTATAAGGCAATTCATACGTACGCTGTGTTATATACTACGTAGCTCTCTTATATACTATGTAGCTATGTTATATACTACGTCGGTTGTGTTATATACTACGTAGCCTGTGCTATATACTACCTACATATTCTAGAATACCCGATACGTTAGAATCGGGCCACCATCTAGTTCATAATAAGAAGGCTCGGTGCAGTCTGGCTATTACATGTGTCACACTTTATACTTGTAATGGAAAACTACAGTGTATCACACATAAACTTGTTTTTCTCCTCTGTTTTCCTAATGACTTAATAACCACCACCACATAATCCGTTTAGACCCACCACAGAGAAGGAAAGCCAGGATTAACCTACTGGAAAAATGGACAGCTCAACAATAAAACCTGATCCAATATATTAATAGTGACACGTACAGCAACTTATCTTAAGGTAACACCATAAATCCAATCATTTAAAAAAGTCTATAAAAATGCAATAAATGTGTACAATATGTGTCCTTGAGGACCAAGGGGTCAGCAAAATGTATTCAGCATACATGACACTTGAGCCTAAGCATCGCCTAGGGAGGATATAGCATGCCGCATGTAGGATGTTTCAAAATGGGTCCATTGCCGTCTTACAAAACTGAAGGTCGCCACCGATTCTCCACTGTAACAAGCTAATTGGTCCAAAACTATCCAGGGTTGAAATATACTGCTTGCTATATATTATTGTTGGCCTTGATGCTGTGAATATACCACCCCGTTTCCTAAGTTGCATTAATTACCATGCAAATGTTGTTTTTAATGCTATGATATGCCAAGTTAGGTACTATGTCATGGTACAAGATTTGCCACCTCTGAGGGGAGCACAGAAGGTGTGAGGGACTGAGATGTGGTAGACCACAGACGTGCACAAAATACCAGATAAGAAATATTGCAGGGTATTGCTACCATGAGAAGAAACTATACCTGAAGGAAGGATATGCTGCTGAAGTGATTGCCAGCAGTCAGTTAAAAGTGTCGCAAATGCAAGCAATCTGACAGCCCATTGCCAAGTTTTTACCTGTTGGCTTCTGAGATTCTGTAACAATCAGCCTGTTGCCTTATGAAAGATCCTGTGCTCATCAAGCATGTTGCGTTCCTGTGATTAAAGGTGATGAAACTGTCATCTTTGTAAATCTGCATTTCATCTGCAATCCCTAAGTGATGAAATATTGTACTACCAGGGGCCATTGTATCTACATTCTAAAAGGGTTTTACCACCATATTATCTGTTATAAAAGTGTTATCCCACTTTCCACCACACAAAGGAAGACACTTTTACACACATACAGTTACTGTTGCATTAATTACATCCCCTGGGTACATAGTTTTAATATGTAAATATGGTAGCACATTTAAGTATATTGCGTAGATGGGCTTAATGCATAGGCACAGTAACATAATAAAATTTACTACATAGACTTGATAACATAACAAAACATTGCATAGATACAGCATCAAATCCAAACTTATTGTATAGATACTGTACCACAATAAAGTCCACAGCACAAATATGGTACATGAATCAAGCATACTACATAGATACAGTACTAGAACAATGCTTACTGCATAAAGCAGTATTAAAACAAAGCTTACTGAGTTACATGATAACAAGCAAGTTTACTGCATAGATACAGTAACAGAACCAAGCTGGCTGTATAGATATAGTATCTGAGCCAAGCTTTCTGCATAGATACAGCACCAGAACTAAGCTTACTGCATAGATACATGTCTAGAATCAACCCTACTGAATAGATAGAGTTCTACAACCAAGCTTACTACATCGCGATGAAATCAGAAAAACTAACTACACAGATACAGTATCAAGTTCAAGCTTATTAATGTAACAATACCAATGTCACGATACCCGGTATTAATGCTGCAGGGGAAACTGCACCCAGCAGCAACGGAGCTGGACCAGACAGCGGGTAACTAACCTGATGACCAACGGGACCTTCCACATGAGACAGAGTGATCAGGTAAAGCAAAAGGACCTAAGATCATGTGACAGAGTGGGAGGCGGTCAGGGGGCGGAGCCAGACACAGGGAAACAGAGAAGGAACAAGCATAAAAGAATAGTGAAACAAGCAGAGGTCGTAGCCAGGAGATTACAAGATACCAACAGGAAGAGTCAGGAAACAGTCAGAAGCCACGCCAGGGGTCAGTAATCCAGGGAAACAAATGAAGCAAATGACAGCAAGACACTAAGGCTACTTTCTCACTAGCGTCGCAATGCGTCGTTTTGCAGAAAAAACGCATCCTGCAAAGTTGTTTGCAGGATGTGTTTTTTCTCCATAGGCTTGTATTAGCGATGCATTGCGACGCATTGCCAGACGTCGCAAAGGTCGTGCGACGGTTGCGTCGTGTTGTGGTGGACCATCGGCACCAAAAAACATTGTAACGTTTTTTGGTGCGTTGTGTCCGCCATTTCCAACTGCGCATGCGCGGCTGGAACTCCGCTCCTTCCTCCCCGCAACTCACAATGGGGCAGTGGATGCGTTGTAATAATACATCCGCTGCCCCCGTTGTGCTGCGTTGTCACAGGATGTGTCGGTACGTCGGCCCGACGCACTGCGACGGGCCGACGCTAGTGTGCAAGTAGCCTAAGCAAGCCAGCACACACTTTAGAGGTCAAGCATACAGACTGCAGAAAAACCTATAGCTGACAAGGATGCCAGGTTAGGTGCGAGTATAAATAGCCCTCCCAGCTTGAAGGATAGGCTAACAACATTAACCCTGAGAGCACAGGACATTAACCTTGTCCTAACCATGACAATTATTTAGTCTACAGCACTGATCTTGTGCCAGAATCAAGCTTAATGTTGAGATCCAGTTCCAAGACCTAGTTTATTGCACAGATACAATACCAGAATTTAGCTTACTGCATAAATACAATAATACGAACCAAGTCTATTGCATATATACAGTACCAGAACCAAGCTTACTGCACATATACGTTAATTGAACCAAGCTTAAAATATACTGTAAAAGTATCAAGTTTGCTGCATAGATGCAGTACCAGAAGCATGCCTAATACATAAATACTATAACAAACCCAAGGGAAAATCATATAAACTGCAACAGAATGAAGCTTACTGCATAGATACAGTATCAGAACTAACCTCATTGCACAGAAACAATAATAGAACCAAGCTTACAATATACAGTTCCAGAAGCAAGCTATAAATACATAGATACAGTAATACAGTAGTATCATGTTTGCTACATAGATACAGTACTAGGATCAAGTCTAATACATAGATATTATAATAAGCCCAAGTGCAGGTCATAGAAACTGTAACACAAGCTTACAGCATAAAAGTTGTAAATGAGCTACTAAATTAACCTGGTACCAACTATATTATATGGTACTCCACATTTAAAATACTGTAACACGCAAAATCAAGCATACTGCATACATATAGTAACAGAACCAAATCTACAAAATAGAAATGGTTATGGAACAAGAGCCTTTAACATACTAAACTTGTCTCTAGGAGGTCTTGGCACCAGCATTAACAGAATATGCTATTTAACCCATTCACTCCGGATGATTTTCTGTTTTTGTTTTTTTTCTCCCTTTCTTCCAAGAGCTATATCATTTTTTCCTTCAATGCAGCTGTGTGAGGGCTTGTTTTTTTGCGGGACGAGTTGTACTTTTGAATGCCACCATTAATTTTACCACATAGTGTACTGGAAAATGGGGGGAAAAATTCCAAGTGTGGTGACTTCGCAAAAAAAAGTGCAATTTCATAATTGTTTTTGGATTTTTTTTTATTTACCATGTTCACGATATGGTAAAACTGACTTGACAATATGATTCCCCAGGTCAGTACGAGTGTGCAGATACCAAACATGTACAGGTTCTTGTTTATTTAAATGGTGACAAAAATATCCAAATTTTGTATGAAAAATTTTTTTTTTGCGTTTGTCGCCATTTTGCGAGACTTGTAGCGTTTCCATTTTTCAGGATTTGGGGTTAGGTGAGGACTGCGCCCTGAGCTGATGTTTTTATTGATACCATTTTGGGGTAGATACAATGTTTGCCTTTTATTGCTTTTTATTGCAATGTTTCAGTGACCCCCCAAAAATTGTAATTACCAATCAGATTACTTTATATTTTGCTAGGTAAGACGTTTCTGAACTCAGCGATACCAAATATGTGTATTTATTTTTTATGGGGCAAAAGGGGGTGCTTTGAACTTTTTTTTTTTTAACTTTTTACTGTGTATAGCAAAAATCACGATCTCCTATAAACACCGGCCACGAGTCAACATTCACAGGAGAATTGTGATGACAGGCACGAGGGTCTTCAGCAGACCCACGGCTGTCATGGCAGCCCATTGGCAATCCACGATCATGTGACAGGGGCACCGATGGGTGGGATTTGTGTTGCACTTCCGGTCGACTTGTGTTAAATGCCGCTGTCAGTGATTGACAGCGGCATTTTAACTAGTTAACAGCCGCGGGTGGATCTCGGCTGTTAGATACAGTTGATAGCTGATTAAATCAACCACCAAGTGCTGGGAAAGTTGCGGGTTCAGCGTTGGAGCCCGTATCAAAGGTAGTGACACAGCCAATTATGTAAATATACGTTATCGGTCATGAAGGGGTTAAACCCCCGGAATTTTGGGATTTTAGAGTACGCAATAGTGACTCCCATTGTATGGATGATGAGGGAAACCTACAAGCTAATAGTGAAGAAATAAATGGGGTGAGTGGCAGTGTGGAAAACAGCTGAGCATGGTTGCGCGGTTATTTCCATAAGTCCCATAGAAGTGACTAGGGACAGAAGAGCAGATGTGGTAAAGCCCGCTGTTCTCGATATAGGCAGAGGCGACACCAACATCTATCAAATATTTATGGAATGTGAAGATTCCAATATTGTTTCAGTTGCGGACGCTCAAAATGTATAAATGTTTCGTTCTTTAGCTCAGATTTATTTATTAAACTTTCTGGATTTTTTTTCAATAAAATGCACATCTTCCACTTCCAGGATTAATGATGCTGACCTCACGGCCCAGTGACTCACACGCTTAAAATGAACGGGGGGTCACTGTATCGTGGTCAACACTCTCGTAAGTCTATTGTGTTCTATCAGCACAGAATGGTGAGAACGTTCCGCTTCTAAGGTCCCAACGCCAAATATTCTGGAGCTAAGATATGCAAGTTATGGCACCATGAAACCGATGAACACAAAACACATTATTAAGGAGATGGACAAGGCTCCGAATGGCTGAAAATGCCAAGGAACAAAGCGAATTGTTCAAGGCTGAAGTATCGGTCCGAACATAATTTTGTGTGAATAGTTTAATATCCTGAGGGTTTATTATTCTTTTTGGTCCTGTTTATATTTTGGTGTTCCTGCTTATTCCCCTTAATGACTTGGAGTAGCAAGTATTAAAACAATCACAATTAAGTAACCCCCTGCCAGCAATAATAAGATAAGCATCTCTCCAAGGGTTTTTCCACTTATATTGTGGGTTGTGGAGAGTCAAGGAAAAGTTCTAGTCTCCTCACATATAAACAAGCCTTAAATTAAATAAATGAAAATGTCTAATCCATGCTGTAATTGGGTGAAAGGGTTATCTTCATCTATTATGGCTAAAAGTTCTGCAGATATCATATATGTAATGGAAACTGAAGAACAAAAAAAAAATAAGGACATTTAATTTTTGTTTTTTAAATACAACAATTTAAAAGCAAAAATTATGTTTCCTATTATTTATTCAACTTCGTACCCCATTTCAGTGCTGAAACATATGAAAAAAAAGTTTAGGGAAAGGGGCAATAAGAAGGTGCAGTCCTCCAGGCAGGAAGAAGGTGCAGTCCTCCAAGCAGGAAGAAGGTGCCATCCTCCAGGCAGGAAGAAGGTGCTGTCCTCCAGGCAGGAAGAAGATGCAGTCCTCCAGGCAGGTAGAAGGTGCCATCCTCCAGGCAGGAAGAAGGTGCTGTCCTCCAGGCAGGAAGAAGGTGCAGTCCTCCAGGCAGGTAGACGGTGCCATCCTCCAGGCAGGAAGAAGGTGCCGTCCTCCAGGCATGAAAAAGATGCCATCCTCCAGGCAGGAAGAAGGTGCAGTCCTCCAGGCAGGTAGACGGTGCCATCCTCCAGGCAGGAAGAAGGTGCCGTCCTCCAGGCATGAAAAAGATGCCATCCTCCAGGCAGGAAGAAGGTGCTGTCCTCCAGGCAGGAAGAAGGTGCCATCCTCCAGGCAGGAAGAAGGTGACATCCTCCAGGCAGGAAGAAGGTGCCATCCTCCAGGCAGGAAGAAGGTGCTGTCCTCCAGGCAGGAAGAAGGTGCTGTCCTTCAAGCAGGAAGAAGGTGCCATCCTCCAGGCAGGAAGAAGGTGCAGCCCTCCACGCAGGAAGAAGATGCCGTCCTCCAGGCAGGAACAAGGTGCAATCCTCCAGGCAGGAAGAAGGTGCAGCCCTCCAGGCAGGAACAAGATGCCGTCCTCCAGGCAGGAAGAAGATGCCGTCCTCCAGGCAGGAAGAAGGTGCCATCCTCCAGGCAGGAAGAAGATGCTGTCCTCCAGGCACGAAGAAGGTGCCATCCTCCAGGCAGGAAGAAGATGCTGTCCTCCTGGCAGGTAGAAGGTGCCGTCCTCCAGGCAGGAAGAAGATGCCATCCTCCAGGCAGGAAGAAGGTGCCATCCTCCAGGCAGGTAGAAGGTGCCGTCCTCCTGGCAGGTAGAAAGTGCCATCTTCCAGGCAGGTAGAAGGTGCCATTCTCCAGGCAGGAAGAAGGTGCCTTCCTCCAGGCAGGAAGAAGATGCCATCCTCCAGGCAGGTATAAGGTGCAGTCTTCCAGGCAGGAAGAAGGTGCCATCCTCCAGGCAGGTAGAACGTGCTGTCCTACAGGCAGGAAGAAGGTGCTGTTTTCCAGGCAGGAAGAAGGTGCCGTCTTCCAGGTGAAAGCTTTGCTCTATGGTATCTAATAGACAGAATAAATGACCATATTTTTCGGATTATAAGACGCACTTTTTTCTCCAAATTTGGGAGAAAAGTGGGCGTGCATTTTATAATCCAAAGGTAGCTTACCAGGGGGAGTTGATGGCAGTGGAGCGGGGTCACAGGAGACCGGGTCACTACTTCAGGAGGCCAGCGGCAGGAGTGGGGTGATGCTCTGGTGACTGGGCACTCATTAGATGTTGGCGACGGTGAGCAGATTTCCCTTTCCCATTTAGTTCCCTGCGGTGAGCTTTGGGAAAATCACAGGCGACTGAATGTTAAAGGGGTCTCTAATCACCGGCGCCGGCATTTAAGGGTTACCGAGATGTCATCTCCCGACATCTCAATCTGCACATGCGCCTCCTCCAGCGGCCATTTTGCAGAAGCCCAGTGCAGGAAACTAAATGGGGAAGGAGACACTGCTCACCAGTACCAATATCTAATGAGCGCCAAGAGTTCGTCTCCCAAGATCTCAATCTGCACTTACGCCGCCTCTGTCGGCCATTTTTCTGAAGCCCACTGCAGGGAACTGAATGGGAAAGGGGACTCCACTCACCAGAGCCAATATCGAATGAATGCTCAGGCACCGCAACATTGCCCCAATCCTGCCTCCGGTCTCCTGAAGCAGCAACCCTGCCTCCTGTGAACCCTCACTACTGCCGCCGACTTCCCTGGTAAGCTACCGTTGAAAGGGTCTATAAGACGCACCACCATTTTACTTACATTTTTTTCCTGTTTTCCACCCCAATATTTGGGGTGCGTTTAATAGTTCACAAAATAAGGTAATATAGCATTTGTGAGTGTTCAAACCAGAGACCCCTTTTAACATAGCATTGTGCCTTCAATAACTGCTTTTCGACACAGTGATATTTAATTTTTGCATTTTTGCTTTTTCTTTTCCTTCTTCCAAGAGGCAGAACTTATTATTTTTCCATTGATATGGGTTAATGGGGGCTTGTATTTTGTGGGATGAGTTGTCCTTTTGAAAAACACCATCCATTTCACCAAGCAATGTACTGGAAAACAGTAAAACAAAAATCCCAAGTGCACCGAAATTGTGGAAAAATCAACAATCTTGCAATAGAATTTTGGATTTTGTTCTTACAGCGTTCATTATACAGTAACAATAACATGGCAATATGAGTCTCCAGGTCGGTACAATTACAGAGATACCAAACATTAATATTTTTTTTTTATTTGTAATGAAAATTTTTTGGGAAATTCAGAAAAAAACACATTAGGCTGGTTTCACATTTGCGTTTAAAAACGCAGCGTTTTAAACGCAAATGCATGTGGTGAAAAAAACGCATGTAAACGCGTTAAAACGCCGCATTTTTTAGACACATGCGTTTTTGCATGTTTTAATAGAAACGCGGCGTTTTGACGCGTTTACATGCATTTTTTCCTGCGTTTGCGTTTTTAAAACGCATGATGAGAAGTGTGTGACAGCTGCCAATCATCAAAATCAACAAGAAAACCCACTTTAAACAGAAATAGCTAGGGTTAGGGTTAGGATCCCTAGTAACCCTAGGGATCCTAACCCTAACCCTAAGGGATCCTAACCCTAACCCTAACCCTATCCCTAACCCTATCCCTAACCCTAAGGGATCCTAACCCTATCCCTAAGGGATCCTAACCCTATCTCTAACCCTAAGGGAGCCTAACCCTATCCCTAACCCTAAGGGATCCTAACCCTATCCCTAACCCTAACCCTAAGGGATCCTAACCCTAACCCTTAGGGTTAGGATCCCTTATGGTTAGGGTAAGGGTTAGGGTTTGGGGTTGGCTTATCAGTGTGTATTCTTGTGTTTTTCTATTAAAACGCATGCATTTAAAAATGCATGCAAACGCATGTGCTTAAAAACGCATGCGTTTACATAGACAGCAATAGATTTTTTTGCCGCAAAAAACGCCGCTAGAAATTACTACATGTTGCATTTTTGCAACACAACGCATGCATAGAAAAGACGCATGCGGCGGCAAAACACGGCAAAACGCATGCAAAAAACGCATGCGTTTTTAATGTTAAGTATAGGAAAAAAACGCATGCGTTGTTTTGTGCTAAAACGCAGCCGCAAAAATCACAAATGTGAAACCAGTCTTAGACCCATACCATTTTCATCTTTTGGTCGATGCAGCTGTGTAAAGGCTTTTGTTTTGCAAGCCAATGCTTTTATTGATACCTTTTTGGAGTAGATATGCTGCTTTCTTCTCTTTTTATTCCATTTTTTGCAGTTTTATTTCACCAATGTTGGTAAATAATCATGTCTGAAACTTTTCACGGTGCTGTTATCTTTGGGAAAACCACAGTAACAGACAGAGTATCTTCATATTAGATATTGGACCCGTCATCTGTGGGTCTCATTAAGATGGTACTAGTAATGTAGGTGCCCCTATCTATCTCTACTCTTTGCACCTTGTATGTAGCCCTCTGGAGCCTGTCCCCATATGTCCGCACTACCTGCTGATGTGCATTGGCAGCTCAGTGTTATCATAGGGACATTGGGCCTTTTGCAAACATTTGAAATTCCAGAATTAATCATTTTTAAACCTAAGGGAAAAAGGCAAAATCTCACATTTCTTACTCTTTTTATTATTTATATTTGATTCTCGTGTAATTTTAGCTTCCTTGATTAAATGTAAGACTGTAGAAGATAAATAATATTTTTGGTCTTTTTTTTCCAAAACATCTTTCTGTATTGTCTATATAGACAGTGCAGCAGTGAGTGTGCTTTATGGCAGCTACAATGTACAGGCAGTAAATGTCTGTAGACTACTAATATGGTCTTCAAATATAAAGTGAATACAGCCCCCTTCCTCAGAGAGCAGAAAGTGACAGGGGGCTGCACGCAGAACCTGACACTGCCCTCTCAGGTAATGAGATGACTCTGCTGACACTGATCTCTCAGGTAATGAGATGACTCTGCTGACCCTGACTTCTCAGTTAATGAGATGACTCTGCTGACCCTGACCTCTCAGCTAATGAAATGACGCTGCTGACCCTGGCCTCTCAGGTAATGAGATGACTCTGCTGACCCTGACCTCTCAGGTAATGAGATGACTCTGCTGACCCTGACCTCTCAGGTAATGAAATGACGCTGCTGACCCTGGCCTCTCAGGTAATGAGATGATTCTGCTGACCCTGGCCTCTCAGGTAATGAGATGACTCTGCTGACCCTGGCCTCTCAGGTAATGAGATGACTCTGCTGACACTGATCTCTCAGGTAATGAGATGACTCTGCTGACCCTGACTTCTCAGGTAATGAGATGACTCTGCTGACCCTGGCCTCTCAGGTAATGAGATGACTCTGCTGACCTTGGCCTCTCAGGTAATGAGATGACTCTGCTGACCCTGGCCTCTCAGGTAATGAGATGACTTTGCTGACCCTGGCCTCTCAGGAAATGAGATGACTCTGCTGACCTTGGCCTCTCAGGTAATGAGATGATTCTGCTGACCCTGGCCTCTCAGGTAATGAGATGACTCTGCTGACCGTGGCCTCTCAGGTAATGAGATGACTCTGCTGACCCTGGCCTCTCAAGTAATGAGATGACTCTGCTGACCCTGGACTCTCAGGTAATGAGATGACTCTGCTGACCCTGGACTCTCAGTTAATGAGATGACTCTGCTGACCCTGACCTCTCAGGTAATGAAATGACGCTGCTGACCCTAGCCTCTCAGGTAATGAGATGACTCTGCTGACCCTGGCCTCTCAGGTAATGAGATGACTCTGCTGACCCTGACCTCTCAGGTAATGAGATGACTCTGCTGACACTGATCTCTCAGGTAATGAGATGACTCTGCTGACCCTGACTTCTCAGTTAATGAGATGACTCTGCTGACACTGATCTCTCAGGTAATGAGATGACTCTGCTGACCCTGACCTCTCAGGTAATGAAATGACGCTGCTGACCCTAGCCTCTCAGGTAATGAGATGACTCTGCTGACACTGATCTCTCAGGTAATGAGATGACTCTGCTGACCCTGACCTCTCAGGTAATGAAATGACGCTGCTGACCCTAGCCTCTCAGGTAATGAGATGACTCTGCTGACCCTGGCCTCTCAGGTAATGAGATGACTCTGCTGACCTTGGCCTCTCAGGTAATGAGATGACTCTGCTGACCCTGGCCTCTCAGGTAATGAGATGACTTTGCTGACCCTGGCCTCTCAGGAAATGAGATGACTCTGCTGACCCTGGCCTCTCAGGTAATGAGATGACTCTGCTGACCCTGGCCTCTCAGGTAATGAGATGACTCTGCTGACCGTGGCCTCTCAGGTAATGAGATGACTCTGCTGACCCTGGCCTCTCAAGTAATGAGATGACTCTGCTGACCCTGGACTCTCAGGTAATGAGATGACTCTGCTGACCCTGGACTCTCAGGTAATGAGATGACTCTGCTGACCCTGGCCTTTCAGGTCAATGCTGATCCAGACCGCAAATGTTAAAGGAGCACTCCAGTGATTTGTTTTTTATTGTTCCCTTTGTTACTCATTATGTGTGTTAAGTGTCATGAAGGTAGTAACATTCTCACAGGGCGCCATCTTCTCCCAGTTTCAGCGGTGCTCCTGTCCATTGCGGCACCACATGACTGTATGTATTATTTGCCGAATCCCACAAGTGCGAGTCTATGAGACTCAGAACAAGGCCAGAGATACTTGTATTGAGTCTCATGCACTTACACTGAGAGAACCGGCAGGTTACAGATGTGGTCATGTGGTGCAGAAGTAGACCGGAGCACCATTGAACGTGGGAGAATACTTTCATGAACTTAACACACATGATACCTAATTAAGGCGCAAATAGAAAAAAATCACTGGAGTGCTCTTTTGATAAGATTACCTTGTTGATCGTGCCCTCTAATGTAGAGATAACTCCACTGACCCTACTCTCTAATGTAATGAGATGACTCCGCTGTCCATACTCTCTAATGTAATGAAATGACTCCACTGACCCTACTCTTTAATGTAAAGATATATCTCCAC
The DNA here is from genome assembly GCF_032444005.1 of Ranitomeya imitator. NCBI lineage: Eukaryota > Metazoa > Chordata > Amphibia > Anura > Dendrobatidae > Ranitomeya > Ranitomeya imitator. Next base: position 37,870,649 of record NC_091282.1, on the reverse strand, counting down.
TGACCCTACTCTCTAGTGTAATGAGATGACTTTCCTGACTCTACTCTGTAATGTAATGGGATGACTCTGCTGAACCTACACTCTAATGTAATGAGATGACTCTGCTGACCCACTCTCTAATGTAATGAGATGACTCCGCTGACCCAATCTCTAATGTAATGAGATGACTCTGCTGACCCTGCCCTGTAACGATAATGAGATCTCTCTGCTGAGCCTCCTTCTAATGATAATGAATTATGAAAATGATGATCACATCATAATGAATAATAAATAAGTAACAAAAGTTATCTGACTATGTTGACCTTGCCATGTAATAGTAATGTCATGACTCTGCTGATATTGCCCTCCAAAGAACATTACATGAATCTATTGACTCGTCCCTGATATGATTTTTCACCTCACCCTTCACAATTTTGTGATAATGTAATGACTCAGATGAATCTGTTACAATCTGCACAGCAAAGCTAAAAGTGAGATGCAGAAAATAGCTAAAACTTGTTGCATAATCTATGAGCTAATGTGAAATCTAACACATTGTATGGATTTTTTTTTTACACAGACATTCTCATTTTTTTCAATATATACATAAATAATATTAATATTATGACTTTAATATATTTGAAAATATTCGTTTTTTTTTCAAAAAAATATATAGTTGTACCGATCTTTGAGTAGATCTCCCAAGTGTGTAGAATACTCCTTTCATTCTCTTCACAAGGTTAAAGGAAATACAGCAGTGATACATTATAGCAACTAAACATCAGAAAAACTGGAATGTCCCGAGATCACATTGATCAAGAAAAAAACACATGTTACACTGAACAGTTCAATCTTTCTGGTTTTGCTGCTTGCACGTGTGTCAAGCATGGCATGAAAAATATGCTCAATCCCCAAAAGTCAGTATGGAAAAAATGATTGTACAACAAAGGTCAAGCAGAATATGCTTTTGTTTCAAAGACATTTTTGAATTGATGTAATGGAAATTATTGTCGTATCGAATGTTTGAAATATGTCTGAGCTTCAAGAGTCGATGAATCCTCTAATGTAATAGATGCGATTGCTCCCTGGAACCATTCCACACATTACAAGATGAAGACTCCGAGGTGTTTTCAGAACCAGAACACCAACAGTAGAATGACAGGAATGTGAAAAACCAACAACCCGGGTAATGTAAATCTTCAGCCAGAGACATCATTGTTCTACAACTTAGTGAAAAAAACTCCTGTCCATGATATCAAGCTTGATTTATAACCCTTAGCTATCTGACCCTGATCTAGCATTGCTCACTGTCATGATCCAGTCCAGGTTTTGAGTCCCGTCTGCCCTTTTCCCCGGTTGATCATGTCAAGGGTTAACTTTGCTCTGCCTCATTCTGGGTTCAGGTTTGCTATTTAGCTCCTCTGCATCCTGCAGGTGGTGTCAGTTATAGTTTTTGCCTACGCGGTGTTTGTAGCTGACTCTGCATACCCTGATTCGTCCTGCTGCTTTGCTGACTGTACCCGTGTCTGTTTATCACCCCCTTCTCATCCTGACTCTGCGTTCCCCTTTCATGTTTGGATTCTCTGGTACCTGACCTGGCTTGGACTTTGACCTGCTGTTTCGTTTCTTGTCTTTGGCATATCTGCTTCTGACCGGTATTGACCCATTTGACTTGTTTCTGACTATGTGCTTGGTTATTCCTTTGGTACTGCGCTGCAGACTAATATCGACCTGGCTTGTTTTACGATTCCTCTGCCACCTGGTGGTGGCCTTGCTGCTGCGCTGCAGGTCTGCTCCTGCTGTGTGCAGTCCTCCCTCCACTCTATTGTCATCTAGTGGAGCTGCATCTACCTGCATAGCAGCAGCATGACACTCCCCCTCTCCTGACCAGCGCCTCTTTGCGTACAGGCCAGACCACAATGGTCCTGCATGACTACCAGTTGACTTTGATGATGTCATTTAGCAACAGCGGTCGTATAGTCTTGAATGCAAATTAAAGGGGTTGACTCATAGTCCAAAATGGGTAAAATTGCAAAGAGCATGTGAAAACTAGCAATTTAGCAATTTATCACCTATTATTAAAAATTGTCTTCGTTATCAAAAATCAGAGGGATTTTAGATTTTATTGCTTAGGTTACAGGTCACTTCTGTAATTTTTCAGTTGTGGTCGGTCTCCAAGGTAAGAAGCACAGTGCTTGCAGAATCCAGCAAGCATCAGGGCAGAGGCACTCCTCCAAAGCCTCAGCTGTCAGCCATTTCACTCCAGTGGCGCTACCAAGCCACAAGTCTGAACTGTCAATCATCAAGTGTGCACCGCCCCTGGCAAGCAGGAATCATGGAAGCAGATAAGTGGGGCGCTCCTGAACACAGAACATGAGAAAATACCTTTAAGATTCATTATGTCTGGTTAGTCTTCCTGTGAAGGAGAGAATGGCTAATGAAATTAATTATTAAACCTTATATAAGTCAGTTCAGATATGGTGTAGCAAGATGGAGTCTGTTTCCTGAGCAGCCGCACACTGGAAGGAATTTTTGGAATGTGAAGAAGTCACTGGACATTGGACTGAATACCATATATGGAAGTGAAGTTGGAATGGACCAATCAGAGTGACACTAACTGTTCAGAAGTTGTGCGACCCCCATTTCCTGCCTGTAGCATGGTCTTTTGTTCTGAAAATAAAACAGTTGTGTGTAAGCCTTTGCTGAGAGAGGAGTGTGTATCTGTCTCTGTGATACATTCTTTGCCTCTAAGCTAGCACTCAGCTATATTTGGTCAGGTACAACCAATCATATAGTTCTCACTTTAAGGGATCACCCTCACATTGCCATGTTTGAGCCTGAACATTACCTTAAAGAAGCACACTCATTAAAGTGTTAATATGTGTGCTTTGTACAGTGCATTCAAGGACTAACAGATTGCTGTCTTCCTTGATTTCCAGCACTGCTCTGATCCTCTTCTCACTCATGTGACCGCTGTTCCGACTTGCCGGCTCACACTTGGTTCTATGTGTGAGTCAGAAGTCACTTCTACAATGTAGACTGAAGCCAACAGGTGAGCCAGCAAGTCAGAATAGCCATCATGCGAAGTAGAAGGGGCCCAAAGCAGTGCTGGAAACCAGGGAAGACGACAATCTGACAATTTTAGTACAAAGCACCAAATCTGTGTTCAAGAGTCCCATGGTAAAGAACAGCAGATTCCCCACATCAGTTTAGACACTGTTCACCTGATTGTGGTTTATGAAAATCTCAAAAGCTCAGTTTGCGGAACTGGAATTGATGGATGCAGCAGAGCTGAGTGTGTAGACAACACTTTGTATCAGCAGAAATGATAGGAAGGCAGGGAACCTTGATGCAGCAGAGCTGAGTGTAGGGTTAGCACACAGGATTAGCAGAATTGGATTAGCAGCTGTGCTCCATAGACAACATGCACCATGTTGAAGCAGAGCTAGATGTGTAGATAGCTCCCCGGGCAACAGATTTGAGTAGACAATCAGGCAATTTTTTTGTAGGAGAGCACTTAGGAGCTAAGATGAGCATGCAATCAGACACATGGGTGTAGCAGAGCCAAGTAGGAAGTATGGCTAGAATCCTAGATATCACGTAATAGCAGCATGCACTTGCTACCTGAATGCACATGTAAGGAGGTGGCAGGGACCCTCAGCTTCCCCCTCCTTCCGTATATGCCGGACATGTGTTCCCCCTGTGGAGCTCTAATACTTTGCTATGTATTAATGTGTTTATATGTCTACTATGGTACTACTGTTTACTGTGTTTTGTCTGTATGTGTACTGTGCGAAATTCCCTTAAATTCTATGTCTTTGTAGTGTACTGCAATATTTTATTTGTTGCCTATGTGCAGATTAGCGACAGAAGTGGTTAATAACAGGGGGTTGGACTAGCAGCCTCAAAGAAGCAGGAAGCTCCTGTTTCTGTAGCAGAACCCAGGCAGGTTTGCCTGTGGCAGGAAGTGCTCCCCTGCTAGGAGCAGAATACACCCCTGGAGGAGAGAAAGGACTGGCATTCGGACTGCCGGGCAGTAGGAGTGGGCACTAAGACTGAGGAAGTGCCCTCCAAGAGACTGTTAGCTCCCAGGAGCTGATGCGTCTGCTGCTGAAGGAGCAGCATCTTTGAATAGGGACAGCTCAGGAATTGTTATCTTCTTCTCTACTTCATTTTCATTAAACAAGTTGCCACTGTTGGGTTCTAAAAAGTGTGTTGTGTGGTGCATCCAGAGGACGTCGTTCAAGCATGGAGAGCAGCGGTGTGACAGAGGTAACCAACTGTGACCTAGGACTGGGGCTAGAACTGTCTTTTCATCTTGCAAGGCGCCGGGGTACTCACTGACTGTAACCTAGTGGACCCGCCCATGACTACCACCCCGTGTCACCTTGTTACACACAGACAGCATTAGCCACCTGAGCCTGCCTTAAAAGGCCTTGGATGAGGATATCAGAGATGCGCACCTAGTTAACAAAGTAACCTCCCTTGCACTAGCACAGAGGACGATGGCTACCAGGGAAGAAGAAAGCAAAGCCCAGCGCTCCAGCTGGGATAGGTGACCAATAGGTGGTCATAGAAACAGCACTATTCTTTCTGGAAGATAATTAATTTGCATGTATTTTCCCACTGATCATTATGCTTCAGCTTCACTTTTTGTGAAGTATCATTTAGGTGGAAATATTTGTGCTATACTCGTGAGTTCACAGAATAAAATGTTTACATACATATATATTGTCATGGCGGTAACCCGCACGCCTCCTCAGTGCTGCCCTCCTCACCGCGGTCACTGAGCTGCTTCTCCTCGTGTCAGGCTGTCTCATTGAGTTTGCCTCTTGCAGCACTCCTCTTGGTGTTTCCACCTTGCTATAGGGAGGCACGGCCAGTCTCTTCAGGAATTGTATGTAAAGAAGCTGCGGAGACACCATCACGTGTTTCTCAACGCAAGCAGTGAATAGCCAGGCCTTTCCCCGGGAAGGAACAACAACGGGAAGGGCAGCATCCTATGAAGGAAAGCCACCTATGCCAAGCATGGTATCCATCCACAGACAGCTGTTTCGGGGTTTCTGCCCCTCATCAGTGTGGAGTAGGAATCTGGCTATTCTTCAGGAATTGTGTCCTGCTGAGATTAGACTTCCCGGTCTATCCTGTGCAAGCAGGGAAAATTTGAGGCAACTTCTCCCACCACTCCTTACCTGATTATTGGTTCTTGGTTCCTCGTTAGTTTGGCTGCTACCGTCCTGCGCTTGTATTGCTACTCCCATTTTTGGCTTGTTTACCCGCCCTGCCTGACCTCTCCACTCCTGACCTCGGCTACGTGTATGGAACCTGTGCTGTCTGCCCAGACCTTGGATTGTCTGACCAAGTCTTTTTACCTTTGCCCTCCTGTACCTCATAGCCATGTTTCTGACCCTCCAGTCAGCTGCCACAGACTACAGACACAGAAAAAGGACACATAAAGGAAAGCGTGCTGGAAAGCAGAATCTATACAAAACTTTCCTGACTACCTCAGAATTATGGCGATTTTCTCAAAACTTTCTTTCAGGTCTTTTTCGAAAATTCTTCTAAAGTCATAGCCTTAATTTATTATTATATTTTTACATAAAAGTTATTTCCAAAATTAAGAAATTCTCCAAATGTATAAGACCAATCATTGCTCTCTTATAACAATATTCTGTTAACTCTTACCCTCTAATAACAAACCTTTGTTTCGGTTGTGTTGCTTTCTTTCTTGTATTATTCGTTCATTATTTTAAAGGGATCCACTTGCATCAAAAATCTAATGCTGAAGTACAACACTTTTATAACCAGTTCTTTTTTTAACCTGTCTGAAGGACAATTACTTTTTCCTTTAGAATCTGTTTCTTTTTAGGTTGTTGGACAGATCCGTCAATATTTGTTTGGTGATTGATTGAAGAACTGATGCAGTCTGATGTCCAATCCTTCATGCAGATTGATTTTTTTTTTTTTTTTTGTTTTTTATAGCCGGACTAAAAAGGAAACATAAAGCGTTTTCCTATAACCAGATCTGGACCTTTATTTAGGGATTGCACGGGATTAGAAAAACATGGCAACCTTCATTGTGAAATAGTCAACTCCCTTGAGAATATATCACAAGATAACATTGATTATATCTGAAGAAAAAGGCGACAAGTGCTCCATATAAAAAATATATAAAAAATAGCAATTAAATTTGTATATTGTTTTAGGATTATTATATTATTTGGATTTTTAAACATCAAAATAATTTATAAGTATGTCATGGTATGGGTTCCCTTCCAACATTTATAACACATATGTATCACCTACTGGAGGACAGCAGATCCCTGCAGATTAATCTCTTTTGAACCATGGTTGGTGCTGACCACGTTGCTGATTTTGGGGGCTTTATCATTCAACAGGCCTGGGATTACTATTGCTACAGACAAGCAAAAAACCTGCTGACTAAAAGGGGTTATCTTATCAGACCACATTGAATTCTTTCTTTTTGCCAAAACATTAGAATTGCATAAAACAAAATGAAACTAACTTACCATTACCATTCTGGTTCCTTGTGTTTTTTTTCTGGTGCCCCACCGGTCTCTGTATCCCAACCTCCAACAATGATGTTAATCATGGACATGTGACCAGTGATTGGCTGCAGTGGTGTCTTCAATAACTAGTGATTGCCTGCACCAGTGAAAAGTCCATATTGAGTCATGCTTCTGGAGGCTTGGATACATAGGCCGACTTGTAACCCAAAAAAACAGTTGACCGGTAACTTGGTATAAGTTGGTATTTTATAACATTCTTAGCTTTTCGTGAAAAACTTCAAGAGTCAAAACAATCCCTTTAATTTCTGTTGGTTTAAACTGTAGGAATTAGAATTTAAAATTAAATTACATTTTAAGTTCTAGTTCCTGTTGGAGTTAAACCTTGCACATGGCCAAGTAGAAAAGCCCCTTGGGAGCAAATTTGATTGGTCCAGGAGTTATCCCAAAAGGAGAACCCTCACCTGCATGCCTTATTTCGACATATGGACGTCATCCGGGGTAGCCTCTAATGAGTTGTCCCCTTACGACGGATATCTATGCTTCACAGAATCCATATACTGTAGATGATTCTTGCTCTCTCCGCACTTGCTCGGGTTACCAGATTTTGCTACGTGGTATTTTCTACAATGTAGTTGGAATATTGTCGGTTTCGGTCTCGTCCTCAAGAAACAAATCATCTCCGAGCCTCGCGTATTTTTATTGTCTGCAGATCATTTTATAACCTTATTGAATGTGTTTATCAAGAAAACCTCAGAAGCGTTTACCAGCGACGTCTCTGCCTCTTATAAATGAAGTGCGAGGAATAAAAGCAAGATGATAAGATGACGCACGGATATCTCTTGGGATAATTATCTTCCAGTTTTGTAGGGTTCATCATTACATGTAGTAAAATTTTAATATAAAAAAGTGTTTTCTGGAACAAAAAATTGAAAAATAAGCAGAATACAAGGTATCATGAACTTAAGATGCGTTTACAGTGCACGATTATCGTTCCTAGGTTCATTCATTTCATGATTGTCCGGGAAACAGGTCGTCAATCGCCCAACAGATGAGCAAAATGCTTGTTTGTTGGTTGAAATTGCCTTTTCTGCAGTGCAAAAGACCATTGTTCTCAACAGCATCGCTCTGTGTAAACAGGACTTGCGCTGCTGAGAACAATTGGAGCCTAAGAGCACCGATCTATTACACATTGTTCAGTGCCCATCGAAAGCATGGTCAGCCTGTTTAAATAGGCTACTACACAACTACCGATCAGCAAACAAGTAGCTGTTTGGGGGTCAAGTGCCATTAGTCAGGTAGTGTAAATGGACTTATTGGTGTGATGCTAGAAAGGAGGATACAGTATCTCCTTCTTAGTATCATGCTGGTATTGCTGGATAAGGGCAAGGATCGGCACAAGAGCATAGAAGTCAGTGTCCTCCTTCATATTCAGCGACACCAACAGTATTAACAAGCGCAGGGGCCGGCACAAAACCTCAGGAGGGCCTGTAAGGCTCTGCATTTAGTTCTAATCAGAGACTTTTGGGACTATTCCTCAACCAGTTTTACGCCAGAATTCTGGTGCAAAAATGTTGTGCCTTTTGATATTTTATTGCCAAACCTGACTTTTTGAAATGGAGGTGAAGCGCGCCCAATAACTTCATCGTAATTTGCATCACAAAAGTGGTGTCACTTGCAAGAGAAATATACTCCAGTCCCTGGTGGCACACAAGAGCTGAAAGATGCGGTGACGCGTGGGAGTAGAGTATTGTGCCAAAATCATAAAAAGACGGAAGATTCTGAATCAATTTGACACATCTTAGTCCAGCGCACAATTCATCAAGTTCAGCGTGCAGACGCAGACTAATGTTCTGGGATTCAGACTAAGCATAATCGGATGGTTGATGCTCGGACCCAAAAGAAGCAGTCTGACGGGCTCATCATATTTCATCCAAGTCCAGAGACCAGAAGATGGTAGGACTGGACCAAAGTGACCTGGAAGGAGGAACTGGATGTAAAAAATGGAGCACATAACTTGATGCCAGCGGCGCTGATAGAAGACACAAGGTAATTGCAGTGTATTAAAAAGTTGTTTGATTTCAAGAGTTAGGACAAATGAAGTATGGTTACAAAGTAGTGGAAACCCACTTTAAAGTTTAATAAATGCTATTTATTCATTTTTTTAATTAAAATTTTCATTAAATTTGTTTTTTTATTTGAATTATTGTTGGAGTAAGAACATAAACAGACTTATTATTCTGTTTAACTTTGTTATGAATTATTATTATATTATTTTTGTTATTTTAATTTTATTAGTAATGGGGTATGAAACTTTTATTATTAAAATTATTTTTAGTATTAGGATCAATTGTGTGCATTTTACAGATGTTATTACACAATTCTAAATATTACGGTAATTACTTCCCTTTTTCAGTGTAAACAATACCCATATGCTATCATATCATGACTTGGTTTCGGGACTTGCACCAGTGACCTCTTGCTTCGGGTTCTGTTTCCCTTACTGCTGAACCACAGCCTGTTTGGTCTCTGTCGAACTGCTGATGGTTCTTTTGTCATTTCTTTCCTTTCTTACGTTTGCTTCTATTCAGGTGGCTCTCACTTCCTAATTTGGCTCTGTCCTATCACTTTTTGGGAGGGAGTATTTATACTTACCTTGCACCTGCATTTTTACAGGCTATGTTTCAAGACAGATGGAGTTTGGAGATTCAGCGCCCCAGCTACCGATTATCTTACCTGGTTATTCTCTGTTGCTTTTCTTACGGTTTGTTTGTGTGTCTTCCTCCCCAGTACCATTTCCTTTCTTTTACGCTTGAGGTCTGGGAAGTTTTCCACGTATTCCATTTGTTGTGTGGTTCTTATTTTTTTCTGTCTTTCCTGTGTGTCTGTGTGGACATGCTCATAGGCCTCAGATTTTTGTGTATTTTCATTTATAGTTATTATTGTTTTAGTGTTGTACATTGTTTATAGAGAGGGTGCAGTTAAGGGCATTCAGGGTAAGTAGACGTTGAGTGTGGGTGCCATTACATACAGTGGGGCAAAAAAGTATTTAGTCAGTCAGCAATAGTGCAAGTTCCACCACTTAAAAAGATGAGAGGTGTCTGTAATTTACATCATAGGTAGACCTCAACTATGGGAGACAAACTGAGAAAAAAAAATCCAGAAAATCACATTGTCTGTTTTTTTAACAATTTTTTTGCATATTATGGTGGAAAATAAGTATTTGGTCAGAAACAAAATTTCATCTCAATACTTTGTAATATATCCTTTGTTGGCAATGACAGAGGTCAAACGTTTTCTGTAAGTCTTCACAAGGTTGCCACACACTGTTGTTGGTATGTTGGCCCATTCCTCCATGCAGATCTCCTCTAGAGCAGTGATGTTTTTGGCTTTTCGCTTGGCAACACGGACTTTCAACTCCCTCCAAAGGTTTTCTATAGGGTTGAGATCTGGAGACTGGCTAGGCCACTCCAGGACCTTGAAATGCTTCTTACGAAGCCACTCCTTCGTTGCCCTGGCAGTGTGCTTTGGATCATTGTCATGTTGAAAGACCCAGCCACGTTTCATCTTCAATGCCCTTGCTGATGGAAGGAGGTTTGCACTCAAAATCTCACGATACATGGCCCCATTCATTCTTTCATGTACCCGGATCAGTCGTCCTGGCCCCTTTGCAGAGAAACAGCCCCAAAGCATGATGTTTCCACCACCATGCTTTAGTAGGTATGGTGTTTGATGGATGCAACTCAGTATTCTTTTTCCTCCAAACACGACAAGTTGTGTTTCTACCAAACAGTTCCAGTTTGGTTTCATCAGACCATAGGACATTCTCCCAAAACTCCTCTGGATCATCCAAATGCTCTCTAGCAAACTTCAGACGGGCCCGGACATGTACTGGCTTAAGCAGTGGGACACATCTGGCACTGCAGGATCTGAGTCCATGGTGGCGTAGTGTGTTACTTATGGTAGGCCTTGTTACATTGGTCCCAGCTCTCTGCAGTTCATTCACTAGGTCCCCCCGCGTGGTTCTAAGATTTTTGCTCACCGTTCTTGTGATCATTCTGACCCCACGGGGTGGGATTTTGCGTGGAGCCCCAGATCGAGGGAGATTATCAGTGGTCTTGTATGTCTTCCATTTTCTAATTATTGCTCCCACTGTTGATTTCTTCACTCCAAGCTGGTTGGCTATTGCAGATTCAGTCTTCCCAGCCTGGTGCAGGGCTACAATTTTGTTTCTGGTGTCCTTTGACAGCTCTTTGGTCTTCACCATAGTGGAGTTTGGAGTCAGACTGTTTGAGGGTGTGCACAGGTGTCTTTTTATACTGATAACAAGTTTAAACAGGTGCCATTACTACAGGTAATGAGTGGAGGAAAGAGGAGACTCTTAAAGAAGAAGTTACAGGTCTGTGAGAGCCAGAAATCTTGATTGTTTGTTTCTGACCAAATACTTATTTTCCACCATAATATGCAAATAAATTGTTAAAAAAACAGACAATGTGATTTTCTGGATTTTTTTTTCTCAGTTTGTCTCCCATAGTTGAGGTCTACCTATGATGTAAATTACAGACGCCTCTCATCTTTTTAAGTGGTGGAACTTGCACTATTGCTGACTGACTAAATACTTTTTTGCCCCACTGTATACTAAGGGTGCAAACGTCCGTTCTCAGGCTGGGAAAAATTAGGGTCAGATTAGGGACTTTCCTAGTCTGAAAAGAGACCTGTCGAGTTCAGGTTCGTACGTAACCCGTGTCAGTATGCTTACACAGTCATAACAGAATGAAACCTGAGAAGCAATTATGAGACCTGGTCTAAAATACCAGCCAGAAATGTACAAGCAAATAATATTTACCAACCTTGAACCTCTGTATAAGTCACCAGTTTTTGCTCTTATCTTCCTATGGCTCCCCTGAGTATTCTAATTTTTTATTTATTTTTTTCTTTGCCTAAATTGGCCATACTGTCCCAGAGATAAGGGCCTTTTTATTTAGGAATAATCTGTATGGCCTTTATAAGGGGTGTGTGTTCCGTGGGATCCTCTGGGGCATGTCTTTGGACTGCACTGTATAATTACGCTGTGAGCCACACCCCTTGTAAAAGTGATAAAAATTTGCACCACATAAAAAGCCAATATCTCAGGAACAGTATGGTGGATTTAAAAAAACTACAAAAAAAACCTGAATACTCATGGGACCAGTGGAAATAAAAATAGAGCATCAACCGGAAACTTATGACCTTGTGACAGGACCCTTTAAAATGAAGTGAGACACAGCACTTCTTTCAGCTAGAGGCTACTGCTGATTGTCTTTAACGGGTGTTACTATCATATTCCCATAAACAATGTAGCATATCCACTAAGTAGATGATTACTGTAAGTTGGGAAAAATCAAATCCCGCAACCAACATATTGGCCTTAGACTGTATAAAAAGTGGCTGCTTCTGTATTTGGCTTTCAGTGTTCAGGTCTATGGTAGGTTATGAAAATTCTGAGCCTCATACTTCTGGTAAACGGAGGGTTCCACAGATGGGACCCCTTATATCACACATTTATACTATATTCTGTGAAGAATTGCCAATTATCCAGACTAATGTGACATACATTCATTTCAGTTATTGTGGAATTACGGCATTAACGCTTTGCCAACTCTCTGCTGATTGCTCTCTACTCATTCATGTCCTGGAGCGGAGAGCAAGAGTTCACCTGTGTTATTAAAAATGAAGATTTGGTTTTCGATACTGACTTTAATGTGACCAGTAACTGAATGCAAAAAAATTATTTTATTATATAATATATCAATATATAATTTCTGAAATAGTATCGGGTTGTGTCTGAGAACAAGTCTGTGAATCATTGACTTGAATAAGGCCACCATTTGCCAAAAGCCACGTCCGCAGACATCTGTCTACCAGTCCTTGATGTGGCATAGATGGAAAATTTCGGCATGTGCAAGATGTAGATTCCCAACCAAGGTTCCAATGTATTAATAATCTCTATCCAAGAAGTATCGTTTCTCCTTGCGGAGATTAATATTCTAAGTATGCCCAGATCAGGAGACTTAAAGCCGCAATGCCCCTCTGGGAAATATGCAAATTAACTCTTCAGAGAGGAAGAGAACTAGAACTCTAGTTCCACCTATTGGAAGTAGCAATCCTAAAAGTCAATGTCGACCCTTTAACGAGCCTTGTCACATGACAGGATAAAAGCCAAACCAGAATCTCAATTTGCAGACACTGTGTTTCAGGGTACTGCCCTTCATCAGTGCTAGTGGAGATCTGGTTTGGCTACTACCAATAGGTGGCATGCTCAACAATACTTCTTGGATATCGGTCAGACGCCTCTCACTCAGCCAAACTAGATCTTCACTTTGCGCTGACGAGGGGCAGTACCCCGAAACACAGTGTCTGCAAATTGAGATTCTGGTTTGGTTTTAGTTCTAAGTCATGTGACAAGGCTCGTTAAAGGGTCGACATTGACTTTTAGGATTGCTACATCCAATAGATGGCACTAGAGTTCTAGCTCTCTTCCTATCTGAAGAGACAATTTTAACCCCTTCCCGACCTTTGACGCATACGCTGCGTCATGAAAGTCGGTGCCATTCCGACCCATAACGCAGCATATGCGTCATGGAAAGATCGCGTCCCTGCAGGCCGGGTGAAAGGGTTAACTCCCATTTCACCCGATCTGCAGGGACAGGGGGAGTGGTAGTTTAGCCCAGGGGGGGTGGCTTCACCCCCTCGTGGCTACGATCGCTCTGATTGGCTGTTGAAAGTGAAACTGCCAATCAGAGCGATTTGTAATATTTCACCTAAAAAAATGGTGAAATATTACAATCCAGCCATGGCCGATGCTGCAATATCATCGGCAATGGCTGGACACACTAATGTGCACCCACTCCACTCCTCCGATCGCCCCCCAGCCCCCCGATCTGCGGTCTGCTCCCCTCGGTCCTGTGCTCCGCTCCCCCGTCCTCCTGCCCACTCCCCCCGTGCTCCAATCACACCCCCCGTGCTCCAATCAAACCCCCCCGCACTCTGATCCCCCCCGCACTCTGATCCCCCCCCCGCACAGCGATTCCCCCCCCCCCCGTGCTCCGATCCACCCGCCCGCACAGCGATCCCCCACTCCGTGCTCCAATCCACCCCCCAGTATTCCGGTCCACCCCCCCGTGCTCCGACGCCCCCCCGTGCCCTGATCTCCCCCCCCTTATACTTACCTGGCCTCCCGGGGACCGTCCGTCTTCTTTCCTGGGCGCCGCCATCTTCCAAAATGGCGGGCGCATATGCAGTGCGCCCGCCGAATCTGCCGGCCGGCAGATTCGTTCCAGAGTGAATTTTGATCACTGAGATATAACCTATCTCAGTGATCAAAATAAAAAAAAAAAAGTAAATGACCCCCCCCCCCCTTTGTCACCCCCATAGGCAGGGACAATAAAAAAAATATATATATTTTTTTTCCACTAAGGTTGGGGTAAGAACTAGGGTTAGGGTTAGGGGTAGGGTTAGGGTTAGGGGTAGGGTTAGGGGTAGGGTTAGGGTTAGGGGTAGGGTTAGGGGTAGGGTTAGGGTTAGGGGTAGGGGTAGGGTTAGGGTTTCGGTATGTGCACACGTATTCTGTTCCTCTGCGGATTTTTCCTTTGCGGATTTGATAAATCCGCAGTGCTAAACCGCTGCGGATTTATGGCGGATTTACCATGTTTTTTCTGCGCATTTCAATGCGGTTTTACAACAGCGATTTTCTATTTGAGCAGTTGTAAAACCGCTGCGGAATCCGCAGAAAGAAATGACATGCTGCGGAATGTAAACCGCTGCGTTTCCGTGCAGTTTTTCCGCAGCATGTGTACAGCGATTTTTGTTTCCCATAGGTTTGCATTGAACTGTAAACTCATGGGAAACTGCTGCGGATCCGCAGTGTTTTCCGCAGCGTGTGCACATACCTTTAGAATTAGGCTATGTGCAGACGGTGCGGATTGGCCGCTGCGGATCCGCAGCAGAGTTCCATCAGGTTTACAGTACCATGTAAACATATGGAAAGCCAAATCCGCTGTGCCCATGGTGCGGAAAATACCGCGCGGGAACGCTGCGTTGTATTTTCCGCAGCATGTCAATTCTTTGTGCGGATTCCGCAGCGTTTTACACCTGTTCCTCAATAGGAATCCGCAAGTGAAATCCGGACAAAAAACACTGGAAATCCGCGGTAAATCCGCAGGTAAAACGCAGTGCCTTTTACCCGCGGATTTTTCAAAAATGGTGCTGAAAAATCTCATACGAACCCGCAACGTTGGCACATAGCCTTAGGGCTAGGGTTGGGTTGGAATTAGGGTTGTGGTTAGGGTTAGGGGTGTGTTGGGGTTACGGGTGTGTTGGGGTTAGGGTTGTGATTAGGGTTACGGCTACAGTTGGGATAAGGGTTAGGGGTGTGTTGGAGTTAGAATTGAGGGGTTTCCACTGTTTAGGCACATCAGGGGGTCTCCAAACGCAACATGGCGCCACCATTAATTCCAGCCAATCTTGTATTCAAAAAGTCAAATGGTGCTCCCTCACTTCCGAGCCCCGACGTGCACCCAAACAGTGGTTTACCCCCACATATGGGGTACCAGCATACTCAGGACAAACTGTGCAACATTTACTGGGGTCCAATTTCTCCTGTTACCCTTGTGAAAATAAAGAAATGCTTGCTAAAACATCATTTTTGAGGAAAGAAAAATGATTTTTTATTTTCACGGCTCTGCGTTGTAAACGTCTGTGAAGCACTTGGGGGTTCAAAGTGCTCACCACATATCTAGATAAGTTCCTTGGGGGGTCTAGTTTCTAAAATGGGGTCACTTGTGGGGGGTTTCTACTGTTTAGGCACACCAGGGGCTCTGCAAACGCAATGTGACGCCCGCAGACCATTCCATCAAAGTCTGCATTTCAAAACGTCACTACTTCACTTCCGAGCCTCGGCATGTGCCCAAACAGTGGTTTACCCCCACATATGGGGTATCAGCGTACTCCGGAGAAACTGGACAACAACTTTTGGGGTCCAATTTCTCCTGTAACCCTTGGGAAAATAAAAAATTCTGGGCTAAATAATTATTTTTGAGGAAAAAAAACGTATTTATTATTTTCACGGCTCTGCATTATAAACTTCTATGAAGCACTTGGGGGTTCAAAGTGCTCACCACACATCTAGATAAGTTCCTTTCGGGGTCTAGTTTCCAAAATGGGGTCACTTGTGGGGGGGGTTTCTACTGTTAAGCCACATCAGGGGCTCTGCAAACGCAACGTGACGCCCACAGAGCATTCCATCAAAGTCTGCATTTCAAAATGTCACTACTTCACTTCCGAGCCCCGGCATGTGCCCAAACAGTGGTTTACCCCCACATATGGGGTATCAGCGTACTCAGGAGAAACTGGACAACAACTTTTGGGGTCAAATTTCTCCTGTTACCCTTTGTAAAATAAAAAATTGCAGGCTAAAATATCATTTTTGAGAAAATCATTTTTTTTTTTTTTTCATGGCTCTGCGTTATAAACTTCTGTGAAGCACTTGGGGGTTCAAAGTCCTCACCACACATCTAGATTAGTTCCTTTGGGGGTCTAGTTTCCAAAATGGGGTCATTTCTGGGGGATCTCCAATGTTTAGGCACACAGGGGCTCTCCAAACGTGACATGGTGTCCGCTAATGATTGGAGCTAATTTTCCATTTAAAAAGCCAAATGGCGTGCCATCCATTCCGAGCCCTGCCGTGCGCCCAAACAGTGGTTTACCCCCACATATGGGGTATCAGCGTACTCAGGACAAACTGGACAACAATATTTGGGGTCCAATTTCTCCTATTATCCTTGGCAAAATAGGAAATTCCAGGCTAAAAAATCATTTTTGAGGAAAGAAAAATTATTTTTTATTTTCATGGCTCTGCGTTATAAACTTCTGTGAAGCACTTGGGGGTTCAAAGTCCTCACCACACATCTAGATTAGTTCCTTTGGGGGTCTAGTTTCCAAAATGGGGTCACTTGTGGGGGAGCTCCAATGCATAGGCACACAGGGGCTCTCCAAACGCGACATGGTGTCCGCTAACAATTGGAGCTAATTTTCCATTCAAAAAGTCAAATGGCGCGCCTTCCCTTCCGAGCCCTGCCGTGTGCCCAAACAGTGGTTTACCCCCACATATGAGGTATCGGCGTACTCGGGAGAAATTGCCCAACAAATTTTATGATCCATTTTATCCTACTGCCCATGTGAAAATGAAAAAATTGAGGCGAAAAGAATTTTTTTGTGAAAAAAAAGTACTTTTTCATTTTTACAGATCAATTTGTGAAGCACCTGAGGGTTTAAAGTGCTCACTAGGCATCTAAATAAGTTCCTTGGGGGGTCTAGTTTCCAAAATGGGGTCACTTGTGGGGGAGCGCCAATGTTTAGGCACACAGGAGCTCTCCAAACGCGACATGGTGTCCGCTAACGATGGAAATAATTTTTCATTCAAAAAGTCAAATGGCGCTCCTTCCCTTCCGAGCCTTACCATGTGCCCAAACAGTGGTTTACCCCCCCATGTGAGGTATTGTTGTACTCAGGAGAAATTGCCCAACACATTTTAGGATCCATTTTATCCTGTTTCCCATGTGAAAATGAAAAAATTGAGGCTAAAAGAATTTTTTTGTGAAAAAAAAGTACTTTTTCATTTTTACGGATCAATTTGTGAAGCACCTGGGGGTTCAAAGTGCTCACTATGCATCTAGATAAGTTCCTTGGGGCGTCTAGTTTCCAAAATGGGGTCACTTGTAGGGGAGCTCCAATTTTTAGGCACACGGGGGCTCTCCAAACGTGACATGGTGTCCGCTAAAGAGTGCAGCCAATTTTTCATTCAAAAAGTCAAATGGCGCTCCTTCCCTTCCAAGCCCTGCCGTGCGCCCAAACAGTGGTTTACCCCCACATATGAGGTATCAGCGTACTCAGGACAAATTGCACAACAACCTTCGTGGTTCAGTTTCTCCTTTTACCATTGGGAAAATAAAAAAATTGTTGCTAAAAGATAATTTTTGTGACTAAAAAGTTAAATGTTCATTTTTTCCTTCCATGTTGCTTCTGCTGCTGTGAAGCACCTGAAGGGTTAATAAACTTCTTGAATGTGGTTTTGAGTACCTTGAGGGGTGTAGTTTTTAGAATGGTGTCACTTTTAGGTATTTTCAGCCATATAGACCCCTCAAACTGACTTCAAATGTGAGGTGGTCCCTAAAAAAAATGGTTTTGTAAATTTCGTTGTAAAAATGACAAATCGCTGGTCAAATTTTAACCCTTATAACTTCCTAACAAAAAAAAATTTTGTTTCCAAAACTGTGCTGATGTAAAGTAAACATGTGGGAAATGTTATTTATTAACTATTTTGTGTCACATATCTCTCTGGTTTAACAGAATAAAAATTCAAAATGTGAAAATTGCGAAATTTTCAAAATTTTCGCCAAATTTCCATTTTTATCACAAATAAACGCAGAATTTATTGACCTAAATTTACCACTAACATGAAGCCCAATATGTCACGAAAAAACAATCTCAGAACCGCTAGGATCCGTTGAAGCGTTCCTGAGTTATTACCTCATAAAGGGACACTGGTCAGAATTGCAAAAAACAGCAAGGTCTTTAAGGTCAAAATAGGCTGGGTCATGAAGGGGTTAAATAATCTTTAGAAACTCCAATATTAGTCCAAGTCCATTTCACATAACCCAAGTATTGAACGCCCCCCTGTCTGCCATCTTTGTGTTCTTACAAAGCTTAAGATTAATAGGAAATTGGTAAAGTTGCAATACAATGCAATACAGAAGCATTTTAGGGTATTGTATAAGCGTTCAGGAGATTGCATGTTCCAGTCCATGGGAACTGAAGAAAAAAAAAAACTTAAACAAAAAACCCCCCACAAAAATTAAAAATGCAAATTAATCATCATCACCTTTTCCATTCCAGAAATAAAGAAATCTAAAAAAAAGGTAAAAAAAAAGTAAACTTATCTGGCATTGTCACATCTGTAAAAGTCAGAATCTTAAAATATCCCATTATTTATTCCTTACAGTGAACACTATAAGGGCAGGTTCAGGTTCACACCACCGTATTTTTAGTCGAGGCCTAAGAACAATAATGATCACCAAACAGCAATGACAAAATTGCATTTATTCTCAATTGCACCACTCATCGATTTGATTTTTTTCCTGTTTTTCAGTACATTATATGGTAAATTAAGGCAGCGTTAAAATCTACAAACATCCCGTAAAAATAATTCCTCAGAAAGTTTAGTTTATAGAACCATAAAAGTTATGGTTTATGGAAAACAAGGAGAAAATAATAAAAGAGATAAAAGATAAAGAAAGAAAATTTCCTATAACATATTAATGAATTCTGAGCTATTAGGGTCTTCTGCTTAGAATCATAGTGCCTGATCATCAATTGCATTTTTAAGTCACTTTTATTTATCTCTGTTATTACCAAATTCTTCAAAACGACATATGCTTTTCTTGAATTTTGTGCAAAATCAAAAATTCTCAATATTTTTACCTTTACCTATTTTAGCACAAAATATAGTTTGTTCCACGAAAACGTAGTAAAATTTGCTTAAAAGAAAAAAATTCCATAAGTGCATAAAATTACACTAAAAGAAACGACTGAATTACATTTGCGCAATTTGTTTTTTTTGCAAACTTTCAAAAAGTCGCGATTAATAAATGAATCAAAAATATCTGAAAAACCCAAATCCCAATCATAATGATGAACATAAAAAAAATAGACGTAAGGATAAAATAGACTTTAAAAAGTCAGTGAAAAACTGGTAAAAAACACCAAAAACTTGGAAACAAAAAGGCATAAATTCAATAATGAATCAGTTTCTCATCTCTTGGGCAGAGACAAAGCTGTGATGAGCTGTAGTACCAGTCACAACCAAATCTCTTCATCTCGCTTCCTAAAGTGAGTCCGGCCTCGCTCCCCTGAGGCACCAGGTTAGGCGAAACCTGAGGGCAGTGCTGACTTCTGGAAGTTTTTGGTGGAACTTTTACGTCCTCTAGGAGTCCAAAAGAAGACCCTTTTTTTCAAGATGAGTTACAAGCTTGTCCCTACCACTAGAGGTTGAATACTGGCGGGGAACATGGCCAACAATTGAAAAAAATTGCTAGGTGAGTAAAAAAATGTTTATGCTAGGATCAGATACTGAATATTAAAAAATAGTGGACAATCCCTCGAAGGAAAAAGTAAAGGAATTTTATTGTAATATTATCATCCAAAAAATAAAAACATTAGTTTTTAAAGGAAGATTTTAGCCCCCTTCTCCCCTCCTTTGTATCATGCGTAGGGTCCTTACAAAGTGTGAGAAACAGGATGTAGCAGCCTCCATTGATAGTAACATGTACAACATTTAATTGTTTTCTTTACTTTTTTTTTTCAGGACCTGTCGTTTCTCTGAGAAAACAGACCACGAGTAAAGCAGAGAAGTCATGCCAATTGAAAATGTCAGCGAAAAATGTATTGTTCCCTAGGAAAATGAAGACGAAAGGGCAAAGCGGTTGAGATGATGAATATAAACCTTGGACAATTGATATGAATAGGTCACACACATAAGCAGAGAGGACGGATATTCCACTTATTTCCTGCGCTGAAGGCCTTGTGTGTTCTCACCTTCTTCATAGGAAAGATATATTACGGGGTTATGTAAAAAAACGTTATTTGTTTCCTTCCTGTCTGACACTTTACAACTTCCGTTGAATGACTCAGGGGAAAAAAATAGATTGTTAGACCAAATTTTCGGTTTTGTATGGACAGTTTTAAAGGGACAGTAAATTTATAAAATTAAAATGTAAAAAAAAACCAAAGAAATTAATAAATTCAATAAATTAAAGCTAAATATAGTATCCCTTAGTGTAAGTCTGTGGAAGTTTGTGTAGGGTCCTCTATCAGAATACAGAAGCTGTTATTCTACTGGAGACAGGATAAAGGATGGATCCTGACACTGCAGCCAGTTGTCTTACAGCCAGACACAAGACAGTGAGGCGAAAGAGGGGAAAATAGTTACGTCAATAGTGCGCCTACTGCACCTATTCCATTTGTCCATGCGGCGTAACATCTGCTCCTGGATCAGGGATTTAGGGATGCAACTCTCCATTTGAGAAATAATACACCTATTATGATATCTTCTATTCCCAGAAGAAGGGCTTTGTGTTTGTTTCCACTGCTTTTGTTCTACTGCAAAAAAGGGCAGAAGAGGTACACTTTTGCTGCAGTCAGTTGTCTTACATCTAGACTAGTGATGAGCGAGTGTGCTCGTTACTCGAGATTTTCGAGCATGCTCGGGGGTTTTCTGAGTATTTTGGGCGTGCTCGGAAATTATGTTTGCGTCAACGCAGCTGCATGATTTGCGGCTGCTAGACAACCTGAACACATGAAGGGATTGCCTGTTTGTTAGTGAATCCCCACATGCATTCAGGCTATCTAGCAGCTGCAAATCATGCAGCTGAGGCAACTCAAACATAATTTCCGAGCACGACCAAAATACTCGGAGACCACCCGAGCATGCTCGGAAATCTTGAGTAACGAGCACACGCGCTCATCACTAATCCAGACATAATACAGTGAGGAGAAGTAGGGTAATTATTGTTTCATCAGTTTCCGAGATTTCAGTTCTGCTCCTCCAGTTGCCATCCTGCCACATCTGCCTCCATTGTTCCAACTAGATTATCCTACTATATCAATGCCATCTGTCCATGCTGCATAACGGCAGCTCCTGGACCAGGGACATCGAGGACCCAACTCTACAGGTGAGACATAACATTACAATTTTCTTTCTAGGTCTTCTTTCACTGGAAGAAGGGCTTTGTCTTTGTTTCCCCTCTTTTGTTCTATAGCAGACAGGGGATGGGGGGAAGGATCCTACTGCAGCCAGTTGCCTTACAACCAGACACAAGACAGTGAAAAGAAGGAGGGAGGAGGGAGAATCATCAGTTTCTGAGGTTACAGCTCTGCTCCTCCAGTTGCTATCCTGCTACATCAATCTCCTTTGTTCCAACTGGTTTGTCTTACTGCCCCAATGTCATCGGTCCATGCTGCATAACAGCAACTCCTGGACCAGGGAATTCAGGGATCCAACTTTACAGTGAGACATAATACCCC
This sequence comes from Ranitomeya imitator, assembly GCF_032444005.1. Classification (NCBI taxonomy): domain Eukaryota; kingdom Metazoa; phylum Chordata; class Amphibia; order Anura; family Dendrobatidae; genus Ranitomeya; species Ranitomeya imitator. The sequence continues at coordinate 37,849,026 of NC_091282.1, read as the reverse complement.
TACTATCTTGCTAGGTCTTCTATCCCTGGAAGAAGGGCTTTGTGTTGCTTTTCCCATTTTTTGTTCTGCTGCAGACCAGGTAGGCGGGGGAAGCTCCTGCTGCAGGCAGTTTTCTTACTGGCAGACACAAGACAGCGAGAAGAAGGAGGCAAGGAGACATAGGGCACCTAGAGACACAGATAATATTTATGTATATATTTCTCCATTTTAATTTTAATATGAGTCAAAATAGAATTAAACAAAAGGAGGAGATTTGGGTTGTGATATATTACATTCTTTGTGTGCATCTTTCATGTTTAGTCTTCAGGAGTAATATTTCTCCTAGTGGAGAGTGACATGCATGACATACTTAGTGTTCCTTTCAATCCCTTGATGACATGATCAATAGCACCAATGACAGGGGTTGGCAAAGTGAAGGTGTTACCTATGTCACCTATTGTCCTCTAGTGGGTTGCTCAGAGAACCTAGCTATGGATCCTCCTGATCTGTCATCTTAGAACATCTATTAGGCCCTAAAAGAGATAAGGCCAAATAGGTAACCTGGCAATACTTTATTAACAATGCTTTATTAATAAAGCTTGTTTAATCTTCTGGCTGTACGCCATTTAAAAAATAAATATCAACATTGTTTGTTCATCCAAAAATGAATAAAAAGTAATAAAAAACGACCTCAAAATAGTAATAATGAAAACGTCAACTTCTTCTAAAAAAATCAAACTCTCATTCAGCCCAGAGGTTGCAAAATAATAGAGTAATGACTCTCAGAAATGGCGATCAAAAAATAAAAATAAAATTATAAACATTGCATCAAAGTGGCCAAAAGTTTCTGTGTTAAGGGGTTAAATAAAACATTTGTATGCAGGCCCTTTTTTAATATTATAGTGTTTGTGAAACAAATTAACCTTTTTTCAGTTTGGATTTGGAGAGAATCACTCACCGGAGAGGTTTTTGCGTTGCATTAGGTTGTATTGAGCCTCCTGTCAAGTCCTATGAGCAGCTTGTAAAATACTACATTGATTTTGCTTCTAAGAGCAGATGGACTAATCTGAGATCTGTCAGAAAGTGATAGGGAATGTTCTTCGGAGATGATTACATGTCAATTGGTGATGACGTGAAGTCACCCAGAACGCTGTTCGCAGGGCTGAAGACTTTGTTTAGATGCTAATACATTATATATATATATATATATATATATATATATATATATGAACTGGAGAGTATCAGGATGGAGTTCTGCTATGATGGGAAATGGGCCCATGTACATGGTAAGCCACTGAAAATAAAAATATGTCTTTTGCTGATACTGGAAGGTCCGGAAATTGACCAGCAGTCGTAGGTTTCTGTGAATGATCCTCCACAGTGGCATGAGGTCGCCCATGAGTCGTGATAAAGTTGTGACATGCACAACCTCAAATTTCCGTAACAATTGCACAAATTGCTTCCAGGTTGGTGTCCTTCAGATTATTGCAAGCTGCTGCTGCTTTCTTCCTTCTAGAAGACATTGAGAGCATTTGTGAGTTGCAATAATGCTGTGAATTTACCTACTTGTAGGCCACTTTTTGTTGTAGTGGAGCCCATTTAGAAGGGATCAAAATAAGACTATTGGTTACTTCTCCTGGCTCCATGGTTGGGTGATGCTTCCTTAGCACATCATGTTGTTCTATACTTGTAGGCCATTTTGTGACTTAGTGGAAACCAAGTCCACTTGCATATACAGACGTGAGGGGGTTCTATAGAAAGGACCAAAATAAGACTCTTGGTTACTTCACCTGGCTCCATGGTTGGGTGATGCTTCCTTAGCACATTATGTTGCTCTCTACTTGTAGGCCACTTTATGTCATAGTGGAGCCTGAGTCCACTTGCATATATAGATGTGAGAGGGCTACCGGCAACATGATTGAGTGATGCATCCTCAGCACATCATGTTGCTCTCTTGTGAGGGCACTTTCTTGGTCAATATAGACTTGGCTCAAGCAGCAGAAAGCCACCTGAGTGTTCAGGTACTTGAAATTTATGCCACTATGGTGGCTTCTTCTCAACTCATCTGTTCTCCTGTGTCAGCTCTTCAGTATAGTAGCAATATTGCTACACTGGCTCCAAGTAGATTCCTTGTGGATTACAATTCTGTTACGACTGTTTCCTTAGCTTCAAATCTACTTCATCGGTTTCCAAGGTTTCAGTTCTGTTCCTTCAGTTGCCATCTTGCCACATATGCCTCCATTGTGAAGGATTACTCTGCTGTACCAATACCATCTGCCCAGGCTGCATAACAGCTTCTCCAGGACCAAGAGGTTTGAGGATCCAACTCTCCAATGGAGACATTAACATCACCGTTGCAATGCTGGGCTTTCATTCCCTGGTAGTGCAGCGCCCCAGGGTCCTGGTCATCGCAGTGGTATTGCTTTCCTCTCGGGGAGAGTGATGCTACGTTTGGAGGCGAAGAAGGATAACTGCATCCAGGTATCACAAGCATGCAACACATTTCACACTCCAGGCCACCAGGGGGAGCTCTTGCTCCTATTTATTAGGTCACTCCCCACATTGGTAAAACTGGTCGCCTGTAGGGAAAGCTAATCAGTTGCTGGCTGAGATCCGCTCAGTTAGTTGGTCCCTGGCGGGGGATCCTGTCAGGGAGCGAAGGAGAAGGACACGGAGCTGTGCATGCCCTCAGAGCTGTAGCTCCGAGAAAGAGACATTGAAGGCAGAATTTTATTGCAGCGAGTGTGCAAGGAAGTTGTAGCAAAGGAGTGAATACCAGAGGGGGACCAGCCCTACACATGCTGCCTCCTCCTGAGGTGCAGAATCCCGGTAGCTAGAACACCGAGGGAGTAACGACCTTTATGCCTTGCTCCAAAGACCGGCAGGACAGCTAATTTCAGGGACCGAGGGCATACCGCTGGACGTGAGCCCTGAAGGAGTGAATTTCCGATGGGATGTTCTTGGATCCAGGTTGAGCGGGTCCACCAGAGAGGCCCAAAAGGGAGGATCCTATATCAGAGCCCTCACCTGGGATGAATATAGACGATGCCTGATATTACAATGGAACGATAGAAAGGAGCATGAAGCTCAACGTACAACACAGGACAATCCTTTAGTGAGACGGGGTGTAGTAGTGGCCTTCTACCCTAAAAGGGGTTGGGGTTTCATTCAGGAATCCGGGCTGCCGACAAAAGTCTATGTCACCCGCTGTGATGTGGAATCTTGTCTCCGGGAGGGACATCGTGAACGGGATCTATGCAGAGGGGATCATGTGACCTATACCCGACACAAAGATGAAAAGGGCTGGTGCGCTCGAAATGTTAGGAAACGCACACCCACCACAGCGCCACCTAGTGTCAAAGCTGATACCACCATTATTCCTCCAGTTACAGAGCCAGCAACCCCTCAAACCAACACTACTACTACTGTATGCATAATCACCACCACTAAGTCAACTGCTGTAGTAGATGCAATAGCTGACATCCATACTCAAGCTACACGAACATTGATAGCAGCTAATGACTTGACCATGCGTGAGAGACCAACCCATGACGGTTACTTGGAACCAGAAGAAGATCCGGACACCCACCTTCCCAGGCCAGGAAGTGTTCAATACCTACCGGTGCCCTGCCTACTGCTATAATAGAAGAAAACAAATCTGAAAATGACTGTACATTGTTTATTTCCATCATTTTGCTGCTAAAAGTTCACTAAACCCGATCAGGGTTATTTCTTAAAGGGGTCCTCAGTTTTAAGAGGATCCTATGTTTTGCTCAAGTTGCAAAGTTGCCTTAAGGAACTGTGAATCATGAACTGTGCATGATCAGAACTTTGTTGTAAATAGTTTGCACCTTCTTAAAGGTGCTTCCTACTGGTTTTACAAAGGGAGCTTTTACTGAGACTGCTCCTAAAAGGGACTGTTCCTAATCTTGTTGTGAGAACTGCTTTGTTTTACAGAGACCTGAAGGAAAACCCGTTGGTGTGGCAGAATTCTGGGTCTGGATACATGCCTTGTAGCCCGCCCAAGGCAAACGTTGGGGGTTGATAACGGGTCCCTCGCATCATTCCTGCTCTTACAGCGTTATTGATTGACTTGAGTATTAATACTTTGCACTACCTCAGTAAAAGAGACTTAAATACTGTTTAAATCCTTAAAGGGAATGTTTGCTAGTCGCACTTTGCTAGAATATATTAAGAGTTAATATAGTAGATTGTATTGAAAGCTGAAACTTGAATCTAGTTACAAAGATATTTCCATATAGCTGATAATGAGTATTGATGTCCTGATGCACTGTTAACAAAATGAAGAGAAACAAAAGTAACCCGCGGGGGTTGGACAGATACTTTGCACTTGAATAAAGATAGAACGTTTGCCTTTGCACTTAAGAGATAGTATACCCGTAAGGGTCGTGGCACTTAATAGTTAGTTAATAAATATATTGTTTTGTTACATTTCCCTGTTCATAAAAGTACGCGTACAATGTAAATAAGTTTTTGCTATGTAACGTTCAAGTGTCCTCACCTCCCATAAAGAGAAGTATCAGTTATATTAATTTGTTTCAAAGCATTTCAAAAATTTTGTATGTCTTTTTGCTAACCTGTAACTGTTGTTTTTCTTTTCCCAGTCTGGGAGTACTGGATTTAACAGGGGGAAGTGCGGCGCCCCAGAGTCCTGGTCATCGCAGTGGTATTGCTTTCTTCTCGGGGAGAGTGATGCTACGTTTAGAGGCAAAGAAGGATAACTGCATCCAGGTATCACAAACATGCAACACATTTCACACTCCAGGCCACCAGGGGAAGCTCTTGCTCCTATTTATTAGGTCACTCCCCACATTGGTAAAACTGGTCGCCTGTAGGGAAAGTTAGTCAGTTGCTGGCTGAGCTCCGCTCAGTTAGTTGGTCCCTGGCAGGGGTGGGATCCTGTCAGAGAACGAAGGAGAAGGACACGGGGCTGTGCATGCCCTCAGAGCTGCAGCTCCTAGAAAGAGACATTGAAGGCAGAATTGTATTGCAGCGAGCGTGCAAGGAAGTCGTAGCAAAGGAGGGGATACCAGAGGGGGATCAGCCCTACACAGGCTGCCTCCTTCTGAGGCGCAGAAGCCCGGTAGCCGGAACACCGAGGGAGTAACGACCTTTATGCCTTGCTCCAAAGACTGTCAGGACAGCTAATTTCATGTTACCTGTCCGCCCCACACCCAGGAGGCACGGTGACAACCTTTGGAGGCCGGAGCGTGCTAGAGTCCCTATAAACAGCCTCTAGCCACCAGTCATACGGGTTTGTCCTATCCTATATGGGGGACAGGGAGAGAGACATTACATCTGTGAGGACCTTATGTGAAGCCTTAGGCAGTAAGGAACTACAACACTGCAGCGCAAAGGAAGGCTACTGATTTCCACCTGGATAAGGGGACTCTGGACTTGCCTCCAAACTGGCCAGACTCTGTCTGCCCTGTGATCTGGTGCCCTGGACTGTGGATGTTGAAGTCTTCAGTAAAGGTAAAGAGACTGCAACCTTGTGTCCTCGTTCTTCTCTGCACCTCTCACCATCCACCATCTCCACCTCGGGAAGCCCTGGGGACATACTTCACCTGTGGGAAGGTATACCATCTAGCTGCCATAACATCACCCCAGCAGACCCCTTAAAGCACCCTGACCGAATACCACAGGTGGCGTCACGAACACAAACTTTATCCCTTTAAAGACCTTTCCCTTTTACATGGACGCTCCAGGGCCACGGACTGGGTCAACCACCGTGACATTCCCCCTGTGAACTGCAGGACCCAGTACCCCACGGCCCCATGGGGTCTATCCAGTAGGACTTTGTGTTTTTTTTGCTCCTCCATACTCTTTTTATGTCCTTTAGGCCAATTCTCCAACCACTTGGTGCTAACAATGTAGTTCCTCTGGGTTGGGGAGTCCAGCACAGACTCTTGCTATCCTACAGAAAGGTAATAGGACCAGTCAGGACTTGAAGCCCTCTACCTACTGCATGGTCTGCCTCTTTTGCCCTAGCCAAAACAGATAGATTATATTTGCACCCAAAAGTCTATTAGAATTTTGCAAAGAAACCAATAAAAGCTCCCAGTGTCGATGTAGCTCTATATAGACATGGAAAAATTAATTACTGAAACTAGTCATTTATGGCTTATGTTAGGAATTTCTTTGTTAAAGAAAGTTTATATAGGACATTACGCAGCTGACAGCTGTCACTGCCATTGTCCGCCTGGTATTATGTCCAGCAGAAGTTTCTGTAAATTCTCAAGGAAAGCTCCGGCTGCCAATAATTATATAGACTTTATATTTCTAAAGGGACCATTGTTCTAGTGGAAACGTTTACATTTGGTTTTATTGAAGATCTTTAGTCCTTTTCAAGATGAAGAAAACCTGTCTTGCTATTCACGTGCACGTGCACGTGCACTGATTAATGCATCTATAGTTATATTAGGGCGATCTCTTCATGAAGAGAAGAGGAGACCATAGTATAATAAGCAAAGTTGTTTTTCATTTACGCCTAATTCTTTTTTTTTTATTTATGCCTTTTTTAAAGTGTCATTTTCATGTTCACCATTGTGGGCAAGGTTTGGGCTTTCTAACTGATTAATAATTTGTGCCCTTTTGAATAATCACTAAATTGTTGCGGAAATGCACACTAGTTCCCTCTGGAGTGATTTTATGTATGTCTGAATTTTTTACTCATAATGTGGTCGTCCCCGACCCTAATAACACCCTGTGACTCAGAGGTATAATATGTAATCTTGGGACACTTTAAAATTACTTGGAATGGGGTCTTTCTCCACAATTGATAACTTGGGCAATAAATTCAAACCATGAAAAATGTATGATAATTTTGGTCTCCACCTTGTGCTATGTGCCTTCTCTAATGCACAGGGTAATGTTGTAGTAAAAGGTTTCAATGACTTAAAAAAAATCACATGAATCATATACAGCTCTGGCAAAAATTAAGAGACCACCGCATCAAAACCCGGTCATGGGCAGCCCAAACTCTAGACCTGAACCCCACTGAAAACCTCTGGAATGTAATCAAGAGGATGATGGATAGTCACAAGCCATCAAGCAAAGAAGAACTGCTAACATTTTTGCGCCAGTGTGAAAGACTGGTGGAAAGCATGCTAAGATGCAGGAAAGCTGGGATTAAAAATCATGGTTATTCCACAAAATATTGATTTCTGAACTGTTCTTGAGTTAAAACATTAGTATTGTTGTTTCTAAATGATTATGAACTTGTTTTTTTTTGCATTATTTGAGGTCTGAAAGCACTGTTTGTTTGTTTTTAATTTTGACCATTTCTCCTATTCAGAACAAAAATACAAAATGTATGGCTTGGAAATTTGGAGACATGTTGTCAGAAGTTTATAGAATAAAAGAAAAATGTACAGTTTACTTAAATATATACCTATAAAGAGAAAAAAATCAGAGAATCTGAACATTTTGCAGTGGTCTATTAATTTTTGCCAGAGCTGTATATGCTGATGGAATACTAATGTTATCATGTGTACAGTCATAATAATTATACAGGTATAATAAACACAATAATGTCACAGTACAAGGATAATGTCATGGTATAGGACATAGTTCATTTCCTGCTCTCTCAGGGTTAATGTTGCTGGCCTTTCTTTGGATCTGGGAAGGGTATTTATACACACTCTGGACTAGGATTCCCTGTCAGCTATACTTTTGTTTAGTCTGTGTGTCTGACCCCTTGAGTGTGTGCTCGGTTTGCATTTAATTGCATTTGTTTACTCTGCTTGTTTGTTCTACTGGTTTTCTGACCTTTGGCTCCCTTTCTGACTATCGCTTTGCCTCACCCTTAGTTACCTCGTTATCTCCTGGTTTGATCTTGGCACGTTTAACTACTCTCCAATGTACATCGTCTCCTCTGCACCCTGGCATCGCCCTCGACCACCTCCTCTGTCACGTGATTCATGTCCTGTTTGCTACCTAGTGAGTTCCCCGCCGCTCTGCTCTCAACTCCCTTGCTGTGGCGCGTAGCTCTCCCCGCAGCAGTATACCGGGGAGTCGTGGCATTATAGCTGACCTTACAGTCTTTACCTGGTGGGGGGTGTTAGTATATTATGGGTCCGGTACAGGCTCTCACAGGGCAGGTTAAGGAGCTCTCCCAGCTTATGCAGAAGCTGTCCATGGAGCAGCAAGTCCTGGTTTGCTCGCGCCAACAGGTGCAGAGAGATGTGGCAGGCACTCTACAGGGGTCTGCTCCGTTGGGGTTCCAGGAGGGGGGCCCCACTGATATATCCCTAGCAGACCCCGAGCCACCGGTAAAGTTACCCGATAGTTTTTACCAGAGATAAAAAATTGTTTAGGGTCTTTAAGGAGGGATGCAAGTTGTCCTTTGAACTGCGTCCCTGGGCCTCTGGAAAGCCTATGGAAACGAAAGGCGGAGGGTGGGGGTCGTAATGTCCTTGTTAAGGGGGTCTCCACAGGCATGGGCTTTTTCTCTCTCTTCCTCTGCTCCTGAACATATGTCTGTGAACCTGTTATTTGAGGCTCTGGGGCACATTTATGATGAGCCTGATAGAGTGCGTCTGGCAGAGGATATGGTGATGAGTGTGACAAAGGAGAGGCATTCCGCTTTATGGTTCTGTTCAGAGTTTAGGCGCTGAGCAGCCGAAGTATCTTGGAACGCTGCCTCCCTGAGGGGATTGTTCCGTAGAGGCCTGTCTGACCGTCTACAGGATACTCTGGCATTACATCCTCCTCCTGATACCCTGGAGGATGCCATGATGCAGGCAGTTCTTATAGATCGGAGACTCCATGCTAGAGGAGTGATGCAACAAGAAACTCCTTTGTACTCCAAATTTTGTGACACTACACCTGTACCTGAGCCCATGGAGATTGGGGCTATCTCGGTAAAGGAAAAAGAGAGAAGGCACCGTAGAGACAACCTACTATGCTTTTACTGTGGAGCCTCTGGACATTGGAAAAGGGACTGTCCCTCCTGCCCTTCTTCAGTGAAACCGTCGGAAAATAACTGAGTCTGGGCAACAATCAAGGAGGTTGTCCAGACTCCAAGGTTCCATTTTCCCCGCTTGCTAAAATTGTGCTCCAGTTGGAATTGGAACATGCCGGTGGTCCTATCGTGACCACCGCCTTTGTTGACTGTGGTTCCTCCATTAATCTGATTGATGCCCAAGTTGTGACACTTAATAAGACAGGGAAAGTCAGGATGAAAGACCCTGTTAAAATTGTGGCTGTTGATTCATCCCCTTACCTGGGATGGAATTTGTTTCATGACTGATGTCTTTTCTCCGAAAGTGGGTTCCACTCACATGGAAAAATTAAGTTCTTTCGTTATGAATAATCTGCCTGCAGGACTGGTACTGGGGATGCCCTGGCTGCAACGCCACAATCCTGTCATGGATTGGGTGACAGGGGAGGACACTCAATGGGGATGTAAGGATAACGGTCCATGTTGTAACCTGGAACCTTTTGTCAACCCGGAAAAATCTGTATCTGCGTCATCTGTCGGTCTGGAGGGTATTCTGGAATACCTTAAGGATTTCGAAGACGTGTTCCCCGAAAGCGAGGCTGAGGCGCTTCCACAACATTGACCTTTTGATTGTGCCATTGATTTAGTTCCAGGAGCCAAATTATACAAGGCTTGTCTGCTTAATTTCTCCGGGCCTGAGCACCAAGCCATGAAAGAGTAAATCTCAGAGAGCCTCCGCAAGGGGCATATTCGGCCTTCTGTCTCACCCGTGGCAGCAGGGTTTTTCTTTGTTAATAAAAAGGATGGTGGTTTGTGACTATGCCTCGACTTTCGGGAACTGAACAAAATTACTGCAAAGAACATGTACCCTCTCCCTGTCATTCACGATTTATGCAACCAACTCACTGGGCCAAATGGTTCTCTAAGCTCGATTTATGAGGGGCTTATAACCTTATAAGGGTCCGGGAGGGGGGTGAATGGAAAACAGCATTCCTGACGACCGAGGGTCAGTTTGAAAACCTGGTAATGCCTTTCGGTCTCACTAATGCCGCTGCTGTTTTCCAGAATTTTATTAATGTTATTTTTTCTGACCTGATTGGGTGTTATGTAGTCATCTACCTGGATGATATTCTGATATGCTCAGAGGACAGTCAGTCTCATTTACACCATCGGCGTATGGTTCTTATGAGACTCAGGAAGAACCATTTATACGCTAAACTGGAGAAATGCTCGTTCTTTGTGCCGGAACTGTGTTTTCTGGGATTAATTATATCAGGGGAGGGGTTCTGCATGCATCCTGGGAAGGTTCAGGCCTTTATGGATTGGGTGCAGCCTCATGGCCTAAAGGGGCTGCAGCGATTCCTGGGCTTCACTAACTTCTATAGGAAGTTCATTAAAGGGTTTTCGCAGGTGGTGAAACCCTTGACTTACCTCACTCTCAAAGGGGCAGATGTAAGAAATTGGTCCCACCCTCACTAACCTCATACCCTGCACCTTTTTCTCTAAAAAATTCTCTTTGGCTGAGAGAAATAATGACGTCAGCAACAGGGAATTGTTGGCGGTTAAATTGGCCTTCGAAGAATGGAGGCATTTTTTGGAGGGGCCGTTCATCCCATTACGGTCATCACTGATCATAAAAATTTGGCCTATATTGAGTCTGCTAAGAGATTGACCCCCAGACAGTCTCGGTGGGCACTTTTTTTTCTCGATTTCATTTTACCATTATGTTCTGACCAGGGTCTAAAAATGTAAAGGTGGATACCTTTTCCCAAAGTTTTGATTCTGTGTCCCCTCCAGAACCTCCTTCCTCAATCCTTGAACCGGGAGTGGTTGTGGCAGAAGTCTCATCTGAGTTACAGAGAGAGATTCTGGAAGCACAGTCACAAGCTCCCAAGAACCCCCCCCCCCCAGTAAATTGTTTGTACCCAAACACTTGTCTCACACTCCTGCAGGAGTTTCATGATGCTGTGTTGAGTGCACACCCTAGGATTGCAGCTACCAGGGGGGCAGTGGCTAGGGGTTTTTGGTGGCCCTTTATGGTTGCTGATATAAAAAAAGTTTGTGAATACTTGTGGGGTATGTGCTCTCAGGTCCGGCCGGCCGGGGAATTGGTGTCTTTGCCAATTCTGGATAAGCCATGGACACATCTGTCCAGGGACTTTATCACTATTCTTCCTCCTTCCAAGGGCAACTCAGTGGTATGGGTCGTGGTTGATAGGTTTTCTAAAAGAGCCCATTTTGTACCATTACCCGCGTTACCGGCTGCTGAAACCTTGGCCCACTTATTTATTCAGCACATAGTTTGGTTGCATTTGGTACCGGTGAATGTGATGTGTGCAATTTGTGGCCAGGTTTTGGAGAGCGTTTTGTAAGAAGTTGGGGGTCACGTTATCATTCTGCTTATCACACAGAATCTAATGGACAGACTGAATGCACTAATCAGTCGTTGGAGCAAATTCTGAAATGCCTGGCCTCATCCAGACAGGAGGACTGGTGTGAGGTATTACCCATGGCAGAATTTGCGTTCAATTGTCATATTAATCAGTCTACTGGAATTATGTGTTTATCCCGCAGTTTGGGGAATTTTCCCACACGGATTCAGGTTGTCCTGGTGCTGAGTCCATGGTACAACATTTGAGAACCCTTTGGAGGGAGATCCAGGGGAACATCTCTAAATCCCAGAAAAGGTACAAACAATTTGCGGACAGAAAGGGAGGGTCAGCTGCGGTGTTGGCAGTGGGGGAGAAGGTATGGTTGTCCACCTGTAACATCAAGCTTAAGATACCCTCTATAAAACTGGCCCCTAGGATTATAGGTCCGTACAAGATTGTGGAGGTGATCAACCCGGGGGCCTATAGATTACAGTTGCCCACCTCCTTCAAAATATTTAATGTCTTCCACAGGTCCCAATTAAAACCTGTGGGGACGATGAGAGTAGATTCCTCATCTAATGTTCCGCCAGTGTTGGTAGAGGGTCAGCTGAAGTACGAGGTAGGGCGCATCATTGATTCACGGTGGGTGCGCCGAAGGCTACAGTACCTAATACATTGGAAGGGATATTCCCTCGAGGATCGTCAAGGGTTCTGGCCAGTTCTGTGCATTCTGATGAACTGGTGCGGGCCTTTCATGCCAGATAGTCTAAGAAGCATGGGGTCCAGTGGCCCCGTTAACAGGGGGTACTGTCATGGTGTAGGACATGGTTCATGTCCTGCTCTCTCAGGGTTAATGTTGCTAGCCTCTCTTTGGATCTGGGAGGGGTATTTATACACATTCCGGACTAGGATTCCCTGTCAGCTATACTTTTGTTTATTCTGTGTATCTGACCCCTTGAGTGTGTGCTCGATTTGCATTTGTTTGCCTTGCACTCTGTGCGCTACTCTGCTTGTTTGTTCTGCTGGTTTTCTGACCTTTGGCTATCTTTCTGACTATCCCTCCTGTCTCACCCTGACTGTCTCACCCTTGATTACCTAGTTATCTCCTGGTTTGATCTTGGCACGCTTAACTACTCTCCAGTGTACATCGTCTCCTCTGCACCTCGGCATCGGGCGCCTCCCTCGAACACCTCCTTCCCTGTCTCGTGGTTCAGATACTGTTTGCTACCCGGTGAGTTCCCCACTGCTCTGCTCTCATCTCCCTTGCTGTGGCACACAGCTCTCCCCGCAGCAGTATACCCGGGAGTCATGACAGATAATATACATAATAATGCAACAGTACAGGGATAATAAGCACAGCAGTGTCACATGCAGAGATAATACACACAGTGATGTCACTGTTCAGAGATAATAAACACAGTGGTGTCAAAGTACATAGATAATACACATGGTGATGTCACAGTACAGGGATAATACACACGGTAATGTCACAGTAGAGGGATAATACACACAGTGATGTCACAGTACAGGGATAATACGCATAGTGATGTCCCACTACAGGGATAATACACACAGTGATGTCACAGTACAGGGATAATACACACAGTGATGTCACAGTACAGGGATTAAAACAGTGATGTCACAGTACAGGGATAATACACACAGTGATATCACAGTACAGGGATAATACACATAGTGATGTCACAGTACAGGGATAATACACACAGTGATGTCACAGTACAGGGATAATACACACAGTGATGTCACAATGCAGGGATTAAAACAGTGATGTCACTACACAAAGATATAACATCATAGTGATGTCAAAGTACCGAGATAATAAACACAATCATGTCACAATATAGAGATAATAAACACAATCGTGTGACAGTATAGAGATAAAGAAAGAAGAGTACAGAAAACATAGTGATGTTAGTACAAGGATAAATCTTACAATGATTTCTCATTAGATCTACTAGTGTAAGTTATAGCAAGAATTATGCACACAGTGATGTCACTGGGCAAAGATAATGCACACAATGATATCATAGGAAAGGAAAATTGCATATAAAAACTTCACAAAGCGCACAGGGTCCACAGAGACCTTACAGGATCGGAAAAAGCTACTAATGTGATGTCACAGAAAGAGGGTAATCCACTCAGTGGTGCAAAGCACGTGGTCAGTGCGAGTATTGCTATGATAGCAGTGAATTATGTATACAAAAATGTCACCGAGCAGTGATGTCACAATATGGGGAAAAATATTAATGATGTCACAGTACAGGCAAAATGTATATAGTGATGTCTGCAAGAGGGTTAATGAAGACAGTGGGTGATTATCAAGTAACAGTGGGGCTCTACTGCCGAACTTGGAATGAAGCCCAATTCAATGTTCCCCATTTCCTCTATTATCCAGTGGTCACTATCAGCACATTACGCTTGGGGGACCCCGCAGTTATTGGGACCCATCGCAGTATTGTATTTGGTCCCCTCATAGTTGTTCCCATGCTATCATGCCATGACTTTGCGGATGATTTCCTTCTGGATTTGTCAGTTGACAGTTATCCAGGCCACCATGTTGAGGAGACTGTTCACCCCGGGTTTTGGGTCCTGAGACTCTTTCCTTGTGGACTTTCTCAGAAACTTAGAATTAAGCAGTGGCTAATGAGGATGGATAGTCCACAATTTCCTGAAGAAACAGCTGTGCATATTTATTTAGCTGTTTTCAGCTTTATTATTATTAATTATAAGGCTTTTATGAATCCTTCTTAATGTTCCGGATTCCGAAGTAAATATTGAATTTTTGGATCCGGTAATATCCACTTTTCACATTATGAACAGCAGCATGCCTTATCTCGGCATGGACCAAAAAAAATGAAATCTATTTATAGGAAGTCAGCCGATCTCATAGGTTGATGACCTTCATCCAAGAAAAACAAAAACTCAACATAACACACAATAAGAAAGAAACATATCTCAACCTGACAGCATGAAACTTTCCTTCCATAGAGAGAATAAAAACTTCAAATAATCCATCAAGAGGAATCACGTCCATTGGGACGGCTCAGTTAAAAAGGATCATTGGACACCAACGTGTTTATTTGTGTTTTAACGTTACATGTTCATTTTTTTATATAAATCATAAAAAGTTATACAGTTTTCCAATATATACTCAGTTGAATTCTAAAATTCTGGCTCAATCTACACAAAAAAATGTAAATGTCGTGCACCACATTTATTATTTGTTTTAGAGCCGTTCCTGGGAAGAGGTTTTTTTAACGCAAAAAAGTGTACCCAGTGATGCGTTTTCTTCTTCGTTGAGCTCTTTTCTTCTCCATCCTGCCCAAATCACCATGATGATGACTGCACTTGTTTCTGCACAGACGCCTCTGGCCCCAGCCTTTTGCAGCCATCCTCACCCTCTATAGCGACACAAATAAATTCAGAACCCAGATCAAACCATGAAATAAATTTATACAAATGTGCCTCAAACTAAACCTAACTTATTTATTCAAAACTCAGTCCAAATCCCTAAATTCCGACTACAGAACAAATATTCAGAACCAGAAATACATGGGCTACTTGCACAATGAACAAGTCTGTAGGAACCTGTTCACACACCACCAAGAAACTTGAAGACACAAAAGAGCACAGTGAGGTCAAAAATACTCTGTTGTAAAAAATAATCACAGTAATAAGCAAGTGCTAGTCAAAAGATGGAAAAAACAGGGTATTTAGTTGATACGTTTTTTTGCAAAAAAATGTATACTAAGCTGCTCCACCAATCGTCAAGGTATACCCATATAGAGCAGTCCTACCTTATGTATATAATCCCTATCTGATGTATTTAAAAACCTGATCATCTGTATAGTACCTGTATAAGCAGGGTTCAGAGAGGGAATTTTCATGTGGACATGCTGGATGGAACAGCTTTGATGCAAATGACCCATAAGTTTCTACAAGACTAGGGAGTCCACCACTCCTTATGGGTCATTTGCATCAAAGCTGTTCCATCCAGCATGTCCACTCTAAAATTCCTTCTCTGAACCCTGCTTATACAGGTACTATACAGATGATCAGATTTTTAAATACATCAGATAGGGATTATATACATTAGGTAGGACTGCTCTATATGGGTATACCTTGACGATTGGTGGAGCAACTTAGTATACATTTTTTTCCAAAAAAAGTATCAACTAAATACCCTGTTTTTCCATCTTTTGACTAGCATTTGCTTATTACTGTGATTTTTTTTTACAGCAGAGTATTTTTTACCTCACTGTGCTCCTCTTTTGTGTCTTCAAGAACAAATATTCACTATGAGAGGAGATCATGTAATATATGCCATCCCTTATTACACAGTGCCCGCTCTTGTTATGTACAGAACCATACTTTATATGGGATTTTCTTGTTATTTATGGCGTCCTGAATTTACTTTTCCTGCTAGATATGGAATGACAGCTGATGGAGCATGGGAAAGCTGATTTTCTGATGGAGGAACTAATGGACTGGTCCTAAGGTCACCGGCTGCTCCATCAGGAGTCATTTTATATCTAACAAGAGAGGACTATGTAATAAAGAGAGTGCTGTGATTAACGATAATGAGAATATGCTATGTAATACATAATATACAGTCGGTCGGCTCATCGCATTTTTTTTTAGTTCGTCACCGACATTGAACTGAACTTACTCTACTGTTTAATCTGATGTAAAGGAGAAAAATGCCCCGACAGTGTATCAATCATTTGAACAGATTCTGCTATGTGTGTGGTTCTTTTACACCAAAAGGCCAGGAATGTTCAAACACTCATGTTGTTAAAAAGATGTACCAGATGTACTTTAAGTGTCCACTTGGTGATCAAGACAAAATCTGGGCCCTCATGTGATATGCTCAAGTTCTTCAAATGGTCGTCGTGACTGGTTGAATATCAGGAAAGTGGCTATGCCATTTGCTGTTCCCATGATTTGGAGAGAACCAAAAAATCATAGTGATGACTGCTACTTTTGTTTTGTCAAACTGGAGGGCTTTTCTACAAAGAATATAAGATTAATTACGTGAACTTGAATCTATGATTAGGCCAGTTTCACGTGATGGTACCTTGCCAGTTCTTGTACCACTGTTGTCTGGATTGGATGAAAATGAAGTTGAATATGAAGACTATGAAGCTTAAGCTACTGGCGAAGACATGGAGACCTCAAGTCAAGATGAGTATGTACCTGATGGAGCAGCCGAGCAGCCAGAATGCTTTACTCAACATGAAGGATGATCTCATCAGAGTCCTTTCATTGTCTAAAGATAAAACTGAACTTCTTGCATCTAGGTTGAAACAGAAGAATCTTCTTCATGATGATGTCAAAGTGTGTTATTACCGAAACAGAAGTAACACTTTAACACAATTTTTCACAGTTCATGGACCAATGGTGTACTGTAATAATGTGAATGGCCTCTTTGAAGAACTGAATCAAGAGTATTTTGTTGCTGCAGATTGGCGATTGTTTATTGACTCATCCCAGAGAAGTTTGAAAGCGGTGCTGCTTCACAATGGAAATATGAAACCATCAATCCCTATTGCTCAATCATATCATCTAAAAGAAAGTTATGAAAATCTGTCAGTTGTTTTGGATGCTGTACAATATAATCATCATTAATGGGATATCTGTGGAGATTTGAAAGTGATTGGTCTGCTAATGGGAATGCAAGGAGGTTTCCCAAAATATTGTTGCTCCTTGTGTTTATGGTACAGTAGAAATACAGTAGAGCATTATGAGATGATGTGTTTGAAGGAACTCTAAATGATAAGGAATTGAGATCTTGGAAAAGCTTCAAGTGGATCTGTGAAAACTTCTTAGGAAAAAAAAATCTCCAGAATATGTTGAAGGTGTTGAGGAACTGCTAAATGCATACCAGTGTCTTGGATGTTGCATGACTCTGAAAATGCACTTTTTGGATTAACATTTAGATTTCTTCCCTCAAAATCTTGGGGATGTGAGCGATGAACAAGGCGAGCCGTTTCACCAGGACATTAAAGTAATGGAACACCCTACCAGGGTGTTTGGAATGACTCAATGATGGCAGATTACTGTTGGATGCTATGTAGGGACAGCCCTGAAAAATCATATCAGTGACAGTCCAATATCAAGCACTTTTAATTTCTGCTCATATTTTGGTTTCTATTTTGCATGTGAAATTATTTTGGTTCAATAAAAAACTGTTTTGTAAGGTGACGCATTTTTTTTCTAATATGTAGACAACTGTTTTCTTAATGTCGCCAGTATATTTCCTATACCTTAGAATAATGATGCTGCTCCATGGAAACTATACGTGCTACAGAAAGACTATATACATTTTTTAAATCAGGACAAAAAGATGATTCAGAAAAGTACAAAGTCACCTGCGATGACTAAAAACATATATATTTTTGGTAGACCTGTGTTATGTTTTGGATATCTGTTTTACTAGTCAAATGTTATATCTCTACATGCCATAGCCAAAGAACTGTTGGAGGTACTGGCTTTTTGGATGTGCACCTACCTAGCATTTCTTATTATGTCATTTTTGGGAAAGGGGGTGAATTTTGTAAAAAAAAATGCATCTGGGCAATAAAAATTAAAAAAGTAAAAAAGCATAAACAGAATGGGAGGAATAGAACTAAGCAACAGCACGTGTGAAAAAGACTTGGGTATACTAATAGATCACAGACTGCACATGAGTCAACAGTGTGATGCAGCAGCAAAAAAAGGCAAACACAGTTCTAGGATGTATTAAGAGAAGTATAGAGTCTAGATCATGTGAAGTAATTATCCCTCTCTACTCCTCCTTGGTCAGGTCTCATCTGGAATACTGTGTCCAGCTCTGGGCATCACATTTTAAAAAATGCATGAACAAACTGGAGCAAGTTCAGAGAAAAGTGACTAGGATGGTAAGCGGACTGCTATGTCCTACGAGGAATAGTTACAATATCTGGGAATGTTTAGCTTGAAAATAAACAAGGCTAAGAGGAGACTTAATAGCTGTCTACAAGTATCAGAAGGGATGTCAGAGTGTAGAGGGATCATCATTATTCTCATTTGCACATGGAAATATGTGAAGCAATAGAATGAAATTGAAAGGGAGAAGACACAGATTAGATATTTGAAAAAACTGTTTTACAATGAGGTGGTGAGTTCTCCTTCAATGGAAGTCTTCAAACAGAGGCTGGACAGACATCTGTCTGAGATGGTTTAGTGAATCCTGTATTGAGCCGGGTGGGAGGTTGGACACGATGACCCTGGAGATCCCTTCTAACTCTAAAAATCTTTGATTCTATGATCCAGAGGATAGGTAATAACTTATGAATCTGTGGGCATCCGACTGCTGGCATCCCGCACTGATAAGTAGAGTGGGGAACTTTTATCCCTGTTAGAATGGAGCAGCAATGCGCACGCTTGTCCTGTACTACAATTCATTCCTTGTTGGGCTGCTGAGCAGCTTTTTCAGGCAGCTCCATATGGAATGAATAGAGCTGCTATCGAGCAGTTGACATGCGAATCGATTTTGTAATGGGGATAAAAGTTACCCATCAAGAACCGAACGCTGTGGAGAAAGCTCCATAATAATGTTTTGTATTTTTAAAGCTAAACTTACTATTTAACATTTTATGTCTCACAGCTGGCATTGTCTTGAAGCTGCTGGAGGAATTGTGAGGTGGAGACACTTTTGTGGTGGAGAAGCCTATATGGTGGAGATACCTTTGTGGTGGAGACGCCTTTGTGGTGGAGACGCGTTTGTGACGGAGACATCTTTGTGGTGGAGACATCTTTGTGGTGGAGACACCTTTGTGGTGGAGACATCTTTGTGGTGGAGACACCTTTGTGGTGGAGAAGCCTATATGGTGGAGATACCTTTGTGGTGGAGATGCCTTTGTGACGGAGACATCTTTGTGGTGGAGACGCCTTTTTGGTGGAGACACCTTTGTGGTGGAGACAACTAGGTTATTAAGATTCTTGTCCATTTTCCCCTTCCAGCGTTGAGACGTATATAATGTTATTTAATTCTCTTATGTCACACAGGTTTATATTAATCACCTGTTACATCTTAGGCATAATGAACAATTAATTGACTTCTGACCTCCATCATAAGTGTCTATTTTTTTCAAAGACTTTTTCAAAGACTCGGGTTAAAGATAACAACCATTTCATCAAATCCAGAGAGATAAAAGCTGGTTGCAAGTGCGGAGAAGGAAGCCTGGTTTCCTGGTGGCCATTCTCAGGACTGTTTCTGTGATGTTTACTTCCTATGTTGATACCTACAGCAACAAGAAACTTGGTTTCCGAGTCTTGCTCAAGTTTTTTTCTTTGTTCCAGGAAGCAATTGTGAATAACGAAGAATCCAATACAAGAACTAAAAAAAAAAAAGATATTTTCAGCAAACGTTGTGGGTAATGGTGAGATTTACTTCTATGGGTTTCTTTTAGCAATGGAAACGAATGAACAAACAAAGAAACAAAGAAAAGGCCTACGGTGGCCCCTTGAGGACATTTTTTTTATTTTTTTTTCCTCATTGCATACCAGTGGTCATTCCAGCTTTTGAGTTTATTTTTTTTTTAACCAGGTTCCATTATTTGATCCATTTGCATTGGTGTTTAATATCTTGTTATTTTTTTTCATAGATTTTTTTATTTCTGCATAAATGCAGAAAAGCCTTGTTGATACACTTTTTTTTGAAAGCATGAATGAAACTCTAAATTTATTGCACTGGCGTTTGCAAAGATATCAAATAAGTGAATATTATTTAATATTTTCCAAACAATATATTTAATAAAGTTTTGTTTTTTTGTAATCTGCACAATTGTATCTTTTTATTTACCTTTTCTATGATTATTTCTATTTATTTATGCTTATCCTTTTTATTTTTTTAAATCCCTTAGAGGCGTTTTTACTTGGGATGTTTTTTTTTTACCTGTAATGTACTCGAACATTTTTATATTTTTTTGTTGGAAAATTCTCATTATAATTTGTATTAATAATTATTATCTCTTTTTTAAAAAATAATATAAATGACTGCAATTACATACATACCTACTCATCCTGTAGTTATATAGGTATGGAGAGAGGGGGTGAACCATTGTTCCATCATTTCCCAAAGCTTTTTTTTAATTACGGTAATGAACCACCTTCCATTTTGTTTTTTGATGTCCTTAGAAATAAGTAATACTTTTTTTTAGTATAGAAAGAGAAAACACTTGTGTGAGAAGTTCACACCCCGGACATTGTCCTACTCACCACTCTGCAGATTATTTCATTGATGGGAATAGCATTGCCTCCATCGTAGAGATGGTTTTCACCTAGGATCATGTCTGATATCAATATACACAGGAAAACTCCATTTTATTGCAGCACAGCCTGTATTGCTCGGTGCCGCTGCTTTGTGCCTTTTTCTATACATGAAGAGCTTGAACATGACCTGAAAAGTCATAAACATCCCGTTGTCTCCACATACGTGAGCACAAGTAAGTCATAGAACCCAAATAGCTTGGATGTAGCTTAGAGCTGAACTGCACAGTCAGGTGAGAACCTCATGGGTTGGACCCACAAAGCTGAGACATGAGGAGTTCGCAGAGTAACATGGACATAGCTCTGTGATAATTGGCAACTTTGCGCTCCACTCTTCTTTGGTCAATGATAAAAACTTTTGGTAAGTTGATGTTTCGTCAGTATTTTACTGATGCTTTCTCATGTGGTAGAAGGACACTTGGTTCCCCTGAAGATACCAGGGCTTGGGCGAAACTATTACTTTTGCATCCATGCATCCCTTAAAGGTACAGAACTGTATGTACTTATAGATTGTAGATATTTCAACGCTTTGGACACTTTAAAATATAACAATGAACTAATAAGACAGTGCTAAAAGGAGATTCTGGGGTTGTTTTTCTTTGGGTAGGTGCCATAATTTTGGAGCAGATGTAGGAAGACTGACTGAGCAATATGATGGTTTCTAAATGCGACTGAAACTACTAAACAATGGCAGATCTTATCTGGTATTGCTTATCATCACTTTTTTAAAATGTTTAGTAAATTTGACATCTTTCATGAGACCGAATGTGACTTTGTGCCTCTCGTTATCTGTGTATAATGTGGGTGCCCATTGGGCCACCTTGAAGTAGGATTCTGGTTAGTGCTTCCATCTTTGAACCCCCTATGGCTATGCCATTGACCCCATATTCAAGAGATGACTATTTTATGCAGATGCGCCCTATAGCTTCTTTATGAGGGCATTTCATACAGTAATATGTCAGCTTCAATGAAGTGAAAGATTAAAGAGCCTTAAACAAACCCTGCGTAGAAGATCTGCCCTGTTCGGAGACTGTAAACCACAGCTGTGCGTCCAGCACACTTATATGTGGAGCCCGTATTTGCTCAGCTGTTTAACCCCTAACATACAGCCATTTACAGATGAAAACACGAAAAACATCAGGCAATGACGTTTAACGAGTCTCCGTGGAACCCGATCGACGTTCTTCTGGTTACCTGCCGTCTAACATCAACCATAAAACAAACCATGGGGAAACCAATAAATAAAGTAAAAAGGAAAAGCAACAGACTGTAAAACAACAAAGCAAAAAGGTCTCATTAACCCACAGATTTGAGTTCGGCATATACAGTCCGTCTGGCCAACAGCCAATATAGCAGCCATCACCAAGTTAATGCATTAGAGAAAAGATGGAGGACAGTTGTTAGAACTGAGAAATCTACCGTATTGATTACAGACAACCCTGACAGTAAACGAATGAAGGACTTTGTTGAAGGACTTTGTTAGGGTGAGGCAGGTTTTCAGATATACAGCAGCAATTTTTGCCCAACTCACCATTTTACAAGAAGTATTCTCCCAGCTTGTAGAGCCAAGTTCATTGTTTATGAGAGTTTTGTACCGCAGCTTGGTAGTACTTCTCATTTTGACATGCAGTGGGTATGGAAAGTATTCAGACCCCTCAAAATTTCTCACTCTTTGTTTCATTGCAGCCATTTGGTAAATTCAAAAAAGTTCTTTTTTTTTTCTCATTAATGTACACTCTGCACCCCATCTTGACTGAAAAAAAACAGAAGTGTAGAAATTTTTGCAAATTTAATAAAAAAGAAAAACTGAAACATCACATGGTCATAAGTATTCAGACCCTTTTCTCAGTATTGAGTAGAAGCACCTTTTGAGCTAGTACAGGCATGAGTCTTCTTGGGAATGATGCAACAAGTTTTTCACCCCTGGATTTGGGGATCCTCTGCCATTCTTCCTTGCAGATCCTCTCCAGTTCCGTCAGGTTGGATGGTGAACGTTGGTGGACGCCATTTTCAGGTCTCTCCAGAGATGCTCAGTTGGGTTTAGGTCAGGGCTCTGGCTGGGTCAGTCAAGAATGGTCACAGAGTTGTTCTGAAGCCACTCCTTTGTTATTTTAGCTGTGTACTTAGGGTCATTGTCTTGTTGGAAGATTAACCTTCAGCCGAGTCTGAGGTCCAGAGCACTCTGGAAGAGGTTTTCATCCAGGATATCTCTGTACTTGGCCGCATTCATGTTTCCTTCAATGACAACCAGTTGTCCTGTCCATGCAGCTGAAAAACACCCCGATAGCATGATGCTGCCACCACCATGTTTCACTGTTGGGATTGTATTGGGCAAGTGATGAGCAGTGCCTGGTTTTCTCCACACATACTGCTTAGAATTATCACCAAAAAGGATTGATGGACTCTGGGATATTCAATATCAGAATTGGAGTTATGCTCATAGGTCAAAAAATGCAGGTTGCCAGAGTATAGTGTTTAAGAACCCCAAGGTACTGCTAGCATAGGGCAAACAATCTGTGCTTGGATTACAACTGAAGCAGCAGAGTCATGGGTAAGCTTAGCCAATGTCCTGATGCTCCTTTTGGCATCTCACAGGGCCCATAAGTTAGGACCTTACTTGCAGTAAATGTTAGACTCACATATGACGCAGACCAGTGATAAGCTTTGTTGGAGAAACACCATCATCGTTGGCAAGCTAGCCATGGACGTAAGTAGTCGCTAGGAGCAAGAAAAGCTGGAATAGTGAGGAGATAAGCACGTGTGAGGAGTAGTCACACCAGAGGAGTCTGGAAGCTGAAGCCTGAGTGTGAAGAAGAATAAAATTTAATTTTTATTTGGTAAGCCATCTCTCTGTCACTAGAATTGATCTATTTTTTTTTCTGATACTGCCAATGATAAAAAGTTCCTCGGGGGCAAGACTAGTATTTTAAATATCTGGGTATGGTCCTTTTAAATAATCAGCCCCCCAAATCTCAATTTCACATAATGTTTACTCCAACTGTTACCTCTTTTATAGACCCCACAAATACGTACTGTATACAGTATATACAAATTACAAACTCTGTGTGTCCCTCTGGGGAGGGAATAGAAAAAAATAATAATGTCAAATGCATATAGTTATTCAACAAATTTGGTCGGTCCAGGGAGGGTGGAAGGAAGTTTAACTGGATGCTTGTGAAATCAACCTTTTTTTGCACATCGCTTTGTGGATCATAGTGCCTACTGGTTTGTTGGAGGAGGACCTTTTACCTCTTCACTGAAGTCATTATCTGAGCCCCCTTACTACCCCCTGTACTGCCCAGATAGGGGGTCCTTTTTGTTGTGTTGAATTTATTTCCTCCTTAAAAGAGATACAAGATTGCAGGTTGGGATACCTTTTTCGATAATTTGGTGAATTTTGGATGAATTTAGAAATTCCAGAACATTGGGAGATATAATAAAGGATAAGAGGATGAAGGTTAACTTTCCGATAATTTTGTACATTTTGCTGAATGCCAGAATTTCAGGCCATTGGGAGATGAAATAAAGCCAGATATCTTTTTCTGCGATGCAACACTTTCGGCATGAAATTCTAAAATGGTCTCCTAGTCTTGACTACGACAGGTGTAAAGAAAGTGGGTTCTTCTGCTTTCAGCCACTGTTATTTATATTATTAATTAAAAAAGTTTCCATCGTTTTACCGTCATTGGAGAAAACCGTCTGTGAGCTGTAAGATTTATAGAGTGCTTGCATTGATTTAGTTTTGTTAGACCAACAGCTGTCTTCCCGGCATGTTCACCCTCACCAACGTCATCATGCTCGTCACTGGCTTGAAAGGAATGGTGGAGACAACAGGCTTCAAGTATCCCATTCCTAAGGATGAGTATGTACATAGGACCACATCCAGTGCAAACCAAAACTTTCTCTATGCAGATGAATGTGCCATTCATTTCTGGTCAAAGTGTTGTCAAGACGAAGGGAACAGAAAGTATTCGAGGGAAACATGGACTCTGCAAACTTTTCTCTTAGCAAAATAATCAATTTAGACTTCTTAAAACAACATAATTTGCTGTAATTTACAAGAATAAGCTGAGAAATTTGTTTTTGTTGATCAGTTTGCGAAATTACGACATGCTCAGAACCCGTGTGGTCTGTGCAAAAGCAGGAGAATCTCAGTCTGGGACATAAAAATCTGAATTAAAGATTACAAATGATTTACGATGAAATTACTGAAAGTTAATGTGTCATTTTTTTTAGACATTTACAAAATTTGATCTAACGGTCACTACAGTGCTTTTAGCGTATGGCACCTAGTTTTCCTTAGGCATCTAATTATGCACATCAGGGCCACCCTACCACCTATCTATGAGTAATACATATTACTATTCTTGCTTTCATAGCAAAAAAAAAGTCGAAAACATCAATAAGCATTTTCATATCTTACATATTTCTTTGCAAATAATTTAATTATCACTTTTATAGGTAAGTGGTCACGTGAAACACTATTGGCTATATAATGGCCTAGCTTTAGCCACTTGTTTTAAAGTGGTATACTCATTACATGAATGTTGGCTCACTCATTTTTGTGAGATTAGATGTTCATAGAGTAGATGGTAGCGTCCTGACTCTTGCCAGTTGTCAGAAAAAACAAGGGTTGGACATGTATATTTCTGTGTGTTCGATCTTTTTGTTTTTAAGGGTATTAGGAGGTGTCAGGCAATAGCTTGCTGACTTCTGCTCCACACAATGACGTTTCACTGAAACCCACATTAGGGATTCTCATTTGGCCAATAACTACCAAAAATTTGTTTTAAAACGCCTCTTGAAAAACTGTTAACAAACATCTCTATGTGCTTCTAGGTGAGTGTGGTAAACTTTAGTCAAATCGTGATAAGAGTAGAACTTTTCTCCTGCCATGTCTAATGTAGACATACCGTGTACCGATGCTTTAATGCTCACCTTCTGCTTCGTAATAGCAGCAGTGGTAAGAGTTTTCTGCAGGTTCTATGACATTATTCTGGAGTTCATAGGGACATCTTCCAGTATGTTGTCTTCTCGTTACGTCTGACCTTGTGAAGACTTTCTTGGTCAGTTCTTGAAGATCTTTTAAGACAGTGGAAGGATTGATGATAACTGTTGAGTTTACACTCTGCGAGTTTGTGGTATAGATTAAGGGACACAAATATCTGCTCTAAATTACAGTAAAGTATATGTGGATAGGTTTATCACTGCGGCTGACCTCCCTTCATCCCTGCAGCTGACCTGCCTTCATCTCTGCAGCTGACCTGCCTTCATCTCTGCAGCTGACCTGCCTTCATCTCTGCAGCTGACCTCCCATCATTCCTGCAGCTGACCTGCCTTCATCTCTGCAGATGACGTCCCTTCATCTCTACAGCTGACCTCCCTTCATCCCTGCTGCTGACCTCCCTTCATCCCTGCTGCTGACCTCCCTTCATCCCTGCAGCTGACCTGCCTTCATCTCTGCAGCTGACCTGCCTTCATCTCTGCAGGTGACCTCACATCATCACTGCAGCTGACCTGCCTTCATCTCTGCAGATGACCTCCCTTCATCTCTACAGCTGACCTCCCTTCATCCCTGCTGCTGACCTCCCTTCATCCCTGCTGCTGAACTCCCTTCATCTCTGCAGATGACCTCCCTTCATCTCTACAGCTGACCTCCCTTCATCCCTGCTGCTGACCTCCCTTCATCCCTGCTGCTGACCTCCCTTCATCCCTGCTGCTGACCTCCCTTCATCCCTACAGCTGACCTCCCTTCATTTCAGCATCTGACCTCCCTTCATCTCTGCAGCTGACCTCCCTTTATCTCTACAGCTGACCTCTCTTCATCTCTACAGCTGACCTCCCTTGATTTCAGCATCTGACCTCCCTTCATCTCTACAGCTGACCTCCCTTCATCTCTACAGCTGACCTCCCTTCATCCCTACAGCTGACCTCCCTTCATATCTGAAGCTGACCTCCCTCCATCCCTGCAGTTGACCTCAATTCATGTCTACAGCTGAACTGCCTTCATATCTGAAGCTGACCTCCCTCCATCCCTGCAGTTGACCTCAATTCATGTCTACAGCTGAACTGCCTTCATCCCTGCAGCTGACCTTCCTTCATCTCTACAGCTGACCTTCTTTCATCACTGCTGCTGACCTCCCTTCATCCCTACAGCTGACCTCCCTTCATTTCAGCATCTGACCTCCCTTCATCTCTGCAGCTTACCTCCCTTCATCTCTGCAGCTGACCTCCCTTCATCTCTGCAGTTGACCTCCCTCCATCTCTGCAGCTGACCTCCCTTCATCTCTACAGCTGATCTCCCTCCATCCCTGCAGCTGACCTCCCTTCATCCCTGCAGCTGATCTCCCTTCATCTCTCCAACTGACCTCTCTTCATATCTGAAGCTCACCTCCCTCCATCCCTGCAGTTGACGTCCCTTCATCTCTACAGCTGACCTCCCTTCATCATTGCTGCTGACCTCCCTTCATCCCTACAGCTGACCTCCCTTCATTTCAGCATCGGACCTCCCTTCATCTCTGCAGCTTCCCTCCCTTCATCTCTGCAGCTGACCTCCCTTCATCTCTGCAGCTGACCTCCCTCCATCTCAGCAGCTGACCTCCCTCCATCTCTGCAGCTGGCCTCCCTTCATCTCTACAGCTGCCCTACCTCCATCCCTGCAGTTGACCTCCCTTCATCTCTGTAGCTGACCTCCCTTCATCTCTGCAGCTGACCACCATTCATCTCTACAGCTGACCTCCCTTCATCTCTGCAGCTGACCACCCTTCATCTCTACAGCTGACCTCCCTTCATCACTGCTGCTGACCTCCCTTCATCCCTACAGCTGACCTCCCTTCATTTCAGCATCTGACCTCCCTTCATCTCTGCAGCTGACCTCCCATCATCTCTACAGCTGACCTCCCTTCATATCTGAAGCTGACCTCCCTCCATCCCTGCAGTTGACGCCCCTTCATCTCTACAGCTGACCTCCCTCCATCCCTGCAGCTGACCTTCCTTCATCCCTGCAGCTGACCTCCCTTCATCTCTACAACTGACCTCCCTTCATATCTGAAGCTGACCTCCCTCCATCCCTGCAGTTGACGCCTTCATCTCTACAGCTGACCTGCCTTCATCCCTGCAGCTGACCTTCCTTCATCTCTACAGCTGACCTCTCTTCATTTCAGCATCTGACCTCCCTTCATCTCTGCAGCTTCCCTCCTTTCATCTCTGCAGCTGACCTCCCTCCATCTCTGCAGCTGACCTCCCTTCATCTCTACAGCTGACCTCCCTCCATCTCTACAGCTGACCTCCCTCCATCCCTGCAGCTGACCTCCCTTCATCTCTGCAGCTGACCTCCCTTCATCTCTACAACTGACCTCCCTTCATATCTGAAGCTGACCTCCCTCCATCCCTGCAGTTGACGCCTTCATCTCTACAGCTGACCTGCCTTCATCCCTGCAGCTGACCTTCCTTCATCTCTACAGCTGACCTCTCTTCATTTCAGCATCTGACCTCCCTTCATCTCTGCAGCTGACCTCCCTCCATCTCTGCAGCTGACCTCCCTCCATCTCTGCAGCTGACCTCCCTTCATCTCTACAGCTGACCTCCCTCCATCTCTACAGCTGACCTCCCTCCATCCCTGCAGCTGACCTCCCTTCATCTCTGCAGCTGACCTCCCTTCATCTCTGCAGCTGACCTCCCTTCATCTCTACAGCTGACCTCCATTCATCTCTGCAGCTGACCTCCCTTCATCATTGAAGCTGGCATCCCTTCATCGTTACAGCTGACCTCCTTCATCATTGAAGCTGACCTCTCTTCTTCTCTGCAGCTGACCTCTGTTCATCTCTGCAGCTAACCTCCCTCCATCTCTGCAGCTGACCTCCCTTCATCTCTGCAGCTGACCTTTCTCAGTTCGGCAGTTGACATTCTTCTCAATGTTACCCTTCATGCCTATAAAAACTCTTTAGAGACATAGTGTTTTTGAGGCTAAAAGTACCAGGGCTCAAAAATATTGGATTAGTAAACTTCATCGATATATTGATTCTTCTTTTAATTTTTGAAGCTAATCCCTTCTTTTGAATACAGATTGACTATTCTATTCAGCCTTAGACTCTGCCAGTTTCAGTGTTGACGCCAACTTGATTATTGACCTCTTCAAGCCTTCTTGTCCCAACTCTATGTGGCCAAGTAAACTTAGTACATAACACTTCATTTGCTCAAGAGTGGTTGCCAATATGGACCCACTGCGTGGGTTGAAACCTGACAAATCTGATAGGGAAAATCCTTTAAGCATTTGCACAAAAATGTTAGGTTAAAGAACAAAAACTTAACTTAGACCATATTAAGACTTGGAGGGAACCAAATCCTGGTACATTGCAAATAGCTTTCCTATCCTAACTTTCCAAGGAATTAAACTGTGGTTTCAAAGAGTACTGCACTTTTCATGGTCTTCTTTGACTTTGATAAAACAATAATCGGGCCTTTCACTGTTGTTCCCTCCTGGCAATCCAATATGGCGGTTTTTGAAAAATATTAAAAGGGGGAAAAAAAATGATTTGACCTTTCTGTCTTCTGGGTCTCTACACTGGATACATTGATGGAGCATTAAAACAAAAATATTTATTTCATTGCACGTTAAAAGGTGATAGAACATTTTTCCAAGCTTGACGTGACTTTGATAAATCTTCCATCACGGCTGTAGGAAAAGTCTCTGGCTACACCGAGTTTTGCACCACTAGGAATAACAGTGGTACAAAAATGTTTTAATCCCGTTAATATGAGCTACTGTACGTAAGACCCCTTCATGTTATTATGTCCTCAAAAGTTTCAACCCATTACATATGTTTACTTGTTCCATAATCTAGAAAGAAAAAAAAGAAGAAAAAAACAAAGGTCTTGTATTCTTCCCACTGGAAATCAAATATTATCTTTTATGCTATTATTTTTGTTAAAGATTTGTTTTTTTGCAAATGTTTAACTACTACATATGGTAATAATATAACACATCAATCACGGCAAGAACATTTTAACTGTAGGGAGCAGGACATTTTTGTCAGCAAATTTTTATAAATGTTAAAATTACTTTCTAAGTTCCAAAGTAAATGCAGCGGGATTAGACGTAAGAGTTAAATAGTGAAACTTTTTTAAATGTGTTTTTATAGTTGGTCGGTTTGGGATTTAGAAGGTCGTTAATCTTAGGTGAGATTAACAGAGATCGCATTTAGAATTCATTCAATGTATATGATGTTGAGAGCTTTTTTTTTTTTTCTATCTGGCCAATGTAAAAAAATATTTTAGACTTTTCTTTTTCTTTTAATTTTTTTTTTAATGCAGAAACACAGAAGCAGAAAGCTCCAAAATATTAAATTCCGCCTGGTAAAATACTTTTAACATTTACACCTGGGACCATAACATAAGGGATAAAATTATATTTCATGATTTATCTTTTTTTATATTTTGTTTAGCGGTTATTATTAATGAAACAGACTTTTTACTGCAAAATGGGCAAGTCTGTATGCGAAATGTTAACGTGACAGAGATAACAAAATTCAGTTTTAGGATTTATTTTATTTTGTATTGAACATGCTCCAAAATGTAAAAGCCTATATGTATATAATATATAAAATAATATTTTTTTTTTTTAGATTCTATATTATTTATTATTTTATATTATATATTTATGCATAATCTGAAAGTAAAAGAATAAATACCGTGTCTTAGGTGTATATATATATATATATATATATACATAAACATCAATATATATATATACATATATACTTGTGTGTAGGTACAGTATATACTGTATATATATATGGTTATTCTATTTTTTTACTTTCACACACTATATATATATATATATATATATATATATATATATATATATATATATATATACAGTGCCTACAAGTAGTATTCAACCCCCTGCAGATTTAGCAGGTTTAATAAGATGCAAATAAGTTAGAGCCTTCAAACTTCAAACCAGAGCAGGATTTATTAACAGATTCATAAATCTTACAAACCAAAAAGTTTTGTTGCTCAGTTAAATTTTTATAAATTTTAAACATAAAAGTGTGGGTCAATTATTATTCAACCCCTAGGTTTAATATTTTGTGGAATAACCTTTATTTGCAATTACAGCTAATAATCGTCTTTTATAAGACCTGATCAGGCCGGCACAGGTCTCTGGAGTTATCTTGGCCCACTCCTCCATGCAGATCTTCTCCAAGTTATCTAGGTTCTTTGGGTGTCTCATGTGGACTTTAATCTTGAGCTCCTTCCACAAGTTTTCAATTGGGTTAAGGTCAGACTGACTAGGCCACTGCAACACCTTGATTTTTTGCCTCTTGAACCAGGCCTTGGTTTTCTTGGCTGTGTGCTTTGGGTCGTTGTCTTGTTGGAAGATGAAATGACGACCCATCTTAAGATCCTTGATGGAGGAGCGGAGGTTCTTGGCCAAAATCTCCAGGTAGGCCATGCTATCCATCTTCCCATGGATGCGGACCAGATGGCCAGGCCCCTTGGCTGAGAAACAGCCCCACAGCATGATGCTGCCACCACCATGCTTGAATGTAGGGATGGTATTCTTGGGGTCGTATGCAGTGCCATCAAGCCTCCAAACGTCACGTGTGTGGTTGGCACCAAAGATCTCGATCTTGGTCTCATCAGACCAGAGAACCTTGAACCAGCCAGTCTCAGAGTCCTCCAAGTGATCATGAGCAAACTGTAGACGAGCCTTGACATGACGCTTTGAAAGTAAAGGTACCTTACGGGCTCGTCTGGAACGGAGACCATTGCGGTGGAGTACGTTACTTATGGTATTGACTGAAACCAATGTCCCCACTGCCATGAGATCTTCCCGAAGCTCCTTCCTTGTTGTCCTTGGGTTAGCCTTGACTCTTCGGACAAGCCTGGCCTCGGCACGGGAGGAAACTTTCAAAGGCTGTCCAGGCCGTGGAAGGCTAACAGTAGTTCCATAAGCCTTCCATTTCCAGATGATGCTCCCAACAGTGGAGACAGGTAGGCCCAACTCCTTGGAAAGGGTTTTGTACCCCTTGCCAGCCTTGTGACCCTCCACGATCTTGTCTCTGATGGCCTTGGAATGCTCCTTTGTCTTTCCCATGTTGACCATGTATGAGTGCTGTTCACAAGTTTGGGGAGGGTCTTAAATAGTCAGAAAAGGCTGGAAAAAGAGATAATTAATCCAAACATGTGAAGCTCATTGTTCTTTGTGCCTGAACTACTTCTTAATACTTTAGGGGAACCAAACAGAATTCTGGTGGGTTGAAGGGTTGAATAATAAATGACCCTCTGAAAAGACTTTTCACAATTTAAGAAAAAAAATAAACAAATAAATAACATTCTTTTTTGCTGCAGTGCATTTCACACTTCCAGGCTGATCTACAGTCCAAATGTCACAATGCCAAGTTAGTTCCAAATGTGTAAACCTGCTAAATCTGCAGGGGGTTGAATACTACTTGTAGGCACTGTATATATATATATACTGTATACAGTATATAATATAAATAGATACAGTCTAAAAATAAAAATCAAATAAATACCTTATTATATATTTATATATAACTATATATGTATAACTGTATATTACTATATATATATTAATCAATCAATAAATAAGAGAAATAATATATATATGTTTTCTTATTTTTTTTTAATTTCATTCTGTTAGTAAAATATAGTTGGTAATAAGGGAATCCTTGATGAGCATGCTTCTAATAGAATTATGCAAAGCTTATAAAGGATATAAATAACATAAAACATTTTTTTATATTTTATATATTTTTTTATTTTGGCAAAATGCTTTGAATGACAAGTACATACATAAAGGAAATTTGGGGGAATAGTGAGATACTGTTAAAGGGGTTGCTCTGGCCTTATGCTACAAGTGTGCCATCACTGTAAGTGACTGCAGACCTGTGCATCCTCACATTGTGTGCGCTGCGCACTATGAGGATTCTCTCTCTGGTGCCGGTGCCAGGCTCATGACTGCAAGTATGTGATTTGCATACATGCGGTCATGTCCCGACTAGACTGTATCCGGCCTGGCTTGATGAGTTTTATATATTTTAAAATTCTGTGGAAGCATTCATAGATCTTTTATTTATTATTACTTTTGTCAGATTCAAGTTATCTCTGTGACCATTGTGGGTTTTTCTGTCATTAAACGAGGGGTACCAACAATTTTGACCATGTGTGTACATTTTGGCAAACTGCAGTGTGGCCTTTAATGTCTCTGTATCGGCAGTGGGGTCTGTTGTGAATTCAGCTTTTGGGCTCTCTCCAGTGGTTGTAGAGGGTAATGCAGTTGTGCCTGGACTGCAGGATTGGACAGGTGTATCTACTAATTGCAAAACTGACTGGGGTATATAGCCTTGCAGGACTCTTTAGTCCCTGCCAGTTGTCCATTGTTTTTGAAGGATTCACTTCCCTGCTGGTCTCTCCAGTTTGCTGTGCTTTTCTACAAAGATAAGTCCTGGCTTTGTTTTTGCTGTCCACCTGCTGTGGACCTTATAGTTCTGTGCATATTCATGTTTTTGTCTTGTCCAGCTTTGTCTGTGAAGGATTTTTTGCAGCCAAGCTGTGTCTCTGGAGATGCAGATATACCCCCCATGTCTTTAGTCAGATGTGGTGATTCATATTTTCTGTGGTGGATATTTTCTAGTGTTTTTATACTGACCGCATAGTACTCTGTTCTATTCTTTCTTTTTAGCTAGTATGGCCTCCTATGCTAAAATCTGATTTCATATCTGCGTATGTTATTTCCCTCTCCTCTCACCGTCAATATTTGTGGGGGGCTATCTATCCTTTGGGGATTTTCTCTGAGGCAAGATAGGTTTCCTGTTTCTGTCTTTAGGGGAAGTTAGATCTTAGGCTGTGCCGAGGGGTCTAGGGAGTGTTAGGTACCCCCCACGGCTACTTCTCGTTGCGCTGCTAGGTTCAGGGTTTAGGGGAAACAGGAACACATGGGCTACTTGCACAGTGAACAAGTCTGTATGATCATGTTCACACACCACCAAGAAACCTGAAGACACAAAAGAGAATAGTAAAACCAAAAACACTCAGTTTGAAAAAATGTTGCAGTAATCCGCAAGTGCTAGTAAAAGATGTAAAAAACAGGGTATTTGGTTCATACGTTTTTTGCAAAAAATGTATACTAAGCTGCTCTACCAATCTTCACGGTATACCCTTATCAGAGCAGTCCTAACTAATGTATGCAATCCCTATCTGATGTATTTAAAAACCTGATCATCTGTATATAACCTGTGTGAACAGGGTTCAGAGAGGAAAAATCCATGTGTGCATACAGGGTAGAACAGCTTTTGTGCAGATAGCCCAAGAGGAGTGGTGGAACTCCCCAGTCTTGTAGACACAAGAGAACAACTATGGAAACAGGAACACATGGGCTACTTGCACAGTGAACAAGTCTGTATGATCATGTTCACACACCACCAAGAAACCTGAAGACACAAAAGAGAATAGTAAAACCAAAAACACTCAGTTTGAAAAAATGTTGCAGTAATCCGCAAGTGCTAGTAAAAGATGTAAAAAACAGGGTATTTGGTTGATACGTTTTTTGCAAAAAATGTATACTAAGCTGCTCTACCAATCTTCACGGTATACCCTTATCAGAGCAGTCCTAACTAATGTATGCAATCCCTATCTGATGTATTTAAAAACCTGATCATCTGTATATAACCTGTGTGAACAGGGTTCAGAGAGGAAAAATCCATGTGTGCATACAGGGTAGAACAGCTTTTGTGCAGATAGCCCAAGAGGAGTGGTGGAACTCCCCAGTCTTGTAGACACAAGAGAACAATTATGGAAACAGGAACACATGGGCTACTTGCACAGTGAACAAGTCTGTATGATCATGTTCACACACCACCAAGAAACCTGAAGACACAAAAGAGAATAGTAAAACCAAAAACACTCAGTTTGAAAAAAAATAAGGGTATACCGTGAAGATTCAAACTGAGTGTTTTTGGTTCTACAAGACTGGGGAGTTCCACCACTCCTCTTGGGCTATCTGCACAAAAGCTGTTCTACCCTGTATGCACACATGGATTTTTCCTCTCTGAAACCTGTTCACACAGGTTATATACAGATGATCAGGTTTTTAAATACATCAGATAGGGATTGCATACATTAGTTAGGACTGCTCTGATAAGGGTATACCGTGAAAATTGGTAGAGCAGCTTAGTATACATTTTTTGCAAAAAACGTATCAACCAAATACCCTGTTTTTTACATCTTTTACTAGCACTTGCGGATTACTGCAACATTTTTTCAAACTGAGTGTTTTTGGTTTTACTATTCTCTTTTGTGTCTTCAGGTTTCTTGGTGGTGTGTGAACATGATCATACAGACTTGTTCACTGTGCAAGTAGCCCATGTGTTCCTGTTTCCATAATTGTTCTCTTGTGTCTACAAGACTGGGGAGTTCCACCACTCCTCTTGGGCTATCTGCACAAAAGCTGTTCTACCCTGTATGCACACATGGATTTTTCCTCTCTGAACCCTGTTCACACAGGTTATATACAGATGATCAGGTTTTTAAATACATCAGATAGGGATTGCATACATTAGTTAGGACTGCTCTGATAAGGGTATACCGTGAAGATTGGTAGAGCAGCTTAGTATACATTTTTTGCAAAAAACGTATCAACCAAATACCCTGTTTTTTACATCTTTTACTAGCACTTGCGGATTACTGCAACATTTTTTCAAACTGAGTGTTTTTGGTTTTACTATTCTCTTTTGTGTCTTCAGGTTTCTTGGTGGTGTGTGAACATGATCATACAGACTTGTTCACTGTGCAAGTAGCCCATGTGTTCCTGTTTCCATAATTGTTCTCTTGTGTCTACAAGACTGGGGAGTTCCACCACTCCTCTTGGGCTATCTGCACAAAAGCTGTTCTACCCTGTATGCACACATGGATTTTTCCTCTCTGAACCCTGTTCACACAGGTTATATACAGATGATCAGGTTTTTAAATACATCAGATAGGGATTGCATACATTAGTTAGGACTGCTCTGATAAGGGTATACCGTGAAGATTGGTAGAGCAGCTTAGTATACATTTTTTGCAAAAAACGTATCAACCAAATACCCTGTTTTTTACATCTTTTACTAGCACTTGCGGATTACTGCAACATTTTTTCAAACTGAGTGTTTTTGGTTTTACTATTCTCTTTTGTGTCTTCAGGTTTCTTGGTGGTGTGTGAACATGATCATACAGACTTGTTCACTGTGCAAGTAGCCCATGTGTTCCTGTTTCCATAATTGTTCTCTTGTGTCTACAAGACTGGGGAGTTCCACCACTCCTCTTGGGCTAGCTGCACAAAAGCTGTTCTACCCTGTATGCACACATGGATTTTTCCTCTCTGAACCCTGTTCACACAGGTTATATACAGATGATCAGGTTTTTAAATACATCAGATAGGGATTGCATACATTAGTTAGGACTGCTCTGATAAGGGTATACCGTGAAGATTGGTAAAGCAGCTTAGTATACATTTTTTGCAAAAAACGTATCAACCAAATACCCTGTTTTTTACATCTTTTACTAGCACTTGCGGATTACTGCAACATTTTTTCAAACTGAGTGTTTTTGGTTTTACTATTATCTTTTGTGTCTTCAGGTTTCTTGGTGGTGTGTGAACATGATCATACAGACTTGTTCACTGTGCAAGTAGCCCATGTGTTCCTGTTTCCATAATTGTTCTCTTGTGTCTACAAGACTGGGGAGTTCCACCACTCCTCTTGGGCTATCTGCACAAAAGCTGTTCTACCCTGTATGCACACATGGATGTTTCCTCTCTGAACCCTGTTCACACAGGTTATATACAGATGATCAGGTTTTTAAATACATCAGATAGGGATTGCATACATTAGTTAGGACTGCTCTGATAAGGGTATACCGTGAAGATTGGTAGAGCAGCTTAGTATACATTTTTTGCAAAAAACGTATCAACCAAATACCCTGTTTTTTACATCTTTTACTAGCACTTGCGGATTACTGCAACATTTTTTCAAACTGAGTGTTTTTGGTTTTACTATTCTCTTTTGTGTCTTC
Organism: Ranitomeya imitator; assembly: GCF_032444005.1. NCBI lineage: Eukaryota > Metazoa > Chordata > Amphibia > Anura > Dendrobatidae > Ranitomeya > Ranitomeya imitator. Next base: position 37,812,324 of record NC_091282.1, on the reverse strand, counting down.
AGGTTTCTTGGTGGTGTGTGAACATGATCATACAGACTTGTTCACTGTGCAAGTAGCCATTGTGTTCCTGTTTCCATAATTGTTCTCTTGTGTCTACAAGACTGGGGAGTTCCACCACTCCTCTTGGGCTATCTGCACAAAAGCTGTTCTACCCTGTATGCACACATGGATTTTTCCTCTCTGAACCCTGTTCACACAGGTTATATACAGATGATCAGGTTTTTAAATACATCAGATAGGGATTGCATACATTAGTTAGGACTGCTCTGATAAGGGTATACCGTGAAGATTGGTAGAGCAGCTTAGTATACATTTTTTGCAAAAAACGTATCAACCAAATACCCTGTTTTTTACATCTTTTACTAGCACTTGCGGATTACTGCAACATTTTTTCAAACTGAGTGTTTTTGGTTTTACTATTCTCTTTTGTGTCTTCAGGTTTCTTGGTGGTGTGTGAACATGATCATACAGACTTGTTCACTGTGCAAGTAGCCCATGTGTTCCTGTTTCCATAATTGTTCTCTTGTGTCTACAAGACTGGGGAGTTCCACCACTCCTCTTGGGCTAGCTGCACAAAAGCTGTTCTACCCTGTATGCACACATGGATTTTTCCTCTCTGAACCCTGTTCACACAGGTTATATACAGATGATCAGGTTTTTAAATACATCAGATAGGGATTGCATACATTAGTTAGGACTGCTCTGATAAGGGTATACCGTGAAGATTGGTAGAGCAGCTTAGTATACATTTTTTGCAAAAAACGTATCAACCAAATACCCTGTTTTTTACATCTTTTACTAGCACTTGCGGATTACTGCAACATTTTTTCAAACTGAGTGTTTTTGGTTTTACTATTCTCTTTTGTGTCTTTAGGTTCAGGGTTTGCGGTCAGTACAGGGACCACCTTCTCCAGATTCCATCTCATGCTGCTCCTAGGCCACCAGATCCTAACAGGGGTCCTCCTCAGTGTCCTGCCATAGTCCTGACAAGCAAGTGTCTCCACTTGTGCAGTGGTTTCTTCCAATATTGGATTTACGGTTAAGGTCAGGCGAGTTTGTTGGCCAGTCAAGCCCAGTGATACTGTTGTTTGTACACCAGGTAGTGGTACTTTTGGCAGTGTGGACAGGGGCCAAGTCCTGCTGGAGAATGAAATTTCCATCTCCAAAAAGCTTGTTGGCAGAGGGAAGCATGAAGTGCTCTAAAATTTCCTGATAGACGGCTGTGCTGACTTTTGTCTTGATAAAACACAGTGGACCTACACCAGCAGATGACATGGCTTCCCAAACCATCACTGATTGTGGAAACTTCACACTAGACCTCCAGCAGCTTGGATTGTGGCCTCTCCACTCTTCCTCCAGACTCTGGGACCTTGATTTCCAAATAAAATGCAAATTTTACGTTCGTCTGGAAACAACACCTTGGACCACTGAGCAACAGGCCAGTTCTTTTTCTCCTTGGCCAGGTAAGAGGCTTCTGGCGTTATCTATTGGTCATGTGTGGCTTGACACAAGGAATGCGACACTTGTAGCCTATGTCCTGGATACATCTGTGTGTGGTGGCTCTTGAAGCAATGACTCCAGCAGCAGTCCACTCCTTGTGAATCTCTCCCAAATTTTTGAATGGCCTTTTCTTCGCAATCCTGTCAAGGCTGCGTTATTGCGTTTGCTTGTGCACCTTTTTCTACCACACTTTTTCCTTCCACTCAACTTTCCATTAACCCCTTAGTGACCAAGCCAATTTTGTACTTAATGATCAGGGCAATTTTTACAATTCTGTCCACTGTCACTTTATGACGTTACAGCTCTGGAACGCTTCAACGGATTATGACGTTTCTGAGACTGTTAGTGGTAAATTTCTTTGATATGACTTGTGTTTAGTTATGACAAAAATGGAAATTTGGCAAAAATTTTGAAAATTTTGCAATTTTCACACTTTTTTTTTTGTGCCCTTAAATCAGAGCATCGTGTCACACAAAATAGTTAATAAATAACATTTCCCACATGTCAAATTTACATCAGCACAATTTTGGAAGCATACTTTTTTTTGTTAGGATGTTATCAGGGTTAAAAGTTGATTTTATAAAGGTTAAAAGTTGACCAGCGATTTCTCATTTTTCCAACACAATTTACAAAACCATTTTTTTAGGGCCCGCCTCACATTTGAAGTGAGTTTGGGGGGTCAATATGACAGAAAATACCCAAAAGTGGCACAATTCTAAAACCTGCACCCTTCAAGGTGCTCAAAACCACACACAAGAAGTTTTTTAACCCTTCAGGTGCTTCATGAGAACTGAAGAAATGTGGAAGGAAAAAATGAACATTTTACTTTTTTTTCACAAAAATTTACTTAGGCCCAAACTTTTTAAATTTCACAAGGGTAACAAGGAGAAAATGGACCACAAAATTTGTTTTGCAATTTCTTCTGAGTACACCCCATATGTGGGGAAAAGCCACTGTTTGGGTGCATGGCCTGGCTCAGAAAGGAGGGAGCACCGTTTGACTTTTTGAATGCAAAATTGGTTGGAATCAATGGCGGGCGCCATGTTCGTGCTTGGAGACCCCTGATGTACCTAAACAATGGAACCCCCCAATTCTAACTCCAACCCTAACACAGCCCTAACCCCAACCCTAACCCAACACACCCCTTACCCTAATCCCAACCCTAACCATAACCCTAACCACAACCCTAATCCCATCACACCCCTAAGGCTGGTTTCACATTTGCGAATGGAGGTGCTGCGGAGGGCTGCGTACGTCCTCCGTGAAGCTCCACCCACTGCCCACCTCCTCCGGTCAGCTCCGCCTACGTCGGCATGCATGCGTCATTTTGATGGCGAGGCGACCTGCGAAGAACGCAACGAGTTGAATTTTGGTGCGGACGCTGCACCATCAAAAGGAGGCATCCGCATACATCGACATGGCCTGCGTACCTAAGGGTAAAGATAGAGTACGCATTCTGCATGCCGACGTAAGCAGAGCAGACCGGAGGAGGTGCGGTGGTGGGCGGAGCTTCACAGAGAACATACGCAGCCCTCCGCAGCACCTCCATCCACAAATGTGAAACCAGGGAGCAACCCTAGTGTGCGTGGGCATGTGCTCCCTCATTCTAAATGGGGCAGCTCGTGCACATAGCAAAATGCCCCCAGCGAATGGCTGAGAAGTGTTCTGTTGGGGACAGTTGAGTCATAAGAGGTGTTTGGTCCCCATATGTCCAGGTCAGTCATCTGTGTCGCCATCTTCTCCACCAAGTCTGCTTGTCGCCGACTCGTCTCCGAAGGAATGGAAGCGGAGATGATGTCCCCACTCAGTCCAGAAGATTGTACTAATGATCTACCTCCAGGAACCTCCCTGCCTCATGCAGGTGTTGTCTTGGAGAGCAGGCTGAATATGGACCCGGAGGAGGTATCTTCAGTTTCTAGGTGGTCTAGTCAAGTGATCGTCGAGGCAGTCACATCTTCCAAGTCTCTGCAATCTATGACCCAGGTGCAGAAACTCCAGTCGGTCCTTATATCCTCGAGGGTTGTAGCTGATCAGGTGGAGAGAAACATCCCTATACCAAGTCCTAGTACTATTCCTGCTTCATCCTACACTGTGGATGGCTTGTTGGCGAAAAGCATCCTAGTCGTGAAGATGGTAGAGATGTCACTTTTCTTCTACTGGACAGAAGAAGGTGTGGTCTTTAAGAGAAGTCATGGGAGTCCATGAAAAGGTGTCAGCCTCCAACTTCTCTGCAGAGAGTCCCCACGGGCTTGAAGAAGAGGGGGCATAAAGAGAGGTACTATAAAGCTATTGCCTGCACCCCTGAATGGTTTCCCTTCCCCCTCCATGCAGGGACACTGGTGTACTCAATGCTCAGGCCACAATGCATGGTCCCCTTCTGCTGGCATGTCTCCTGCTTGTGCACACTGCACTGCAGCTAGTCTGCACATAGTAAAATGCCCCCAGCTTGCAAGATGGCATTTTGTATAAAAGATTCCCTCCCCCTTAGGGAGTCACCAAAGCAACAATATTAATTAGTGTGTAGTTTCTCCTACGAGTGAGTTGTGAGGTCCCTTGGTTCTGGTGTAGCCAGTGTCCTAAACCTGCTCCCCTTTTCCGTGTGTGGCCAGTGCCTAAAGCCTCGTAAGCAGGTCCGTTTCTATTCGGCCTGCTAGAACCATTCTCCGAATCAGCCCAGTTTGAATGTAGCCCCAATCCATGTCAGTACCTGCTCTGTAGAGGAGCCAGAACTTACTAGTCTGAAAGGAGCCGTAGTCCTTAACTGTGTCAGTGAACCTGATCCCTGGGGCAGCTGCAGCACCGGGTTCTGCTAGGAGTGGGACCTGGTGGCTACCTGCAGCTCAGCCTGTTTCCCCCATCAGAAGTTCCAGTGAACACCAGGTAGTCGCTTAGCTATGCCTTTCCTAGGCAGGTGTGGCCTTGTGGCACAGTGTGTCCACAAATCCAGTTGCGCCACCTGCGAGTATTGCAACAGGTCTTGGGAACAGATTCAGGTTCTGCCAGAGCAGCATTAGAGTTTGGATACCACCAGAAGTGGTTTCAGGATTCAGGTGCTGGCCAAACACGGACCAGAGGAGCAGGTTCAGGGACTGGCCATCACACAGGCAAGGGTAGGAGGTTCAGGCACTGGCCGCACAAAGAGAAAGGGGTTGGGATTTAGGACTTGGTCACACAAGGACAAGGGAACCTACCAACTTATCAGTTCCAAACTAACTAACTAACTAACTAACTAACTAACCAATGGATCAATGTTGCCCAGGCAGGGGCGGACACAGACAGCTTGGGGCCCCTGTGCAGGAAATGTGTCTGGGCCCCCCTCCATTTAAGGGGAACCTGTCACCCCCAAAATCGACGGTGAGTTAAGCCCACCGGCATCAGGGGCTTATCTACAGCTGTAGATAAGCCCCCGATGTATCCTGTAAGATGAGAAAAAGAGGTTAGATTATACTCACCTGGGCGGGCGGTCCGATCCGATGGGTGTCGCGGTCCGGTCCGGCGCCTCCCATCTTCATAGGATGACATCCCCTTCTAAAATCAAGAAAGGCTGGAGTAAAAATCTAAAATCACTCTACCAACACCTAGACGTCTTGAAAAAAAAAATAAAAAAAAAAATATCTTTAGGTAAAATGGCTGCGGGTCCATTCAGAACACTTTCTTTGTAAGACATAGTGGTACCCCCGTTGGGAGTTGTGCCAAAAAAGGAACCCAATACATTCAGACTAATCCACCATTTGTCATATCCAAGGGGCAGGTCAGTAAACGACAACATCGACGCGGAACCAAGTACAGTACTATGTACTGTACCTCCTTTGACGAAGCAATCAGGTGGGTCAAGAAGTTGGTAAGGGGCACCCTAATGGCCAAAACAGACATTGAGGGGGCGTTCCGGTTACTACCTGTGCCTCCGAATAGTGTCCTCCTGTTGAGGAGAGCCATAAGATCAAATACTTAATTAACCTGAAGACGTAAGAGATTGAGAGAAGCAACCCATAACATGTATTGTTTAACTTTACAAGCTTTCTCAGATCAAAAGTGAGACCCTAAAGATGGCTGCCATTTCCTGTCTCAGCATACCATGTGGCTGGTATCCAAGATGATGCCCACCCTGATGACCTCATGGATCCACCCACAGTGATGCCCACCTTGATGACCTCATGAACCAACCCACCCTGATGACCTCATGGATCCTCCCATGGACTTGCTCATTGCCCAACCCACTAACCAATGGAATGCATCCGATCACTCCCATTTTAAAGCTAACCAAGCCCCCCTTACAGGGGATATATAACCATGTGTCCTGACTGAATAAAGCCCTTTTTTCCCTTGGAGCTGAGCCATAGATTGATCTAGGAGAATTTACATCTGACTGTGTGTGTCATATGTTATTTCTTTAGTGTACACCTGATCAATATCCATCAGGCCAGGAGTAGGCAACTTAAGTGAAGTGAACATTTTATTAATTGTTCAACCTAACATATTTGGCCGCCCAACGTGGGGCCAGCAGAGGAAGAGACCTGAACCCTGAGGACCGGCGAGTGGAACAGCAGGACGCTCTGAATACCCCGAACCTGGAGACTGATCACCTCCTTATCAGAACACGGTAAGTCTGCTGATTTTTATAATCTGTAGTCTTTACCTGTGTCCTTCGGGGTATCCTGTGCAGATTGCCTTACCATGTCCGGTTTTCGCAGTATCTGTAAGACGGCAGAAGGGTCTCTCTGCTGCTGGTCATTTAATTGCAAGAACCGTCACATGTTTTAGTTGCCTACTGCCTGTTACGTGTTGTGAGGAGGGGAGATGACTGTTAGAAAAGAAAAGCAAGCATTAGAAAAGAAAAGCAAGTGTTAGAAAAGAAAAGCAAGTGTTAGAAAAGAAAAGCAAGTGTTAGAAAAGAAAAGCAAGCGTTAGAAAAGAAAAGCAAGTGTTAGAAAAGAAAAGCAAGTGTTTGGGAAAGCAAATTTTTCAAAATAAATAAATAAATAAATTTCTGTCTGTGGTACAGTCCATGGTTGTCGCCTGTGATACGATTTTCAGTTCTGTATAGGAGAGACTAGGACCTGGAATGAAATGACTCGGTCTAGTAGGGGCCCATTAACTTGGAGTGAGATGACTCAGTTCGGTGCCTAATAAATTGTGTAGCAGCTCGGTAAACTTGGAGTGAGATGTGTTATGACCTGGTGGTCAGGACAATAATGGACCTGGTGGTTAAAAGCACACGGAATGACCTGATAGTTACTGATAATAAAGGACGAGCTCTGGGACGTGGGAACTCTGCTGACCGCAATCCCTAATCCTGTCACACACACTAGAAATAGCCGTGGATTGCTCCTAACACTCCCTATGCAACTCGGCACAGCCTAAGGAAGTAGCTAGCCCTGAAGATAGAAAAATAAAGCCTACCTTGCCTCAGAGAAATTCCCCAAAGGAAAAGGCAGCCCCCCACATATAATGACTGTGAGTAAAGATGAAAATACAAACACAGAGATGAAATAGATTTAGCAAAGTGAGGCCCGACTTACTGAACAGACTGAGGATAGGAAAGGTTGCTTTGCGGTCAGCACAAAAACCTACAAAAAGACCACGCAGAGGGCGCAAAAAGACCCTCTGCACCGACTCATGGTGCGGAGGCGCTCCCTCTGCGTCCCAGAGCTTCCAGCAAGCAAGACAACGATAAAAATAGCAAGCTGGACAGAAAAATAGCAAACCATAGAAAATACAAGCAGGAACTTAGCTTCTGCTGGGAAGACAGGTCACAAGAATGATCCAGGAGTGAACTAGACCAATACTGGAACATTGACAGGTGGCATGGAGCAAAGATCTAAGTGGAGTTAAATAGAGCAGCCAGCTAACGAATTAACCTCGCCACCTGTGGAAGGAAACTCAGAAACACCCACCAGAGGAAGTCCATGGACAGAACCAGCCGAAGTACCATTCATGACCACAGGAGGGAGCCCGACAACAGAATTCACAACAGTACCCCCCCCTTGAGGAGGGGTCACTGAACCCTCACCAGAGCCCCCAGGCCGACCAGGATGAGCCAAATGAAAGGCACGAACCAGATCGGCAGCATGAACATCAGAGGCAAAAACCCAGGAATTATCTTCCTGACCATAACCCTTCCACTTGACCAGGTAGTGAAGTTTCCGTCTCGAAATGCGAGAATCCAAAATCTTCTCCACCACATACTCCAACTCCCCCTCAACCAACACCGGGGCAGGAGGATCAACGGATGGAACCACAGGCGCCATGTATCTCCGCAATAACGACCTATGGAACACATTATGGATGGCAAAAGAAGCAGGAAGGGCCAAACGAAATGACACAGGATTGATAACCTCAGAAATCTTATACGGACCAATGAAACGAGGCTTAAACTTAGGAGAGGAAACCTTCATAGGAACATAACGAGACGACAACGAAACCAAATCCCCAACACGAAGTCGGGGACCCACACAGCGCCGGCGGTTAGTGAAACGTTGAGCCTTCTCCTGGGACAATGTCAAATTGTCCACCACATGAGTCCAAATCTGCTGCAACCTATACACCACAGTATCTACACCAGGACAGTCCAAAGACTCAACCTGCCCTGAAGAGAAACGAGGATGGAAACCAGAATTGCAGAAAAACGGCGAAGCCAAAGTAGCCGAGCTGGCCCGATTATTAAGGGCGAACTCGGCTAACGGCAAAAAGGACACCCAATCATCCTGATCAGCAGAAACAAAGCATCTCAGATATGTTTCCAAAGTTTGATTAGTTCGTTCGGTTTGGCCATTTGTCTGAGGATGGAAAGCCGAGGAAAAAGACAAATCAATGCCCATCCTAGCACAAAAGGATCGCCAAAACCTCGAAACAAACTGGGAACCTCTGTCAGAAACGATGTTCTCCGGGATACCATGTAAACGAACCACATGCTGGAAAAATAATGGCACCAAATCAGAGGAGGAAGGCAATTTAGACAAAGGTACCAAATGGACCATCTTAGAAAAGCGATCACAAACCACCCAAATGACCGACATCTTTTGAGAGACGGGGAGATCCGAAATAAAATCCATGGAAATATGCGTCCAGGGCCTCTTCGGGACCGGCAAGGGCAAAAGCAACCCACTGGCATGAGAACAGCAGGGCTTAGCCCGAGCACAAGTCCCACAGGACTGCACAAAAGAACGCACATCCCGTGACAAAGACGGCCACCAAAAGGATCTAGCCACCAAATCTCTGGTACCAAAGATTCCAGGATGCCCAGCCAACACTGAACAATGAATCTCAGAGATAACTCTACTAGTCTACTAGTCCATCTATCAGGGACAAACAGTTTCTCCGCTGGGCAACGGTCAGGTCTATCAGCCTGAAATTTTTGCAGCACCCGCCGCAAATCAGGGGAGATGGCAGACAAAATTACCCCCTCTTTGAGAATACCCACCGGCTCAGGAACACCCGGAGAGTCAGGCACAAAACTCCTTGACAGGGCATCAGCCTTCACATTCTTAGAGCCCGGAAGGTACGAAACCACAAAATCAAAACGGGAGAAAAATAACGACCATCGAGCCTGTCTCGGATTCAACCGTTTGGCAGACTCAAGATAAGTCAAATTCTTGTGATCTGTCAAGACCACCACGCGATGCCTGGCTCCTTCAAGCCAATGACGCCACTCCTCGAATGCCCACTTCATGGCCAACAACTCTCGATTACCAACATCATAATTACGCTCAGCAGGCGAAAACTTTCTAGAAAAGAAAGCACATGGCTTCATCACCGAGCCATCAGAACTTCTTTGCGACAAAACAGCCCCTGCTCCAATCTCAGAAGCATCAACCTCAACCTGAAACGGGAGCGAAACATCTGGCTGGCACAACACAGGGGCAGAAGAAAAACGACGCTTCAACTCCTGAAAAGCCTCTACAGCTGCAGAAGACCAATTGACCACATCAGCACCCTTCTTGGTCAAATCAGTCAACGGTTTAGCAACACTAGAAAAATTAGCGATGAAGCGCCGATAAAAATTAGCAAAGCCCAGGAACTTTTGCAGGCTCCTCACAGATGTCGGCTGAGTCCAATCGTAAATGGCCTGGACTTTAACAGGGTCCATCTCGATAGTAGAAGGGGAAAAAAATGAACCCCAAAAATGAAACCTTCTGAACTCCAAAGAGACACTTTGACCCCTTCACAAACAAGGAATTCACACGAAGGACCAGGAACACCATTCTGACCTGCTTCACATGAGACTCCCAATCATCCGAAAAGACCAAAATATCATCCAAATACACAATCAGGAATTTATCCAGGTACTCTCGGAAGATGTCATGCATAAAGGACTGAAATACTGATGGAGCATTGGAAAGCCCGAATGGCATAACCAGGTACTCAAAATGTCCCTCGGGCGCATTAAATGCTGTTTTCCATTCATCGCCTTGTTTAATACGCACAAGATTATACGCCCCTCGAAGATCTATCTTGGTGAACCAACTAGCCCCTTTAATACGAGCAAACAAATCAGACAGCAACGGCCAAGGATACTGAAATTTGACTGTAATTTTATTAAGAAGGCGGTAATCAATACAAGGTCTCAAAGAAATCCCACCATGACATCCTTAAGGGCTTCAGAGAGACCCTTTCTGAAGATTGCTGCCAGGGCACATTCATTCCACTGAGTGAGCACAGACCACTTTCTAAACTTCTGACAATATATCTCCGCTTCATCCTGACCCTGATACAGAGCCAGCAAGATTTTCTCTGCCTGATCCACAGAATTAGGTTCGTCATAAAGCAATCCAAGCGCCAGGAAAAACACATCAACATCACTCAATGCCGGATCCCCTGGCGCAAGGAAAAAATGCCCAGTCTTGAGGGTCACCACGTAACAAAGAAATAATGATCTTTACTTGTTGAACAGGGTCACCTGAGGAGCGAGGTTTCAAGTCAAGAAACAATTTACAATTATTTTAGAAATTCAAGAACTTAGATCTATCACCAAAAAACAAATCAGGAATTGGAATCCTAGGTTCTGACATCGGATTCTGAACCACAAAATCTTGAATGTTTTGTACCCTTGTAGTGAGATTATCCATCCAAGAGGACAGACCTTGAATGTCCATGTTTACACCTGTTTCAGAAGTGAAGGACAGCATCCAATCCAGGTGAAGAAATAAACACTTTATTGTGCCATAGGTGCAACGTTTCAACCCCTTAGGGGTTGAAACGTTGCACCTATGGCACAATAAAGTGTTTATTTCTTCACCTGGATTGGATGCTGTCCTTCACTTCTGAAACTTTGGTATGTACTCCTCCACCAGTGGAGTTAGGACGAGCAACCATTTTATACTACAGAGTGCTGTCTGCCGCCATTTTGCTGTTTGGACCATGTTTACACCTGTGTCCTGAACCACCCAGAGGTAAAGGGGAAAAGAGAGACAAAACACACTGCAAAGAAAAAAAAATGGTCTCAGAACTTCTCTTATCCCTCTATTGAGATGCATTAGTACTTTGGGCCTCCTGTACTGTTATGACCTGGTGGTCAGGACAATAATGGACCTGGTGGTTAAGAGCACACGGAATGACCTGATTGTTACTGATAATAAAGGACGAGCTCTGGGACGTGGGAACTCTGCTGACCGCAATCCCTAATCTTATCACACACACTAGAAATAGCCGTGGATTGCTCCTAACGCTCCCTATGCAACTCGGTACAGCCTAAGGAACTAGCTAGCCCTGAAGATAGAAAAATAAAGCCTACCTTGCCTCAGAGAAATTCCCCAAAGGAAAAGGCAGCCCCCCACATATAATAACTGTGAGTAAAGATGAAAATACAAACACAGAGATGAAATAGATTTAGCAAAGTGAGGCCCGACTTACTGAACAGACTGAGGATAGGAAAGGTTGCTTTGCGGTCAGCACAAAAACCTACAAAAAGACCACGCAGAGGGCGCAAAAAGACCCTCCGCACCGACTCACGGTGCGGAGGCGCTCCCTCTGCGTCCCAGAGCTTCCAGCAAGCAAGACAACAATCAAAATAGCAAGCTGCACAGAAAAATAGCAAACCAAAGAAAATACAAGCAGGAACTTAGCTTCTGCTGGGAAGACAGGTCACAAGAATGATCCAGGAGTGAACTAGACCAATACTGGAACATTGACAGGTGGCATGGAGCAAAGATCTAAGTGGAGTTAAATAGAGCAGCCAGCTAACGAATTAACCTCGTCACCTGTGGAAGGAAACTCAGAAACACCCACCAGAGGAAGTCCATGGACAGAACCAGCCGAAGTACCATTCATGACCACAGGAGGGAGCCCGACAACAGAATTCACAACAGAGATGACTCAGTTCGGGCCAAATAAATAAATTTAGTTTTGCCCTGTGAAATCGAGTGAATTGACTCTGCACGGGGACTGGTAATTTAGGAATAATTTGATAAGTAGGGAATAATTGGTTTGTAAATTACAGAATACGGAAATCACACAGGGACCACGTGACAAGAAGGAATAGGAACTGAGTGCTGCAGACTCAGTTCTCTTTAGAATCTCAGGTTTGAGTCATCTCCCCCGTCTTATTGTTTGTTTGGTGTTTGTTATCTTGATAGAGATATAGATATCTATAGAAAGATGGAGAAATTAATGCAGTTCTGCCATATTGGCACTAAGCCAAATTCAGATGGCAAGTTAGACCCGTGTTCATTAGTGGCGACTCGTGAAGGGAAGAGTCATGTTAAACAATGTAAAAAGCTTATGAAGTTGTGTGGAATGCCAGAAGGGGGGAGGTTACAGCCCCTGGAGTGGAAGATTGTCTTGAAAGAAAAAAAAAAAAAAGTATCCTAGAAGATAATGGATTGTTGTTTATTGCTAGGGAAGGGAAAAGAGTCTCTGAAAGTCTATATAGAGAAAATTGGGTAGAGGAGGAAAGGAATAAAAAGAAAAGAGTTTTGAGTTGTGTATTACAAAAATATATCCTGTGAGTGGCCACCACCATATAGTGGTGGCACAGAGCCAAGTGCTAATTCTAATAGCAGCCATTTTGTGGATGGGCAATGTGCTAATTCTAACAGCAGCCATTTTGTGGATGGTAAATTTGTTAATGCTGGTAGCAGCCATTTTGTGGATGGCAAATGTGTTAATGCTGGCGGCAGCCATTTTGGGGATGGCAAATGTGTTAATGCTGGCGGCAGCCATTTTGTGGATGGCAAATGTGGTAATGCTGGCGGCAGCCATTTTGTGGATGGCAAATGTATTAATGCTGGCAGTAGCCATTTTGTGGATGACAAAAGTGTAATTCTAATAGTAGCCATTTTGTGGATGACAAAAGTGTAATTCTAATAGCGGCCATTTTGTGGATGAAAATGTGTTAATTCTAACAGCGGCCATTTTGTGGATGGCAAAAGTAATTCTAACGGTGGCCATTTTGTGGATGGCAAAAGTGTTAATTCTAATGGTGGCCATTTTGTGGATAGCAAATGTAATTCTAACAGCGGCCATTTTGTGGATGGCAAAAGTGTTAATTCTAATGGTGGCCATTTTGTGGATGGCAAATGTAATTCTGACGGCGGCCATTTTGTGGATGGCAAAAGTGTTAATTCTAATGGTGGCCATTTTGTGGATGATAAATGTAATTCTGGCGGTAGGCATTTTGTGGATGGCAAATGTGCTGCTCCTGGTGGTGAACATTTTAGACTAAGGCTACACACCACATCACTAAATCCTTGTTACCCAGTAATGACCACTAACGGCCAATACTATATTCCTTCAGGAAGTGAACAGGCTTTACCCATGTTTCCTGTCTCAGTGGTTTCCAATGTGGATGGCAAATGTGCTGCTCCTGGTGATGAACATTTTAGACTAAGGCTACACACCACATCACTAAATCCTTGTTACCCAGTAATGACCACTAATGGCCAATACTATATTCCTTCGGGAAGTGAACATGCTTTAACCATGTCTCCTGTCTCAGTGGTTTCCAATGGGGCACCGACCCTTTCCCCTATCACTCCTGTCGTGAATCCAGCAATCCTCCTACCTGGATCGTCCCCGGCACCAACACTTTCTACTGTCACTTCCACTACCAATTTAGTTGCACACCCACATGAGATGCTCCAAGCAACGATCTCTCCTCCCAATGCTTCCACTACAACAGCACTCTCACACAGTCTACCTAACCCTATACCTGGTACCTCACAGGCTCTCTCGCAGCCAAGCGCACACCTGTATGGGACGGTGGCAACTGTATCAAGGGGGGGCTCAATCTGGGAGGGGGGTACCAATAGCACAGGAAGCACAAAGGGGAGGGAATGTTGGCAACCTATTTTTGAACAAGAACTTCCTGAGGGACGCTTGTTAGTGGTGGGAAAGGGTGACATAACAACAATGGAGACAGACGCTATTGTTAATGCTGCCAATTCTCGGTTAGAGCACAATGGAGGTGTAGCTAGAGCTATAGTGGAAGCAGGAGCGGCGACTATTCAAGCTGACAGTCAAATCATTGTTGAGTCACGTGTTCAGATAGCTGTTGGGGACATAGCGGTTACTAAATCTGGCAATCCGTGTAGAATGATCATGCACGCTGTAACCCCTACTTTTGACCCTATTCATCCAGATGTTAGTGCTCAACAACTTCGTGCAGCAATAACTCGCATTTTAGAGTATGCGGATATTAGTGAGCAGATTGAGACCTTGACAATTCCCGCCATTGGTGTTGGCACTTTCGGTTTCCCTGTTCATGCATGTACAAGGGAAATTGTTGAAATTATAATAACAAGTGTAGCCCCAAGCATTTGCTGACTCTCCAAAATCAGGTTAATTAGTAATGAGGACAGGACTGTTAAAGCTTTTAAGACTGCCTGCGTCACCTGAACCCCACACCATGATACTGGAGTTGCCCAAATAGAGCCCCTCATTCCAGGACTGTTACCTCCTCCTGCTCCTCACACACAAGAGATTACATCTGTACTCCCGGTGCCATCTCTACTCCCGCCTCAGGTGCCACCACCAATAGTGCCAATGCTCATGTCTGAGGAGCCCACCCTCTACGTCAAGTTTACACCCCAGCAAGCTGCTACTCTGTTGAACCAAGCTCCAGATCCAGAAAAACAGCCGATGCCTTTCTACAGAAGAATGCTTGAAATCCAAAGTACTTACCCAGATACGTGGCAAGATCTAATTACCCTGGCAAATCTTAAAGCAGGCGATGCATATTGGCCTGTTATGGAAATCACATTCAACGATGCCTCACTTGCCAGTGACACTACATGGGACTCTGGTGTTGAGTTCTGCCAACAACTTAAGACATGGGCCTCGGATGAGTTGGCTGACCTATCACTTACTGTCGCCAATGGATTCCAGATGCCTCCAAGCTGATGCAGCCATTGTATGATGACCTCAAGACGTCAGCGTTTCCACTATGTACCAAATCCGTGGAAGCTTTCTACGCTCTTAAACAGGCCATACAGTCTGCACCAGCTTTTGGAATCCCAAATTCTGATATCATCTTAAGACATCCGGTTCTCTTAATGGCTCCACACAACATAAAAGCTATTTTTGAAACCTAAACGTCTGTCACTGCAGCGTCATATTAGACTCCAATGTTTGCTCTTGGTTCCGGATAATGTCACTCTTGTCCGTTGCACCATCCTCAACCCGTTCATGCTGCTTCCTCTTTCCAGGGGGGATGTGGATGATGATGCTGATGCTTTCAGTGAAGATGCTTCTGCACACTCAGAGGAGGATCATGACTGCCTTGAACAAATTCAGGAAGAAGTAGCCTCCTAGAAGATCATTACTGTCTTGAACAAATGCAGGAAGAAGTAGCCCCCAAGAAAAACGTGTCTGAAGACCTATTCCCACATGCTGACCTGACGTTCTTCACTGATGGTTCCAGATTTGCAGATGAAACAGGAAGGTTCCATACGGGATATGCCGTGGTTACACAGGACCAGGTCATCTCAGCTGGAACCCTACCACCGCACATGTCTGCACAAGAAGCGGAACTTAAGGCTTTGACGTTGGCTTGTCAGGAAGCAACGGAGAAGGTGGTTAACATCTACACGGATTCAAGATATGCTTTCGGAGTGGCTCATGACTTCGGCAGTATCTGGGCAACCAGAGGATGCCTAACGTCCAGTGGAACTACTGTAAAACATGTTGCTACCATACAAGAACTTGTGGTCGCTCTAGATCTACCTTCGGAGGTTGCAGTGATCAAGATCAAAGCTCATGGGAGATTGGATTCTCCAGAAGCAAGGGGGAACTTCTTTGCTGACAAAACAGCAAAAACCTATGCTGCGGATCCATTTAGGAAAGAGAAAGCAGCGGTGTACGTGTCACAAGACACTGAAGAAGGGACTAAAGGCTCTCTTATGAGGATTATCCATCTACATCAAGACAAGACATCAGATGATGAAAAGAAGTCATGGCAAGAAGGAGGAGCTAAAAAGGATGAAGATGGAGTCTGGAGGGTGAACAAAAAGCTCTGTCTACCCCGTAATCTGTACCCCTCAGTGACAGAATGGGCACATGGTATTACCCAGAGGCAAGAATCAGATGATTGACCTGATTTGGAAGATGTACATGGCACTTGGGATCTCTACTGTCACCCAAAAATATTGCAATTCCTGCCTTGTGTGTGCAACATGCAATCCAGCACCACCCCCAGAAAGTTACTCAGAAACATTGGCTAAACCACTCTATCCCTTTCGGAGGATTCAGATTGATCACATTCAAATGCCAAAAGTAGGGAAGCATGAGTATGTACTGGTAGTGACTGACATGTTCTCAGGATGGCCCGAAGCCTATCCAGTAACAAACATGACTGCCAGAGTGACTGTTAAGAGACTGATGACTGAAGTAGGATGCAGATATGGGGTCCCAGAGGTAATTGAGAGTGACCAAGGACCTGCGTTCACTGCAGCACTGACTAAGGAACTATGGATATTGGTGGGAGCTGATTTGGGTTTACATACTTCCCAGAGCAGTGGGAAAGTAGAAAGATTGAATGGCACCTTGAAAAATAAAATACTGAAAGCCAGTTAGGAGGTCAGACTTGGACAGACATTTTGCCTGTTGCCTTATACTCAGTCAGAAACACTCCAAGGGGTCCCACTAAACTCACACCACACAAGATTCTTTTTGGGGGGCCTCCAAGGTTGGGTCATTATTTTCCATAACAGCTAGCCTTAGGAAGTAATACTTTTGTAAATTATGTAATTGTCCTTACTAAAAGAGCTGTCAGTAACACATGTACAAGTTTTTATCATCCATTCCAGATCCAGATTCCAGTGAAGGTACCCATGCTTTCCAACCTAGTGACTACGTGCAGGTAAAGAAGTTCATCAGAAAGACATCCCTGGAGTCGAGATTTGAGGGTTCCTACCAAGTGCTCCTGACTACACCTACTTCGGTCAGGATTGCTGAGCTACTCCTGGATCCATCTTATTATTATTATTATTTATTGCTATAGCGCCATTTAATCCATCTCTCACATTGTAAACTTGTTAGACAGTTAGGGACAGAGTAGGATCTGTCCTGCTTGTCAAAGTCCAGCTACAAAGGGAGGTTTTCCACAAGGGAAAACTTGTCTCAAACTGGTGAAAATTCCAATTCCCCTCTCCCGGGCGAGACGGTCAGATCTAGGATGTGTTACATCAGGTGAGTCCCATGTGTATTTTAAGAAACCATGGAGATGGGAGATTGGAGAGTAATAGATCCAGCAGGTAGAAAAGTCCCGAGGACATGGGTAGCGCGCTCCGATGTACCTCCTGATATATCCATAATTGGTCACACATTCTCTGCTGTCTATAGCATCCATATTGTCATGAAGCATCTGATGTCATAGTGACACTTAACACTGGTGGGTTAGGGAACCACGGTGGGATCAATAAAAAAAAGGGTTAATAAAGTATTTAGGGTGGACTGTTGAGGAGAGCCATAAGATCAAATACTTAATTAACCTCAAGACGTAAGAGATTAAGAGAAGCAACCCATAACATGTATTGTTTAACCTTACAAGCTTTCTCAGATCAAAAGTGAGACCCTAAAGATGGCTGCCATTTCCTGTCTCAGCAAACCATGTGGCTGGTATCCAAGATGACGCCCACCCTTATGACCTCATGGATCCACCCAGAGTGACGCCCACCTTGATGACCTCATGAACCAACCCACCCTGATGACCTCATGGATCCTCCCATGGACTTGCTCATTGCCCAACCCACTAACCAATGGAATGCATCCGATCACTCCCATTTTAAAGCTAACCGAGCCCCCCTTACAGGGGATATATAACCATGTGTCCTGACTGAATAAAGCCCTTTTTCCCTTGGAGCTGAGCCATAGATTGATCTAGGAGAATTTACATCTGACTGTGTGTGTCATATGTTATTTCTTTAGTGTACACCTGATCAATATCCATCATGCCAGGAGTAGGCAACTTAAGTGAAGTGAACATTTTATTAATTGTTCAACCTAACACTCCCATTGGGCTGCTTCTGTGAAGGAGCATACTACATAGATCGCTGTTTGCCCATGGGGTGCTCCATATCCTGCTCACTATTTGAGGCGTTTAGTTGCTTCCTCGAATGTGTCATCATGAATGTTTGTAAGGCGGCACATATTATCCATTACCTCGACGACTTCTTATGCCTAGGCCCAAAAGATTCGCCACAGTGTGAAAATATGCGGTAGTCCACCTGTGAGAAGGAGAGAGCTGGATTGAGAGTGGACACCCCAGAGCCGAGGGATTAGATTGAGAAAGAAAGAAGGCGGTATAGCTTGCTTCACGGGTGGGGTACTCTGCTGAGTAGCAGAAATTTCTACTAGGCCCAAAAGGATTTCCTGGGCTAGATGCCGTTAAAAAATAGTACTTAGATAAACAGGCGGTGTAGCTTGCTTGATGGGTGGGGTACGCTGCTGAGTAGCACTAAATTCTACTAGGCCCAAAAGGATTTCCTGGGCTAGATGCCATTACAAACTAGTAGTTAGGTAAACAGGAGGTGTAGCTTGCTTCATGGGTGGCGTACGCTGCTGAGTAGCACTAAATTCTACTAGGCCCAAACGGATTTCCTGGGCTAGATGCCATTACAAAATAGTATTTAGGTAAACAGGTGGTGTAGCTTGCTTCATGGGTAAAGTACGCTGCTGAGTAGCACCAAATTCTACTAGGCCCAATAGGATTTCCTGGGCTAGATGCCAGTACAAAATAGTATTTAGGTAAACAGGCGGTGTAGCTTGCTTCATGGGTGAAGTACGCTGCTGAGTAGCACCAAATTCTACTAGGCCCAAAATGATTTCCTGGGCTAGATGCCGGTACAAAATAGTATTTAGGTAAACAGGCGGTGTAGCTTGCTTCATGGGTGAAGTACGCTGCTGAGTAGCACCAAATTCTACTAGGCCCAAAAGGATTTCCTGGGCTAGATGCCCTTTACAAAATAGTATTTAGGTAAACAGGCGGTGTAGCTTGCTTCATGGGTGAAGTACGCTGCTGAGTAGCACCAAATTCTACTAGGCCCAAAAGGATTTCCTGGGCTAGATGCCGTTACAAAATAGTACTTAGGTAAACAGGTGGTGTAGCTTGCTTCATGGGTGGGGTACGCTGCTGAGTAGCACTAAATTCTACTAGGCCCAAAAGGATTTCCTGGGTAGATGCCGTTACAAAATAGTAATTAGGTAAACAGGCGGAGTAGTTTGCTTCATGGGTGGGGTACGCTGCTGAGTAGCACCAAATTCTACTGGGCCCAAAAGGATTTCCTGGGCTAGATGCCGTTACAAAATAGTATTTAGGTAAACAGGCGGTGTAGCTTGCTTCATGGGTAAAGTACGCTGCTGAGTAGCACCAAATTCTACTAGGCCCAATAGGATTTCCTGGGCTAGATGCCAGTACAAAATAGTATTTAGGTAAACAGGCGGTGTAGCTTGCTTCATGGGTGAAGTACGCTGCTGAGTAGCACCAAATTCTACTAGGCCCAAAATGATTTCCTGGGCTAGATGCCGGTACAAAATAGTATTTAGGTAAACAGGCGGTGTAGCTTGCTTCAAGGGTGAAGTACGCTGCTGAGTAGCACCAAATTCTACTAGGCCCAAAAGGATTTCCTGGGCTAGATGCCCTTTACAAAATAGTATTTAGGTAAACAGGCGGTGTAGCTTGCTTCATGGGTGAAGTACGCTGCTGAGTAGCACCAAATTCTACTAGGCCCAAAAGGATTTCCTGGGCTAGATGCCGTTACAAAATAGTACTTAGGTAAACAGGTGGTGTAGCTTGCTTCATGGGTGGGGTACGCTGCTGAGTAGCACTAAATTCTACTAGGCCCAAAAGGATTTCCTGGGTAGATGCCGTTACAAAATAGTAATTAGGTAAACAGGCGGAGTAGTTTGCTTCATGGGTGGGGTACGCTGCTGAGTAGCACCAAATTCTACTGGGCCCAAAAGGATTTCCTGGGCTAGATGCCGTTACAAAATAGTATTTAGGTAAAAAGGCGGTGTAGCTTGCTTCATGGGTGGGGTACGCTGCTGAGTAGCACTAAATTCTACTAGAACCAAAAGGATTTCCTGGGCTAGATGCCGTTACAAAATAGTATTTAGGTAAACAGGCGGTGTAGCTTGCTTCATGGGTGAAGTACGCTGCTGAGTAGCACCAAATTCTACTAGGCCCAAAAGGATTTCCTGGGCCAGATGCCGTTAAAAATAGTACTTAGGTAAACAGGCGGTGGATGGCTGGGCTACTCTGCTGACTAGCAGACACTGAAGCTTTGGAGCAGACCTCTGAATCCCAGGCCATAGTATGAGTAAACAACTCTGCAGACGACCCCACCCACTTGGAATTGACGATGGCAACGTCATGTAAAACTCAGCAAGGGAACTAAATAAAAGAGTCTCCATTTTTTCCAAAAATTCGGCCACAGACACCACTTAAGTGGCATCAATTTCGCCAGAGTTTTTTAAAACGGTTGGTGAGGTGATTTTCAGAAATCATCAAGCTTTTAGTCTCCCCAAGATGACACAGGGGTAGAAAAGTGCTTGTGGATCCAGGATTTGTTCATCTTGATGAACATTAGTCTGTCTACATTGTCACTGGACAGCCGCGTGCGCTTATCTGTCAGTTCACACGTTCAGAGAGAACGCTGGCTGCGGGGCACGACAAGATCTCAAAGGCGTGACTGGCAAGCTCAGGCCATTTTTCAAGATTGGAAGCCAAAAATGAGCAAGGGTCCAGTTCCACAGTCATGGCATCGATGTTAACTTGGAGATACTCTTGTACCATCCTCTCTAAGCGTTGGCTGTGCGTCAGACTTCTTGTCTCCTGTGGCCTTGCAAAGGATGGTTTAAAAAAATTGTAAAACGATTGGAAAAAATTGCTGTTACCACCAGATACGATGTTACTGTTACGGTTTGAGTGATGACTCGATAGTCCCACGGTTGGCAAGTCAGAACTCTGAGATTCACTACGTGCACCACTGGTGTTTTGTGGAAAAGCAGATGTTAGATTCTGTAACAGTCTCTGCTGATAGTCCTGCATGCGTGAATCACTATCAATGGCAGGAATTATTTCGCCAAATTTACCGGGGATTTAAGAGTGTGGCAACCCAGTAGTCGGCATTACTTCGGATCCTGACAATCCGAGGGTCATGTTGCGGGTAGTGCAGCAAGAAGGCACTCATGTCTTGCGCATCCAGGAGGACCAAGTCCTTGTTGTCTTGGTGGTGGCGAGGTGAGAAACATGCTTCCTTCGTCTGCCCTCTCCCCCCAACCTAGCACAACAGAAATTTGATCAAGGTCTCCCTCATCTGATGAGTCTTCCATGCCCAGCGCCAGTTCGTCCTCCACTTCTTCCTCGCCTCCTGCACTTTCCTCAACAGTTTGGCTGCTACCATGCGCCCTCGGTAATCCCTCTCCCCCAGCCTCCAATGCCAGCCGCCTTGGTGCTGCCAACCTTCTTGACCTTGGAGATATTATCCTTCCGCATTCGACTCCTCCTGTTCCTCCTCCTTCTCTTGTTCCACTACCTGACTCCGAACACTGTGTAAGGTGTGCTCCAGCATGTAAATCGCCGGAATGGTCATGCTGATAATGGCATCGTCAGCACTAAACATCTTCGTTGCTATTTCAAAACTGTGCAGAAGGGTGCATAGGTCCCTGATCTGAGACCACTCCTGCAGCGTGATTTGCCCCACCTCTTGATCTCGTTGGCCCAGGCTATATGTCATAACGTATTGCACCAGGGCTCGTCGGTGCTGCCACAGTCGCTGCAACATGTGCAGAGTTGAATTCCACCGTGTGGGCACATCGCATTTCAGCCGGTGAACTGGCAGGCCCAACGACTTCTGTAGAGATGTAAGTCAGTGAGCTGCGGGATGCGAACGGTGGAAGTGAGCACACAGCGACCGTGCCCTCTGCAGAAGCCCATCTAGTCCGGGATAGTGGGATAAAAATTGCTGGACAACCAGGTTCAAAACGTGAGCCATACAAGGCACGTGTGATATTGCCCCGGCGAAGGGCCGCACCCAGGTTTGCAGCAATGTCGCACACAGCCTTCCCTGGCTGCAGGTTGAGTGGAGACAACCATTGATGGAACTCGGTATCCAGAGCTGACCACAACTTCAATGTAAACACTGCCTGATGCCGTTGCGCCCTGGTGACAGCATAGTGAGGAGGTGTGCAGGAGTCCTTCTACGCAGTTATAACGCGGGTGGCATTACCAGACAGGCTTTGGGTGCAGGTCAAGGACCGAGAGGAGGTTGAGGAGGCAGAAGCAGTGGAGGAACTTCTAGATACAGAGGATCGACGAGCAACTCGTGGGGACGGCAAGACTTGGACAGCAGCCTTTTCTCCTGATGTCGCCATAGTTACCCAGTGCCCAGTCACCGACATGTAACGCCCCTGTCCATGTCTACTCGTACAAGTGTCTATGGTGAAATGCACCCTGTCACACACAGAGTTTTTCAAGGAAGTGATGATGTTGTGTGCGACATGCTGGTATAGCGCAGGCACAGCTTTCTTTGAGAAGTAGTGGCGACTGGGCATCTGGTACTGGGGCACTGATGAACATAAGGTCTCGAAAATCCTCTGTGTCCACCAGGTGGAAGGCAGTATCTCTGTAGCCAACAGCTTGCAGATGGAGAAATTTAACCTCTTAGCTTTGTCATGGCTAGGAGGAAATGGTCTTTTACTTGTCCACATCTGAGGGACTGAGGGCTGGCTGCCGTGCTTAGACGGAGTTGAGTAGGGTGTCCCTGGCAAACTGCTGGTCTGTGAGGAAGGTGCAGGCGGAGATGTTATGTTGCCTTGATCAAAATGTGGTGTCGATGTCAGAGAGTGCTCAACAACAGCAGGTGTTTCCCCTTGCAAATGTCCTGACGACCTGCCAATCACACTGGCTGTTGCGGGTAAAAAGGTGTATGGTCTGCGTCCAAAACCATGTGCGACTGCTGTCCCCACAGTCACAGAGGATGAAGAGGATGCGGATGCACTTGATGGGGCAGACGGTGGTTGACCCGGCCCACTAGGCTGCATTGTAGCACAGTGAGCTTCCCACTGCAACTTATGCCTCATATCCATGTGAAGGTTCATGCATGAAGTGCTCAAGCTAGTCATTTTTTGTCCTCTACTGAGATTTTGTTGACAAATCTTACAGACAACATGAGTTGGGTCATCCTTTTCAATGTCAAAAAATGCCCAGGCTACGCAAGGCTTAGAGCCCGTGCGACTTGAAGAGCCACCACGACTTCTGGTCTGAGGCACAGTTGGGGTTGAATATGCAGTTGTTGACGTGCTTCCAGTACTCCGTCTCTGTCCAGGAAGGCGCACCGTTACCTCGTCGTCAGACTCGTTACTAACTCGGGACTTGCGGACTGGGGGTTGACAGTAAGTGGGGTCTACAACCTCATCTGTTGTGAATTCTGTGGCTGAGTTCACTTCTGTGGTCACAAGTGGTATTGCAGTCTCTGGGCTTCCTCCCTCAGGTGTTTTGGTGAGCTCGTTGGCTGCCTTGCTTTTTAGCTCCACCTGAGTCTGTCTTCCTTGCTCCTTGTCAATGTTCCAGTGTTGGATCTGAGCTACTGCATCTTTCCTTGGGCCTGCTGCTCTGCTAGATAAGTGCTTCTAGTTTGTTTTCTGTTTTTTCTGTCCAGCTTGCTATTAACTTTTGCTGGAAGCTCTGAGAAGCAAAGGGGTGCACCGCCGTGCTGTTAGTTCGGCACGGTGGGTCTTTTTGCCCCTTTGCGTGGTTTTCGTTTTAGGGTTTTTTGTAGACTGCATAGTTCTCTTTGCTATCCTCGCTCTGTCTAGAATATCGGGCCTCACTTTGCTGAATCTATTTCATTCCTACGTTTGTCTTTTCATCTTGCTAACAGTCATTATATGTGGGGGGCTGCCTATTCCTTTGGGGTATTTCTCTGAGGTAAGTCAGGCTTGTATTTCTATCTTCAGGCTAGTCAGCTCCTCAGGCAGTGCCGAGTTGCATAGGTAGTTGATAGGCGCAATCCACTGCTGCTTATAGTTGTGTGAGGATAGATCAGGTACTGCAGTCTACAGAGATTCCACGTCTCAGAGCTCGTCCTATTGTTTTTGGTTATTGCCAGATCTCTGTATGTGCGCTGATTACTGCACGCTGTGTTGCCTGATTGCCAGCCATAACAGTACAAGGAGCCCTCCAATGATTTCCAATAGAGGGAAAAAAGAAATCCTGACATCATTTTTTTTTCTTAGCTCTGTCTTCAGTCTTTTTTTTCCCCTAGACATTAGAGTGCTTCAGGACACAGCTGTGGACATGGATATTCAGGCTCTGTGCTCCTCAATGGATAATCTCGTTGTAAATGTACAAAAGATTCAAGATACTATTGATCAGAAATCGATGCTAGAACCAAGAATTCCGATTCCTGATTTGTTTTTTGGTGACAGAACTAAGTTCCTGAGCTTCAGAAATAATTGTAAGCTATTTTTGGCCTTGAAACCTCATTCTTCTGGTAATCCTATTCAACAGGTTTTGATTATTATTTCTTTTTTGCGCGGCGACCCACAGGACTGGGCGTTTTCTCTTGCACCAGGAGATTCTGCATTGAGTAATGTTGATGCATTTTTCCAGGCGCTGGGATTGCTTTACGATGAGCCTAATTCAGTGGATCAAGCTGAGAAAAATCTGCTGGCTTTATGCCAGGGTCAGGATGATGTAGAAGTATATTGTCAGAAATTTAGGAAATGGTCAGTACTCACTCTGTGGAATGAATCTGCACTAGCGGCTTTGTTCAGAAAGGGTCTCTCTGAAGCTCTTAAGGATGTAATGGTGGAATTTCCTATGCCTGCTGGTTTGAATGAGTCTATGTCCTTGGCCATTCAGATCGGTCGTCGCTTGCGCGAGCGTAAATCTGTGCACCATCTGGCGGTATTGTCTGAGAGTAAGCCTGAGCCTATGCAGTGCGACAGGACTATGACTAAAGTAGAACGGCACGAACACAGACGTCTGAACAGACTGTGTTTCTATTGTGGTGATTCTACTCATGCTATTTCTAATTGTCCTAAACGCACTAGGCGGTTCGATAGCTCTGCCGTTATTGGTACTGTACAGTCCAAATTCCTTTTGTCCATTACCTTAATGTGCTCTTTGTCATCATATTCTGTCATGGCGTTTGTGGATTCAGGCGCTGCCCTGAATCTGATGGATTTGGATTATGCTAAACGTTGTGGATTTTTCTTGAAGCCTTTGCGGTGTCCTATTCCGTTGAGAGGAATTGATGCTACACCTTTGGCCAAGAATAAGCCTCAGTACTGGGCCCAGCTGACCATGTGCATGGCTCCTGCACATCAGGAAGTTATTCGCTTTTTGGTACTGCATAATTTGCCTGATGTGGTCGTGTTGGGGTTGCCATGGCTACAAACCCATAATCCAGTATTGGATTGGAACTCTATGTCGGTAACCAGCTGGGGTTGTCAGGGAGTACATGGTGATGTTCCATTTTTGTCTATTTCGTCATCCATTCCTTCTGACATCCCAGAGTTCTTGTCGGACTTTCAGTATGTATTTGAAGAGTCCAAGTCTGATGCCCTACCTCCGCATAGGAATTGTGATTGTGCTATCGATTTGATTCCTGGTAGTAAATTCCCTAAGGGTCGTTTATTTAATTTGTCCGTACCTGAACACACCGCTATGCGCAGTTATGTGAAGGAGTCCCTGGAGAAGGGACATATTCGCCCATCGTCGTCACCATTGGGAGCAGGGTTCTTTTTTGTAGCCAAGAAGGATGGTTCGCTAAGACCGTGTATTGATTACCGCCTTCTTAATAAGATCACTGTTAAGTTTCAGTATCCCTTGCCATTGATTTCTGACTTGTTTGCTCGGATTAAGGGGGCTAGTTGGTTTACTAAGATTGATCTTCGTGGTGCGTATAATCTGGTGAGAATCAGGCAGGGAGATGAATGGAAAACGGCATTTAATACGCCCGAGGGTCATTTTGAGTATCTGGTGATGCCGTTCGGACTTGCCAATGCTCCATCTGTTTTTCAGTCTTTTATGCATGACATTTTCCGTGAGTATCTGGATAAATTCTTGATTGTTTACTTGGATGACATTTTGATCTTCTCAGATGATTGGGAGTCTCATGTGAAGCAAGTCAGAATGGTTTTCCAGGTACTGCGTGCTAATTCCTTGTTCGTGAAGGGATCAAAGTGTCTCTTCGGTGTGCAGAAAGTTTCATTTTTGGGGTTCATCTTTTCCCCTTCTACTATCGAGATGGATCCGGTTAAGGTTCAGGCCATCCAGGATTGGACTCAGCCGACATCTCTAAAAAGTCTGCAGAAATTCCTGGGCTTTGCTAATTTTTATCGTCGCTTCATCTGTAATTTTTCTAGCATTGCCAGACCATTGACCGATTTGACCAAGAAGGGTGCTGATTTGGTTAATTGGTCTTCTGCTGCCGTGGAAGCTTTTCAGGAGTTGAAGCGTCGTTTTTGCTGTGCCCCTGTGTTGTGTCAACCTGATGTTTCTCTTCCGTTCCAGGTCGAGGTTGATGCTTCTGAGATTGGTGCAGGGGCGGTTTTGTCACAGAGAGGTTCTGGTTGCTCAGTGTTCAAACCATGTGCTTTCTTTTCCAGGAAATTTTCTGCTGCTGAGCGTAATTATGATGTGGGCAACCGAGAGTTGCTGGCCATGAAGTGGGCATTCGAGGAGTGGCGTCATTGGCTTGAGGGTGCTAAGCATCGCGTGGTGGTTTTGACTGATCATAAGAACCTTACTTATCTTGAGTCTGCCAAGCGCTTGAATCCTAGACAGGCCCGTTGGTCGTTATTTTTTGCTCGTTTTGATTTTGTGATTTCATACCTTCCGGGCTCTAAAAATGTGAAGGCGGATGCTCTGTCTAGGAGTTTTGTGCCCGACTCTCCGGGGTTATCTGAGCCGGCGAGTATTCTCAAGGAAGGAGTCATTGTGTCTGCCATCTCCCCTGATTTGCGGAGAGTGTTGCAGAAATTTCAGGCTAATAAACCTGATCGTTGTCCGGCCGAGAAACTGTTCGTCCCTGATAGGTGGACTAGTAAAGTTATCTCTGAACTTCATTGTTCGGTGCTGGCCGGTCATCCAGGAATCTTTGGTACCAGGGAGTTGGTTGCTAGATCCTTCTGGTGGCCATCTCTGTCACGGGATGTGCGTGCTTTTGTGCAGTCCTGTGGAATTTGTGCTAGGGCTAAGCCCTGCTGTTCACGTGCCAGTGGGTTGCTTTTGCCCTTGCCGGTCCCGAAGAGGCCTTGGACACATATTTCGATGGATTTCATTTCTGACCTTCCCGTTTCTCAAAAAATGTCGGTCATTTGGGTGGTCTGTGATCGCTTTTCTAAAATGGTCCATCTGGTGCCCTTGGTTAAATTGCCTTCCTCCTCTGATTTGGTGCCTTTGTTCTTCCAGCATGTGGTTCGTTTACATGGCATTCCTGAGAATATTGTTTCTGACAGAGGTTCCCAGTTTGTCTCGAGGTTCTGGCAAGCCTTTTGTGGTAGGATGGGCATTGACCTATCTTTTTCCTCGGCCTTCCATCCTCAGACTAATGGCCAGACCGAACGAACCAATCAGACCTTGGAAACATATCTGAGATGTTTTGTTTCCGCTGACCAGGATGATTGGGTGTCATTTTTGCCGTTGGCTGAGTTCGCCCTTAATAATCGGGCCAGCTCGGCTACCTTGGTCTCTCCATTTTTCTGCAATTCTGGGTTCCATCCTCGTTTCTCTTCAGGACAGGTTGAGTCTTCGGACTGTCCTGGTGTGGATTATGTGGTGGACAGGTTGCAGCAGATCTGGACTCAGGTAGTGGACAATTTGACCTTGTCCCAGGAGAAGGCTCAGCTTTTCGCTAATCGCAGACGCCGTGTGGGACCCCGACTTCGTGTTGGGGATCTGGTTTGGTTATCTTCTCGTCATATTCCTATGAAGGTTTCCTCTCCTAAATTTAAACCTCGTTTTATTGGTCCGTATAGGATTTCTGAGATTCTCAATCCGGTGTCTTTTCGTCTGACCCTCCCAGACTCCTTTTCCATACATAATGTATTCCATAGGTCGTTGTTGAGGAGATACGTGGCACCTATGGTTCCATCTGTGGAGCCTCCTGCCCCTGTTTTGGTGGAGGGGGAATTGGAGTATATTGTGGAGAAGATTTTGGATTCTCGTGTCTCTAGACGGAAACTCCAGTATCTGGTCAAATGGAAGGGTTATGCTCAGGAAGATAATTCCTGGGTTTTTGCCTCTGATGTCCTTGCCCCAGATCTTGTTCGTGCCTTTCATGTGGCTCATCCTGGTCGGCCTGGGGGTTCTGGTGAGGGTTCGGTGACCCCTCCTCAAGGGGGGGGTACTGTTGTGAATTCTGTGGCTGAGTTCACTTCTGTGGTCACAAGTGGTATTGCAGTCTCTGGGCTTCCTCCCTCAGGTGTTTTGGTGAGCTCGTTGGCTGCCTTGCTATTTAGCTCCACCTGAGTCTGTCTTCCTTGCTCCTTGTCAATGTTCCAGTGTTGGATCTGAGCTACTGCATCTTTCCTTGGGCCTGCTGCTCTGCTAGATAAGTGCTTCTAGTTTGTTTTCTGTTTTTTCTGTCCAGCTTGCTATTAACTTTTGCTGGAAGCTCTGAGAAGCAAAGGGGTGCACCGCCGTGCTGTTAGTTCGGCACGGTGGGTCTTTTTGCCCCTTTGCGTGGTTTTCGTTTTAGGGTTTTTTGTAGACTGCATAGTTCTCTTTGCTATCCTCGCTCTGTCTAGAATATCGGGCCTCACTTTGCTGAATCTATTTCATTCCTACGTTTGTCTTTTCATCTTGCTAACAGTCATTATATGTGGGGGGCTGCCTATTCCTTTGGGGTATTTCTCTGAGGTAAGTCAGGCTTGTATTTCTATCTTCAGGCTAGTCAGCTCCTCAGGCAGTGCCGAGTTGCATAGGTAGTTGATAGGCGCAATCCACTGCTGCTTATAGTTGTGTGAGGATAGATCAGGTACTGCAGTCTACAGAGATTCCACGTCTCAGAGCTCGTCCTATTGTTTTTGGTTATTGCCAGATCTCTGTATGTGCGCTGATTACTGCACGCTGTGTTGCCTGATTGCCAGCCATAACACTCATCATCATCATCCTGTGTGTTCTCACACCCGTCGTCCTCAGAGCCAACCTCTTCCTGCCCTGACCGAAAAGTCAAGTTTTTGTTCCAATGACGTATCTCAGTCTCATCAACATCATCTTCCTCATTGTCTCCACCAACAGGAGTTACAGTTTGGGAACGAGGGTCTACATTATGCTCAGAACCTTCTTCATCTGGGCCTGGATCGGACTCACAAAGATTCTGGGCATCAGTGCATATCATTTCCTCGTCTGGATTCACAGAAGCTCTGGAGCAGACCTCTGATTTCCAGGCTATAGTATCCATAAACAGCTCTACAGACTCAACCATGTGGGTTACCCCATGCTCAGACGGGCGGCTGGAGACTTGGGAGCTGTGAGGAAGCAAGTGCGATTGGGGTGACAACTCTGAGGACTGGAGTAGTTGTGATGTTGAAGTTGACATGGAGGAGAGCCCACATGAACGAGCACTTGATATCCGTTCAAGCATCTGCTGTTTTTGTGCCTCATCTGGAATTTTTGGCGATGCTTGTAGCGATGGTCGTTAGAAAGGGATCATATCAGATTGTCCACGAAAAGAAGTAGACATCTTACTTTGGCTGGAAGATGGTCTTTCTTCTGCAGATGTTACTGTTGCTTTAGCACCTACCCCACGGACACAACCTTTTTTCCCTTTCCAACACGCCTATTCCCCTTTCCACCAGCAGCAGGCCTTTTGCCACTCATTTTAGTGCTTAACTAATTGGCACCTCTTTATCTGTAGTTGTTGGCACAACAACCGATGGATGAAAACCAAGCAGAACTGAGTGGCCAAACTGTGGTACTAGGCCCAAAACTATTAACTGGATTAGATGCAGTAAAAATTGAGATACACAGGCGATGTAGTTAGTTTCACAGGCGGGCTACTCTGCTGACGTGCAGACACTGCTCCTAGGCCCCAAACTGTGAACTGGGTTAGATGCAGTAAAAATTGAGATACACAGGCGGTATAGTTAGTTTCAAAGGGGGGCTGCTTTGCTGACGTGCAGACACTGCTCCTAGGCCCAAAACTATAAACTGGGTTAGATGCAGTAAAAATTGAGATACACAGGCGGTATAGTTAGTTTCATAGGCAGGCTACTCTGCTGACGTGTAGACACTGCTCCTAGGCCCAAAACTATTAACTAGGTTAGATGCAGTAAAAATTGAGATACACAGGCGGTGTAGTTAGTTTCACAGGTGGGCTACTCTGCTGACGCGCAGACACTGCTCCTAGGCCCAAAACTATGAACTGGGTTAGATGCAGTAGAAATTGAGATACACAGGCGGTATAGTTAGCTTCACAGGCAGGCTACTCTGCTGACGTGCAGACACTGCTCCTAGGCCCAAAACTATGAACTGGGTTAGATGCAGTAAAAATTGAGATACACAGGCGGTATAGTTAGTTTCACAGGCGGGCTACTCAGATGACTATCAGACAATGCTACTAGCCCAAAACTGTTAACTGGGTTAGATGCAGTAAAAATTGAGATACACAGGCGGTGTAGCTAGCTTCACTGGTGGGCTACTCAGATCACTATCAGACAATGCTACTAGCCCAAAAGGATTGGCTGAGCTAGATTACACCAAATGCTGTGACAAACACTTGCACAGCACTGGCACAGACCTGCCTGGCAAACAGTGCTATGAACTGCTGTAACCTACCCTGAAAAGGGCTGATATTACAACTAGTCCCGACTCCTCCCGACTCCCTAAACTTATCTCTCTGAAAATTCGCTCCAAAAAACACTCTTAGACTATATAGCGCCCACAGCAGCAGTGGTGCCGTCTAACACTAAGCTGCAGCAGTGAGGAAATGGTGGCGACGGGGCAAATGGCTGGTTCTTATAGGGCAAGGACATTTGACATACACAGCCAATGACACATGCCCTTGCTTGTGTGCATCACATGCACATTGCTGTGTGTGTGCACTGCTGATAGGCTGAGAGACTGCACCGCCCCACTGTAAATGCGGGAAAGAAAGAAAAAATGGAGATCGGCATTATTTCAGCACAGATCTAACCACCGCCGGGGGGGGGGGCCACTATACACTGAAACAGTTTATTAACAATGATAAACAGTTTTAATGTGCAAATCAAGTTAGGCTTTTGGTGAACGGACAGTTATCGAACAGAAACTCAAACAGCCGAATTTTAAGCAAATTGTTCGAGTTCGTCGAATGACTCGAACGCCGCCCAAAACAGCTCGAATTTGAAATTGGCGAACAGTTCGACTCGAACACCGCTCATCTCTACTTGTCCGCGCTGACTGGGCCGATGCGTCCGCCGTGCACGCGTCACGACAAGAGCCGCCGCAGCTGCCGAGCGCGTGTCATCACAAGGGCCGCCGCGGCTGCCATGCGCACTTTCATGCGTGATGGTAAGGGCTCCTGTGGCTGCTGCGCGGCCTTGTCAGCGTGGGCACGAGAGACGCAAACAGGGACTTCTTCAAAAGTTTTAAAGGGCCCACGGCCACTTTGCAATTCAGAGCCGCCGGCCCACCGGTCATCTGCTTAGCAGGAGCGCCGCCGGGAAGTGCACAGACACAGGAGACAGGATGTGCGATTGTGTTGTGGCTGGGAGATAGGTACCAGAATAGGCGCACTACCTGGATCGTACCACTTGACAGCGGCATTTAACTGCAGTGATAGCATCTGCCTTTTATGAAGCTTGCTCAGCTCTTGAGCCTGCTCCATACACCCATACCCAACATATGGGAGACTGAGAAGGAGTTAATGGAAAAAATATATATATTTTTTATATTTTTTAACATATTTCCAAAAGTGCAAATGTGTTTTTCTATTTATCATGTGTCAACAAGCTGGATAAATAACTTTTGTGCCAGTTCTTGGAACAATTCAGCTTCATTCCAGGCAAGAAATCTGAACTTCCATCTTACATGGTGAGGCGGGAGCAGAAGTTGGAGAATTGAAGGCATTTTTCACAGCTGAATGGATGTGGCAGACTGTGAAGATTTAATGTTTGACTTTCGGCTACTGGTTATGGATTGGGAAGAAATAAAAACAGGCAGTGGCCGGCCTCCAATCGCCATCTGTCCGGATACATTAGAAAAAGGCTTTTAAGAAAAATGTCAATGGCAGCACTTTGATTAAATAAACCCGGCTAAAGAAGTGTAGAAATGTTTATGTTCGGAGGGGCGGCCGTGTATACACTGTTTAATTGCCTTATTTAAGCAAAACCACCTAAAATAATTCTATAAGTCCTGTGTGGCAGGACGACTCCAAAACGGGTCTATTTTAGGACACCTGTGGAATTAGATGTATAGAAAAACTGCAGGAAATTTTAGATAAGGACCATCATACCACAGCAGTTATTACCAAGGGGGGGGGGGGGGGAGTCAGGGATGACAAAATGGGTGTACTTATTTACGAAAACAGCACCAGTTTTACCATGGGTTGTGACTAGTGATGAGCGAGTTTGTTCGGAAAACGATCTCCAAACATAAGTTCGGCACAAATTGGGCACATTTGGATTCGTGATCGGAAACACGAGCAATTGGTAAAAATCGGCAACATTCTGTAAAAAGTGCGGGAAAATATTTGCGTTGCCGCAAAAGTATTTTCAGTACTTTAGTAACGATAATGGTGGTGTATCATGAGTGTTTTGCATGTGTTTGATGAGGGGAGGGGGATTGCAGAGCTCAGAGGAACGGCTTTCTTGTAAACAGTAATTTTTTCCCCCTAAATTTATGCGTGCATATTGCGGCTAGCCAATCATGCCATGGGAAACATCCACAATGTCCTGACACAACGGCTTGTGTCATTGGCTGCTGAAATCACATGTCCCTCTCCATATAAAGAGTGGACATTTTGACACTGTAACAGCGAAGAGAGGTGGCTCCTGACGCTGGCACTGTTAGCAGCAAGATTTTAGCTAGTTAGCTAGGTGGTTGTATATCAGTCAGATAGTG